>NC_041226.1:22503595-22515897 GCF_002837175.3 Physeter macrocephalus | reverse complement strand
GGACGCGCAGGCTCAGCGGCCATGGCTCATGGGCCCAGCCGCTCCGCAGCATGTGGGATCTTCCCGGACCGGAGCACGAACCCGTGGCCCCTGCATGGGCAGGCGGACTCTCAACCACTGCGCCACCAGGGAAGCCCTGCATTCTTTTTAAAATATTCTTTTCCATATGGTTTATCATAGGATGTTGAATGTAGTTCTCTGTGCTCTACGGTAGGACCTCGTTTTTTTTACCTATTCTCTATATAAAAGCTGACATCTGCTGACTCCAACCTCCCACTCCATCCTTCCCCCAGCACCCTTCCCCTCGGCAACCACCAGCCTGTTCTCTATGTCCGTGATTCTGTTTCTGTTTCATAGATAGGTTCATTTGTGCCATATTTTTTTCTTTTTAATTTAATTTAATTTATTTTTTTATTGTAGTATGGTTGATTTATAGTGCTGTGCCAATCTCTGCTGTACAGCAAAGTGACTCAGTTTTACACACACAGACATTCTTTTTTTACTATTCTTTTCCATTATGGTTTACCATAGGACATTGAATATAGTTCCCTGTGATGTACAGTAGCACCTTATTGTTTATCCATCCTGTATGTAATAGTTTACATCTGCTAATCCCACACTCCTAGTCCTTCCCTTCCCCACCCCCTCCCCCTTGGCAACCACAAGTCTGTTCTCTATGTCTGTGAGTGTTTCTCTTTTGTAGATAGGTTCATTTGTGCTATATTTTAGATTCCACATGTAAGTGATATCATATGGTATTTGGCTTCCTGACTTACTTCACTTAGTATGATAATCTCTAGTTGCATTCACATTGCTGCAAGTGTCATTATTTCATTCTTTTTTATGGCTGAGTAGTATTCCATTGTATATATGTACCACATCTTCTTTATCCATTCATCTATCAATGGACATTTTGGTTGTTTCCATGTTTTGGCTATTGTGAATAGTGCTGCTATGAACATTGGGGTGCATGTATCTTTTTTTTTTTTTAAGATGTTGGTAGGAGTTTATTAATTAATTAACTTATTTTTGCTCTGTTGGGTCTTCATTTCTGTGCGAGGGCTTTCTCTAGTTGTGGCAAGCGGGGGCCACTCTTCATCGTGCTGCACGGGCCTCTCACTATCCCAGCCTCTCTTGTTGCAGAGCACAGGCTCCAGACGCACAGGCTCAGTAGTTGTGGCTCATGGGCCCGGTTGCTCTGCGGCATGTGGGATCCTCCCAGACCAGGGCTCGAACCCGTGTCCCCTGCATTAGCAGGCAGATTCTCAACCGCTGCGCCACCAGGGAAGCCCCGCATGTATCTTTTTGAATTATAGTTTTGTCTGGGTACATGCCCAGGAGTGGGATTGCTGGATCATATGGTAATTCTATTTTTACTTTTCTGAGGAACCTCCATACTATTTTCCACAGTGGCTGCACCAACTTACATTCCCACCAACAGTGTGGGAGGGTTCCCCTTCATCCACACCCTCTCCAGCATTTGTTATTTGTAGACTTTTTAATGATGGCCATTCGGACTGTTGTGAGGTGATATCTCATTCTAGTTTTGATTTGCATTTGTCTAATAATTAGCGATGTTGAGCATCTTTTCACGAGCCTATTGGCAATCTGTATTTCTTCTTCGGAGAAATGTCTGTTTAGGCCTTCTGCCCATTTTTCGATTGGGTTGCTTGTTTTTTTGTTGTTGAGTTGTATGAGCTGTTTTTATATTTTGGAAATTAAGCCCTGGTCGGTCACATCGTTTGCAAATATTTTCTTCCATTCTGTAGGTTCTTTCATTTTGTTTATGGTTTCCTTTGCTGTGCAAAAGCTTGTAAGTTTGATTAGGTTGGGATATATTTTAAAACCACTCCAGAGTCATAGCCAATGGCAGCAACAGGGGTTGCCCAGGAAGATAGGCAGTAACTCAAGTCCAATAGTAGCTTGCTCTGGCATTCTCTCAATAGATGTATTATAGTTTTCCTTTTTCTTGCCTGGTGGAATTTAAATAGTACATAGAAAGTTCATCTAAATTCAAATAGTAACATAGCAGGTGCAACATACTTGCTCTAGTCTGCCCAGTCACACAAGAGGATATTGGTTAAATCTGTCTGGATATGGAGAGGAATTTTTATCCTGGCATTTGTCTCTCTACCACCTGCCAACCCCACCACTACAACCAATATGGAAAATCAAGACTGTTAAGTTCACTTTGTAAATCATCAGTGACCCAAGAAAAGACAGACAGATGGGGGCGGGGGGGGTGGGAGAGAGAGAGAGAGAGAGAGAGATGTTTTAGTCATTGAGGGAAGAGATTCTTGGAAAGAATTCTCATACAATAAATGAATAATCTGAGTCTAAAGATTCACAGTAATTATTTTATTTAGAAGATGATAGAAGAGAAAAAAAATCCATTGAAAACAAATCTGCATTAGAGCTAAATAAAAAATGCTCAATTAGGGGCTTCCCGGGGCTTCCCTGGTGGCGCAGTGGTTGAGAATCCGCCTGCCGATGCAGGGGACACGGGTTCGTGCCCCGGTCCGGGAAGATCCCACATGCCGTGGAGCGGCTGGGCCCGTGAGCCATGGCCGCTGAGCCTGCGCGTCCGGAGCCTGTGCTCCGCAACGGCAGAGGCCACAACAGTGAGAGACCCGCGTTACCACAAAAAAAAAAAAAAAAGCTCAATTGTAACTCTTGTAAAACTAGCGGTCAATTCTTCATCTGGGTTCTTAGTGAGTATTGGATTCCTGATTTACAAAGAGTGTGTTTGACCCCAGGGAAAGCAATTAACATCCTTTTCACAAGAAAGCATTCATGGCTCAAGGTCTCTGCAAGCTGGAAGGAATTGCAAAAGAATCAATATGACAAAATCAGTTTTAAAGTGTGATTTACATAATGCTCTTTGGATTCAGGAAATAGGCAAATTCTCATTATCTTATTAATGAGGAGTACATAGGAACAAAAGGATATAAAATAATAAGTAATTGCTAAGGGCTTTCTCTCCTGCTAGAGTTGAATCTGACCCTTGAAGCAAGAAAAATAAAATAGCAGTGGAACAGAAATATCACTAACTACTGACTCCTCTCAGGGTCATTCCATCTTGATCAGTTCTGTCCTCCCAGAGGACAGTAAACAAATAGCTTGTTTACTGGTCCTGAGGCATTGCAGAGATGTGTCCACATGGGGCAGCTACTTACAGAGCAGACTTGTGACCCAGCCTGGTTTATCCCCACACAGAGCCGAACTTTTGTGCAAATTGAATGGAGTTACTCTGCACTTGATTCTCTTAGTTTAGCAAAGACAGTGCTTTTCTTTCTGGATGCTTGAGAGGCAAATGCTGTAGAAATCTATTATGTGTAGGAGCAAAAACAATCAGGCAATCAATTTGGGAGCTCCAAGTTTAATAGGCCATTGAAGCTCTTCTTGGTGGGTGATCAAAGGATGTTGCAGGAAAATAAAACAGAAAAGGAAGGCTATGGCTTTGGGGTTGAAGGATAAAGAGGATGCAAGACTGGGCATCAGAGTACTACAGGTGGATTGAGAGCTGAACTCCCCGGAGTACTCCTCCAGCCTAAAAGTGTCTCTGTTAATGTAGGTAAAAATGTTTAATGTAGTACCTAAAAGTCCATCCAAATAAACTCATACACAGTAACCCTGAGTCACTGTGTGGATGAATCTACACGGGGAGCCTAAGCCAGTGGTCGGTGGTTAATCTGCCTCAACCCCTCAGCCCTGGTCCCCACTGGCTCCGCAGGGGCAGCCTCTGCCCCAGGACAGCAGCGACTCAGCCCAGCACCTGGAATATAACAGTTTTTCAATCCCTAATGAATTACTGGGTCTAAGTGATACTCATCGATGGTTGCCAACATCACAAGAAGAAAGAAAGCTAGATGTGATCTCTCTCTGGCTGGAAGTGCACAAGAGCACACAGGAAGGAAATCATCTTCACCTCCACCAAAATCAAGCCCGAGTCTGATCACGCCTCAAGATCTAACTAGCAGTTTGTGGGAAATAAAAGGGAAGGAGAAGCATCATAAATGATACCCTCAGATGCAATGAGTAAAACACAGAATGTAGAAAAGTGTATAGTTAAAGAACTATATCTAAGAAACTAATCTAGTTTCTTTTTTTTTTTTTTTTGCAGTACGCGGGCCTCTCACTGTTGATACAGAACATTTACCATCTTATCCATTCAGTGGCATTAAGTTCATGCACATTTTTGTGCAACCGTCACCATCATCCAGCTCCAAAATTCTCACATCTTGCAAGACTGAAACTCTGTACCCATTAAACTACAACTCCCGTTCTCCACTCCTCCTAGCCCCTGACAACCTCTCTTCTACCTTTTTTTCTACCATGTTTTTATGAGTTTGACTACTCTAGTACCTCTTGTCAGTGGAATCACACATACTTACCTTTCTGTGACTGGCTTATTTCACTTAGAATAATGTCACTGAGGTTCATCCGTGTTGCAGCAGGTGACAGAATTTCATTCCTTTTTTAACGCTGAACAATACCCCATTGTATGTATAGACCACATTTTGTTTATCCATTCATCCGTTCTTGGACACTTGAGTTGCTTCCACCTCTTGGCTCTTGTGAATAATGCTGCCATGAAAAAAAAAATATTTTGAAACTCCGGCCAAAGTGATGTATAATTCTTTTCCCCTTTTCCTTTTCCTGCTGGTTGGAAGATGCAGAGTTTGTGGTCCATCATGCAGAGGAGGACAACACCCCAGAGATGACGAAATAGTAAGATGGAAGAACCCTAGGTCCCCAGCAACGACATGGAGGAGAGCCATCATCATCTCAGTTGTTACATGAGAGAGAATTTAAAAATGCATTGACACACACACACACACACACAAAAATGCATTGACAAAGCTATTGCAAGAGCTCTACTTATAGAAAGGAGCCTTAAACTGAACTTTCGACTCTACCCATTGATGGGTAGGCACATCCTTTCTTTAGCTAATATTTTCACCTCACCCTGCATGTGAAAACTATTCCTGTCCCCGATGTTTGTGTATTTGGGTGGGAAGTCAGATCCATCAATAAGGAAGGGCCTCGCTTTTGCTCTTAGCAGGAATATGGACATAATTCCTCATTGATATTCAGCACACATGGCCTCCCTGGCTTTGAAATCTGAACACTAGTGAGGATCCATCTGTTTAATATGATATTTTAGGACTTACTGTTATTTGTGATTTTTATCTGGGCACTTTGATCAAGGGTTTCAGTGCTGTTTCCTAACTATAATTTTATTTAATATATAAAGTATGATATAAATGTTTTGGTAAATCATATATGAAAACAAATTGGATTTCATTACAGCAATGACAAATTAAACTTTCTCATGTTTTATTTAACACTTTATTCCGAGAGGAATCCCTAATGGGCAATTAAACTGACTTACTGAGACCAAGGGCTTCTAGCAGAGGCCACAGGAACCATATGTTACATCAGACATAAGACACTTCACAAAAGCAATTCAACTGAATTGTGTTATCCATCAGGGAAAATACATGCAGGGTCTTGTCTCATCTCCCAGAAGGAGCAAAGCTATGTGTGTTTATGTGTGTGTGTTTTGTTCTGTTTTCTTGTACTGAGTTATCACTTGGTAAATGGTCCTATTTTTTTTTTCATTGAAGTATAGTTGATTTACAAAATTTCATTAGTTTCAGGTATATAATGCAGTGATTCAATATTTTTATAGATTATACCCCATTTAAAGTCATTACAAAATAATGTCTATATTTCCCTGTACTATGCAATATATCCTTGTTGTTTATTTTATACATAATAGTTTGTATCTCTTAATCCCCTGCCCCATCTCCTCCCTCCCCCCTCCCCTCTCCCCACCAGTAACCACTAGTTTGTTCTTTATATCTGTGAGAGTTTTTCTGTTTTGTTATATTCGTTTGTTTTATTTTTTAGATTCCCCTTGTAAGTGATAACATATACAGGATTTGTCTTTCTCTGTCTGAATTATTTCAGTACACATAATACCTTCTAGATCTAGAAAGTTGTTGCAAATGGCGGAATTTCATTCTTTTATATGGCTGAGTAGTATTCCATTATATATATATATGTATATATATATATATATCTCACATCTTTACCCATTCATCTGTTGATGGACACTTAGGTTTCTTCCATATCTTGGCTACTGTAAATAATGCTGCTATGAACATTGGGGCGCATGTATCTTTTTGAATTAGTATTTTTGTTTTCTTCAAATACATACCCAAGAGGGGAATTGCTGGATCATATATGGTAATTCTATTTTTAGGTTTTTTTTTTAAGATTTATTTATTATTTATTTGGCTGCATGGGGTCTTAGTTGTGGCACGTGGGATCTTTGTCAAGGCATGCGGCTTCTCTCTAGTTGTGGCGTGAGGGTTTTCTCTCTCTAGTTGTGGTGCGTAGGCTCCAGAGTGCGTGGGCTCTGTAGTTTGTGTCACGCAGGCTCTCTGGTTGAGGCATGTGAGCTCAGTAGTTGTGGCGCACGGGCTTAGTTGCCCCATGGCATGTGGGATCTTAGTTCCCCGACCAGGGATTGAACCCACGTCCCCTGCATTGTAAGGCAGATTCTCTACCACTTAACCACCAGGGAAGTCCCTATTTTTAGTGTTTTTTTTTAATTTTAAAAATATTTAATTAATTAATTTATTTGGCTGCGCCAGGTCTTAGTTGCGGCACACAGGATCTTTGCTGTGGCACATGGATCTCTTAGTTGCGGCATGGGGACTCCTAGTTGCGGCATTCATGTGGGATCCAGTTCCCCAACCAGGGGTCGAACCCACGCCCCCTGCATTGTGAATGCAGAGTCCCAGCCCCTGGACCACAGGGAAGTCCCTATTTTTAGTTTTTTGAAGAACCTCCGTTCTGTTTTCCATAGTGGCTGCCCCAATTTACATTCCCACCAACAGCGTATAGTCCCTTTCCTCCATATCCTTGCCAACGTTTTTTATTTGTAGACTCTTTGATGATAACCATTCTGACAGGTGTGAAGTGATATCTCGCTGTGGTTTTGATTTGCATTTCTCTGATGATTAGTGATGTTGAGCATCTTTTCATGTGCCCATTTTCCATCTGTATGTCTTCTTTGGAAAAATATCTATTCAGGTCTTCTGCCCAGTAAATGGTCCTATTTTGCTACACAGCAAGGAATCACAAAGCCTTGTCAATTCGACCTCCTAAATCTATCTATATGTTTCCAGTTCATCTACTTCTCTTTATCTCCACTGACACTTTCCTAATGCAAACCACTGCTCCTTCCAACGTGGATTAGTGCAGTAATGTCTGAACTAGTCTCTTGGTTTCCATTCTGGCCCCTTCCTATCCACTTTTTTTTTCCACAGTAGCTAAAGAGATCTTTTTAAAAATGTAAATCTGATTATTTTATACTCAGGCTTAAAACTCTTCTTCAGGGAATGCTCTGGCAGTCCAGTGGTTCGGACTGCACGCTTTCACTACTGAGGGCCTGGGCTTGATCTCTGGTCAGGGAACTAAGATACCACAAGCCGCGCGGCGCAGCCAAAAAAAAAAAAAACCTGCTTCTTGATCTGAACAAGGCCTGCAAGGCCTTGCATGGGCTGACCTCCCATTCCCTCTCCAACTGGTGGCACTGTCACTGCTTTGTCACTCACTCACTGTGCCCTGCCTGCTGGTATCCCCCCACTCCACAGACACCAACACGTAAGTCCCTTTGGGGTTTGCAGATGCTACTCCCTTTTTTTTTAAATGGGGTATAGTTGTTTTATAATGTTTTGTTAGTTTCTGCTGTACAGCAAAGTGGAGTTCCCTATGCTATACAGCAAGTTCTCATGCTACTTACTCCCTTTTCTCCAGAACATTAATGATTAAATAAATTAAACTGAACACCAAGATAATAAAACCAAAAACTCATCACTTCCCGATTATTTTACTGTATTTTACGATTGTCTATGTGCTCTGTTTACATCTAATGTAGCCATAGGGTGAAAATACTATACCATGCCATGCTAATATGCATCTCATCCAACTTCACACTGCAAATCAGGCAAACAGGGACTTCCCGGGAGGTCCAGTGGTTAGGACTCTGCGGTTCTACTGCAGGGGGCCCAGGTTCGATCCCTGGTCGGGGAACTAAGCTGCGAGGTGTGGCCCAAAAAATAAAAAAAATTTTTTTTAATAAATAAATAAATAAACTGAATCCTCAAAAAAAAAAAAAAAATCAGGCAAACATTACAAACCAGGGCTTTTTCTGGGGGTTAGAAAAAGCCAGTTGTTAAACATTTACCAGCACACCACTGCCTATAATACATCTTTTGTGTTTCCTTTCAATTATTTGACCCAATATAATGAATGCAGTTACCACATATTTCACATTGTAGTGTTAAGCCTTTTTGATTTATTTTCACATTTAATCATGTCAGAACTCTACAAGGTAGGTACAATAATCCCATTTTATAAACTAGGAATTAGGTGCCGAGATGATGAAATAATTTAGTAGGCAGCAGTGCTATAACTTGAAGCCATGACTCCACAGCTCATGCTTGACAATGTGCTCGTGCTAACAACACGGAAACTATTGCAGGGAGTATTTCTTTTTGTTTGTGGATGGCTGGGGAAGCAAGGACTCTGCCAGGGAAGGCAGGTATTCTGTGAAAGAGAGAACTGAGAGGACAAAGGGAGAGGCAGGGAGAATTTACAGATGGGATCATAAGACCTGGTGTGATACCGAAGCAAAATTATCGACCTATACCATCACGAGCGTAGGGGAAATCTAATTAAGGACCACATGGCCACATTCATTTGTAATTTTTGCATGAAAATCTTTCTGTTAATAACCAATACAGAGTAAGTCTGGCTTATGGAGAAGGATTTTGCAAAAGTTACAAATTCCAGTTATAAGATAAATAAACACTAGGGAGATAATGTACAACATGATAAATATAATGAACACTGCTGTATGTTATATATGAACATTGTCAAGAGGGTAAATCCTGAGTTCTCATCACAAGGAAAAATATTTTACTCTGTTTCTTTGATTTTGTATGTATATAGATAATGGATGTTCACTAAACTTATTGTGATAATCATTTCAGGTTGTAAGTCAAATCATTATGATGTATACCTTAAACGTATGCAGTGCTGTATGTCAATTATATCTCAATAAAATTGGAAGAAAAAAATTTTTTTTAAAAGGATTTTGTGATGGTGTTTTTCTGCCTATATGAATGCCGCTGAAGGTAATACTTCCTCTTGCTAGAATGTTTCTGAGCAAGTATGAACAAAGAGAATCTCTGGCCTAGAGGGACACTGGGCCCCTATGGGAGGGCCAAGGACAAAATCTGAGAGTGGACTCAGCTACTGTTAATATCATTCTAATTCCCTCAACTCACTTGCTGCTTATCCTCTAACGGCTACATGATAGAACTGTGGTGTTCTAAATTTACAAAACATGTGTTCTTGAAAAATTTTCAGCCGTTAGTGAGTTCTTGAGCCTTCCCTCCTTGGCTTACATAAAACACAGACCTACTACAGCATGGCCTTGAGGATATGGGGAGGCGGAAGGGTAAGCTGGGACGAAATGAGAGAGTAGCATTGACATATATGCACTACCAAACGTAAAATAGCTAGCTAGTGGGAAGCAGCCGCACAGCACAGGGAGATCAGCTCGGTGCTTTGTGACCACTTAGAGGGATGGGATAGGGAGGGTGGGAGGGAGGGAGACGCAAGAGGGAAGAGATATGGGAACATATGTATATGTATAACTGATTCACTTTGTTGTATAGCAGAAACTAACACACCATTGTAAAGCAATTATACTCCAGTAAAGATGTTTAAAAAAAAATTAGTTCCAGAAATTGAACAAATGTTATGATAAAAATAAAGAGACAAATTGACAAAAAAACAAACAAAAAAAACCCCCAAACACATACAGTCGATACATGAAGTTATACAATATATTCAGAGATTTTCTATCCAAAATGGAAGTTCTAAATGTTGTAAATGGATAGTGAAATTTGGTTGATAACAGATACAGAAAATATGGAAAGAGTCCCCAACTTGATAAAACACGGGGACACGTGCACTTTGTGGAGTGTATAATATCAAAGAAATGTCCATTCTACATAAACTACACCTTTTGCGTTCTTAGGTAGCAGTTCTGTCCTTAAGGTTGGTTCTCAAGATTGCCTTAGGGATGGGTCCAATCATTTCTCAAAGCTTGTGAAGAAATTTATACATTCGCCACAAATAATTTTACTGTATTTAATTAAAATACATTCCAGCCGCTGTTTGTAGGGAGCTTAGCACATGGGCAGTGAAGGGAGAGATCAGGCCCTGGGTTCGCGCCCCGGTCTGGGAGGATCCCACGTGCCGCGGAGCGGCTGGGCCCGTGAGCCATGGCCGCTGAGCCTGCGCGTCTGGAGCCTGTGCTCCGCAACGGGAGAGGCCACAGCAGAGGGAGGCCCGCATACCACAAAAAAAAAATAAAATAAAAAAAATAAAAAGCAAGAAGAAATGAAGCAGCATTAGGTCATACTTGAAAACAACAGCACAACTAAATTTTCTAAATACCATCCACCTTTTAAAAAGTCAGAGTGGGGACTTCCCTAGTGGCACAGTGGTTGAGAATCTGCCTAACAATGCATGGGACACGGGTTCGATCCCTGGTCCGGGATGATCCCAGATGCCGCAGAGCAACTAGGCCCATGTGCCACAACTACTGAGCTTGCGCTCTAGAGGCCATGAGCCACAACTACTGAGCCCGCGAGCCACAACTGCTGAGTCCGCATGCCGCAACTACTGAACACAGCGCGCCTAGAGCCCGTGCTCTGCAACAAGAGAAGCCACTGCAATGAGAAGCCCGCGCACCGCAATGAAGAGTAGCCCCCGCTCGCCACAACTAGAGAAAGACTGCATGCAGCAACGAAATAAAAATAAATAAATAAATCTATAAAAAAAAAAGAGTGGTGTGTAAAAAGTGGAGGAAAAGAATGTTTCTGTCTCTTCCTACATTGACTGTCCTTATTCCATTGGTCTCTTTAGCAGGGCTGTTATACTTGGCCTCTGTGGTGTGCTTTTACAGTCTGCTGTTGTTGATTACCTTACCCGTTTATGTGTTCTTCCACCTTTGGACTTGGATGGGTATTAAATTCTTCAGGCATAATTAATACAACCAGAGCCAAGATGGTATATCCTAAGGATATGCTTGAGTGTCTGTCCCTGAAAGCTCAACTACATGGAAATACTGGAAACCCACTTAATTTGCAAGAAAGATGCTTTGCCTAGCTTCTGTCAGAGGTTTAGGACTATAGGAGGCTTAAGCTGCAGAGGCTTCTTTATTGTACTTTGGTCTTCCCTTGTTTGTTTGTTTGTTTTTGCGGCATGCGGGCCTCTCACTGTCGTGACCTCTCCCGTTGCGGAGCACAGGCTCCGGACGCACAGACTCAGCGGCCATGGCTCACGGGCCCAGCCGCTCTGCGGTATGTGGGATCCTCCTGGACCGGGGCACAAACCCGTGTCCCCTGCATTGGCAGGCGGACTCTCAACCACTGCGCCACCAGGGATGCCCTTCCCTTGTTTTTTGAAGGTTCTCATTTATACCTGGGTTATCAGAAGAAACATTTCAACAAAGTGTCTTGTGGGAAGTTAATAGCCCCAGCCATCAACTGATGGCTTTATTTCTTATCCCATTCATAATTAAAAGTTACTAATTTGAAATTTTATATGTTTATTTTACATTCAAAGTCTGGTAAAGTCACATGTTAAGGATGACTGAAGTAATTCCAGAAGAGCTCTGTTGGAGTAGTTGTAGAGAAATGCATTTGAACTAATGTGGTATAAAATTGTAATAAAATGGAAATTTCATGTATTTGCCAAAAAAAGAAAAGATTTGTTTTTAATTCTCTTAGAGAGTTTGAATCCTATAGTACTCTGTTTATAGATCTGTCTTAGAACTTATCAAGTTATGTGATGCTGATCCATTTATACATGTCTCCATGTTTAAATGACTGTAACCTGCTCAGAATGGGTCTTTATCTCTCTAAATTATGTCTCCTCAACAGCTACTGTACTGCTTAGCATAGAGTAGGCCCTCAGCAAATACTTGTGAATGCTTGACTGACTACATGAGTGGATGCCTGAAAGAGCTCTGCTGTGCTCTTGCCATGAAGGGGGATACTACTGCTGCTAGTCATGGAAGGTTGCCAGAGAGGAAACAAGTCTCTGCACTAAAACAATGCATACTTGAATAGTCCCTCTTTTTTCTTCCCTTCCCCCAAGATGTGTGTGTGTGTGTGTGTGTGTGTGTGTGTGTGTGTGTGTGTGTG
>NC_041226.1:22480584-22503087 GCF_002837175.3 Physeter macrocephalus | reverse complement strand
GTGGCACAGTGGTTGAGAATCTGCCTAACAATGCATGGGACACGGGTTCGATCCCTGGTCCGGGATGATCCCAGATGCCGCAGAGCAACTAGGCCCATGTGCCACAACTACTGAGCTTGCGCTCTAGAGGCCATGAGCCACAACTACTGAGCCCGCGAGCCACAACTGCTGAGTCCGCATGCCGCAACTACTGAACACAGCGCGCCTAGAGCCCGTGCTCTGCAACAAGAGAAGCCACTGCAATGAGAAGCCCGCGCACCGCAATGAAGAGTAGCCCCCGCTCGCCACAACTAGAGAAAGACTGCATGCAGCAACGAAATAAAAATAAATAAATAAATCTATTAAAAAAAAAGAGTGGTGTGTAAAAAGTGGAGGAAAAGAATGTTTCTGTCTCTTCCTACATTGACTGTCCTTATTCCATTGGTCTCTTTAGCAGGGCTGTTATACTTGGCCTCTGTGGTGTGCTTTTACAGTCTGCTGTTGTTGATTACCTTACCCGTTTATGTGTTCTTCCACCTTTGGACTTGGATGGGTATTAAATTCTTCAGGCATAATTAATACAACCAGAGCCAAGATGGTATATCCTAAGGATATGCTTGAGTGTCTGTCCCTGAAAGCTCAACTACATGGAAATACTGGAAACCCACTTAATTTGCAAGAAAGATGCTTTGCCTAGCTTCTGTCAGAGGTTTAGGACTATGGGAGGCTTAAGCTGCGGAGGCTTCTTTATTGTACTTTGGTTCTGCCCTTTTTTTTTGAAGGTTCTCATTTATACCTGGGGTATCAGAAAAAACATTTCAACAAAGTGTCCTGTTAGAAATTAATATCCCCAGCCATCATCTGATGACTTTATTTCTTATCCCATTCATAATTAAAAGTTACTAATTTGAAATTTTATATGTTTATTTTACATTCAAAGTCTTTGGTAAAGTCACATGTTAAGGATGACTGAAATAATTCCAGAGGAGCTCTGTTGAAGGAGCTGTAAAGAAATGCATTTGAACTAATGTGGTATAAAACTGTAATAAAATGGAAATTTCATGTATTTGCCAAAATTCTGAGTTTGTAAATTTACCTTCATTTCTTTGGCATCACATACTTACATTAATAATAACAAAATAAGATATTGACATTTTCCATTTAAAAAAAATTGACTAGTCAATCATCTGGGAGAGTAAAGAATTTGTGAGTTTCCTTTTTGCGTGGTGACCTCTGTATCTGTCTGTGATGGTTAATTTTATGTGCCAACCTGACTGGGCCTCAGTTTGCCCAGATATTTGGTCCAACGTTATTGTTGGTGTGTCTGTGAGGGTATTTCTGGATGAATTAACCTTTGAATCAGTAGAGTGAGTAAAGTAGATTGTCCTCCCCATTATGGGTGAGCTTCACCCAATCAGTTGAAGGCCGAAGTAGAAAAAAAGGTTCAGTAAGGGAGAATGCACTCTCTCTGCCTGTCTTCAAGCTGCAACATTAATCATCTCCTGCCTTCAGATTTGGACCGGAACTTACACCATCATCTCTCCTGCCTCTCAGGCCTTTGAACTCAGACTAGAAGCGTACCTTTGGCTCTCCGGGTCTTCAGCTTGCCAAATGCAGATCTTAGGACTTCTCAGCCTCCATAATCATGTGAGCCAATTCCTATACAGTAAATGCCTATCTATCTATCTATCTATCTATCTATCTATCTATCTATCTATCTATCATGTGTTTCTCTGGAGAACCCCGATTAATACTGATTTTGGTACTGAGAGTGATCCTAGAGGAACAGGATGTTAAGGATAGGTTTTCCTAAATTGGTTCTGGGTTTTTGGAACTAGCTGTCTAATCTAATTAGATTTAAAGATGCTAATGACTCTATTTCAAGTAGTAAAGAGAACACTAATGGTCTCTGGCATGATTGGGCAATAGAGATACCTAAAATATCTGCACTGGATATGCCTAACTGACCACAAGCAGAAATCCATAGAACCTGTGTGAGAATGGATATTAAGGGTACGGGATCATGGTGGAAAGAACATAAACCTGGGTTGGGCCAAAATTATCGGTGTCTGGCATATAATAGGCCCTTAGGAGGGTGAAGGATCTAGCTGTAATATATGTTACACTGCTGGTCTCCAAAGTAAATCTGTGAATCTGCTTCATGGAGCCCACATCCTCCTTTCCTCTCACAGCTCATAAGCATCCTCTTCAAGCTGGAAGGAAATTTGAAAAGGACAGATAGGAGAAGTCTGTTCTTTATTCAGCAATGTAGGAGGATGAGGTGCTTAATAAGTTGTTTTTTTTCTTCTTCCTTATATAATCATTTAAAAATCTTCACTTTTTCCTTTCTTCTCTAGGCATTTCTTCTTCTTTAGCTATTTGTTCTCCCCCAATCCTTGTAAACACACACACACACACACACACACACACACACACACACACACACACACATTTTTAGGCTTCCCATAAGCCACAGATCAAGGCCAAGGTTCTAATCCTTTACTCTAAAGTTGATTACTAGGGTCATCCAGGCTACATTAAGTCTCTTCTCTTATGGTCTCATATTTTAATTTATTCCTTCTATTTGATCAAAGCTTAAAGCAGCTCTCTTTATCCACTTGTCCTTTATATCTTTTAAGGCCATTTCCCAAGCTGTAACACAAGAATGCAATCTTCCTTTTTAACACATGCCTCGTCTCCTATTTTTCCTGTTAGTTTTCTCAGCTGATCTCAGAGACCTGACAGCTTTTCCTAGCCCTATGCTGCACAGACATGGAATTTCTTCAATTATGTGTACGGTTCTGATGCAGGATTCAATACATTACTTGCCATTCTTACAATATCTTACTGTCTGTTTCTCTTCCAGCAAATGTTAATTCAGCCAAAGCCTATTGAAATCTGACAGGATGTCAAGCATTGTGCCAGATGCTGTGAATAAAAAATGAATAAAACACTATTTCTGCCTAGGAGGAGCTCATAGTCTAGAAAGCAAAGGCAGCATGTAAACATGTATATTATAGTGCATTGTGCTAAGTATCTCACACTGTGATGTGAAGAAAAATGAAACTTCCTCTGGGGGAGTTGATAAAAGATCTCATAGGAAGTGACATTTCCATTAGTCTTGACACCTAAGTAGGAGTCTGCCAATCAGAAGACAGAGGTGAGAATGAGGGTAAGGGAAGAATAGGGCATCTGAGTAAAGGGAATCCAGTGTGCAGAGGCTCTGAAATAATTGAGGAACATCCTGCTGTATTCAGGGAGGTCTGATGGGTTAGGTGTGGTTGGATGTGTGGTGCATTGAGGGGAAGGGATCAAACTGAGAGGGCCTGTGTGGAGAGGATTGAATTTTATTCTAGAGGCAAGAAGAGAGAGGAAATTCTATAAGCAGGGAAGTTTAACAATCAGATTTGTCTGTTACATGTCTGTTGTCATTGACCTAATTACAGGGCTCCGGGGTTTTGGAGTCTAAAAGGGGTGTACTCTGCTTGTTTCACTGGAGGTGCTCAGGGTGCCTTTCAATTGAGACCACATGTGCTACTTCACTTTATTACTCCTACCCTGCCCTCCAAATGCTGTCTCTCTCTCCTTGGCCAGGGTTGGACAGATATTGACAGCCTTTGTCTCTTTGAACCCCATTTTTCTGTTTTGACACCTTCTTTCTTCAGTTACGTTGACCTAGTCTTTGAAAGTATTGCTGACGTTTTGGCCCATCCCACCCTATGCTCTAATCACTCGGGCACAGCCCACGGCAGTAGCCACACCCACTCAAGAAGTTGCCCGCTCAGGAAGTTTGTCCGCAGCAGCGCGCCGTACTGACGGTCGCAGCGCGCAGGCGCAGTTGCCGGCTCCCGGCGGCGTGTTCCTCTTTTCCCGGGATCCCAGCGTCCCAGCGGGTGGACCCCGACTCTTCACAGTCAGCCTCCGGTTCCGGCTTGCCCTGTGCTCCGGGTCCTCGCCCCGCAGTCCCCCAGCTTCCGGGGCCGCTGCTCTGGCCCGCTCGCCTCCGCCGGCGACAGATCCATGGCCGAGCGCGGGGAACTCGATCTGACAGGCGCCAAGCAGAACACCGGAGTGTGGCTGGTCAAGGTAAGGTTTACGCGGCTCCCGAATGCGCTCCTCCTTAAAGTAGTTT
This sequence comes from Physeter macrocephalus, assembly GCF_002837175.3. Classification (NCBI taxonomy): domain Eukaryota; kingdom Metazoa; phylum Chordata; class Mammalia; order Artiodactyla; family Physeteridae; genus Physeter; species Physeter macrocephalus. The sequence goes on along the minus strand of NC_041226.1, from coordinate 22,498,976 downwards.
CAGTGACTTGAGACTGTCCCACCCCGTGCGCCTTTTAAAGTTCTTTACGGCCTTCTCATTAGAGCTTCAGTTATCTTGAGAGGCAGGACTCATTGTTATGCTCGTTTGCAGACGAGATTAGTTGAGGGACGCCCAGTGTTTTTCAGCCAATTAAGAGCCCGAACCTGCCTGGCATGGATCTCCTTTCCCCACGACCTGGTTTTTCTGGGGCCCTGTCTTGGTGTCCCCCATGTGAGTGGTGCATTTAACCCCAAACTGAAGAACTTCTGCATCTTCTCTTGGTGAAACTGATTTTAGTTATCAGTCTGTATTAAGGAAGTTGAGTGTCTGCTTCCTGTTAGAATTTTCTCAGCCAGAAAGTAGAAGTGGTCTCTGCGTACCCTTAAGGTGTTCTTTTAGGTTGTTGGTTCTTATGAAGTTCTCAGGAGAGCTGAGAGAGCCCTGAACTCAGGGAAGGAGAGGCCGTGGACTGGAGTATTCTTTTAGAGCATGACCTGGTCTCGTGAAACTGTCAGCAAATGTCTTTCGTTTTGTTTTGTTTTGTAAAGACAGCAATCTTGATTAGCCCTTAGTGAGCACAGTATTTGTGCTTTACTTTTAGATATTGGGGAGTGTTGTCTTTTAGGAGGGTTTCATAAGACATACGTATGTTCAAAATGTGATTGTGACAGTATCCGAAACTCAAGTAAAATGTAGGGACCTTTGGTTTGTTAGATTTTTAAAAATTTATATCACATGGCTGAGTTCTCATCAGTTAAATCTGAGAGGCCCGTCCTGTCTGCCTCTCTGAGGTAGCTCTCTTATGCTTATTCGCTAGCCAGTCGAACCTGTATTATATTCTTCAAAGCACGTGTCAGAGTCCAAAGTGATTCTGTGTTCATTGTTGGTTACCTCCTTTTCCCCAGCACATGCACACATTTCGCGAGACTAGGCTCCTTGCCTGTCACACCCAGAACTGTGTTTGGCACATGGTAATAGATCAGATATGTGATGAATGAATGAATGAATGAATGAACTCTTATTCTTCATTGCTAGCCTTAGTCTCTGGTACTCATTTGACTTATCACGGCGATATCACTGTGATTTTAAATGATGGAGTAGAGACTCCCCTGGTGGTGCAGTGGTTAAGAATCCGCCTGCCAATGCAGGGGACACGGGTTTGAGTCCTGGTTTGGGAAGATCCCACATGCCGCGGAGCAGCTAAGCCCCCTGCGTGCGCCACAACTACTGAGCCTGCGTTCTAGGGCCCGCGAGCCACAACTGCTGAAGCCCGCGCGCCTAGAGCCCGTGCTCCGCAGCAAGAGAAGCCATCGCATTGAGAAGCCCGCGCACCGCAGCGAAGAGTAGCCCCCGCTCACCGCAACTAGAGAAAGCCCGTGTGCAGCAACGAAGACCCAACGCAGCCAAAAATAAATAAATAAAAAATAAATAAATTTATAAAAATAAAATAAAATAAAATGATGGAGTAAATGAGCATCTCTCTCCTGTATGCTAAATGGAGGGGAATCATTAGGGAGGAGCGCTCCTTTACAGACTGAAAGAGGTTGAAAAGATGGTGAAGCTTGAGATGATGTGTTTGTGCTTGGAGCACAGTAAATGCTCAAGAAATGTTGTTTGCCTTACAGAGAGATTTGGATGGGTGGACAGAGGCCACCCATAGTATCTCCGTAGTATACCATGGAGAGTGGAACTGAAATGCAAGAGTGAAAATGCACAGTATCATGCTGTATCCTGGAAATCAAAGAGGAGATTATTATGCCTAGCGTAGAGGCTTGGGACTGTATACTGATACTGTCACATTGTGAAATGGGGATGTGTTAACTTTAGTCTACAAGAAGTGAGGAAACTTTTGGAGGTTTTTGAGTAAGGCAGGGATGCAAATGATTCTTTTAGGGGAAAAAAAAACTTGAGGGGAAGATAACAAAATTAGAGTCAAAATTAGAAAATTATCACAGGATCATAGGCATTTGATAGTGAATTCTGAGGAGTTAGGGGAACTTTTTCAGCAAAAGTTGTCGGGATGTGGTGACTGACTAAATGAGGATGTGAAAGAAAGCAATGAATCTAAAGTTAAGAAATTTTAGTGTTCTTTCATATATGGCCATTTGAATACATTTTATCACTTTAAAAAGAACTCACCTCAGACTAATGGTTTGTTCTGTTTTATAAAGGTAGTTATTATGTTTCAATTATTTATTGTTTGCTGTATCATTGTTTCCTACATCAATCTGGCCTGTAGTATTTCTTCTTTTTCTAACCTTATGTATCAAAGAAAAATAACAGGCTTGGAAATACTACATCTTCCCAGGGTGTGAAAGGACTTTTTTTTTTTTTTTTTTTTTTTTTGCCAGTTCTTGTTCTCTGACAACCTTATCTCTTAAAGAGGATGAGAATTGCTATCAAATACTTTCTGTTCTAAAATCCATTCATGTTCCCTCTTTGTCTGACAACATTTATTTCTGCTTTAGTTAAAGGAATGCTAGTAGGCAATGAGGTTTGATTTGCACACCTGTCAGATAGTTTGAATTTGTTTCATTTGCACTGGGATTACCCTCCAGTATGATTTTCATGCCCATATCCTAAGCATATTTGGATTTTTATCTCTGAATTATAGGAATAAATTATATGAGAGCTTCAAGTTGTAATGGTTAGTTTCATTTTCAGCTTTCTTTGTGTGATATTAAAATGTAACTTGTTGTTTATAGAGTTTGTTTTCATTCTTACCCAATTAGAATTTGTGAATAGAACTACATACGACTTTAAATCTTTTCAGTACACGTTAATATTTCTTATAAATAACATCTTGAGTTCTCATCTTTGAGGATCATTTGTTGTAAAATACATGAGTTTCTTCCTAGAGTATCGCAAGTGTATGGGCCATTTTGTTGATATTTTATTAATTCCATCACTAGACAGGTAGAGAAAAGGATAAATACAGTAAGGGCTATACATACAAGATCTCTGAGAGTTTTAAGTAGGAAAAAAGTTGTCAGGTGGGAACAGGGAAGACTTTGGGGAAGGTGACATTTAAGAAGAGCCTATGGAGTTGATGAGTTAGAAAAAACTTCCCAGCAGGGCTGGTGAGTGCGTTCAGGAAAAGGCAAATATAGTGGAAGATTGTGTACCAGAATATCCACTACCTGGAACTGTTCTGGCCTAATGAAATGCCATTTCTGGAGTTTTGAATATCTTGAATCTACAAGAGAATGATGATCTAAATAAGTTTTGATAGATAGTAGACATGATTGGATTTAACTTCACAATAGATGTCACCTGCTAAAAAACATAAACAGCCGCAGTTTTTACCTGGTCAGGGAGCTAGTCCCTTGTAGTTTGCATTGCCCTATTTCTGTTGCTCAGTCTATGCCACTGTTAGGTTGCCAGGTGGTCACACTACTACTACACACTCGGTACCAAATCAGGATCTAAAAATGATATTAAAAAATTTTTTAGCATAGTTCTTTTGTTTGGCTTCCAATATTTATTTATTTAGAATTTATTTATTTTTGGCTGCGTTGGGCCTTCGTTGCCACATGCAGGCTTTTCTCTAGTTGCGGCGAGCGGGGCTACTCTTCGTTGCGGGGCGAGGGCTTCTCATTGTGGTGGCTTCTCTTGTTGCGGAGCACAGGCTCTAGGCACGCGGGCTTCAGTAGTTGTGTCACGTGGGCTCAGTAGTTGTGGCTCATGGGCTCTAGAGCACAGGCTCAGTAGTTGTGGTGCACGGGCTTTGTTGCTCCGTGGCATGTGGGATCTTCCTGGACCAGGGCTCGAACCCGTGTCCCCTGCATTGGCAGGTGGATTCTCAACCACTGTGCCACCAGGGAAGCCCGGCTTCCAATATTTAGACTTATGGAAAAAAATCATCTTATCTAGTTATGATTGGCAGGACGGTAGGGTACCTGATGGGGAAGAGGGGGAGATAAAGCTGGCAGGGTTTTTAGGAGTGGTGGGGTTTTTGTAAGTAATGAATATCATACTGGAGCTTGAATTATAAGAAATGCTATCTTTTGAGGGAAATGGACAGGTGGAGGTATTGACAAGCACTGCAATGGGTCCAACCAACAGCTTCCTAGCCAGCAAAAAGGTGTTTCAAGCCCCATCAGCCTTCCTCTTATAAGCGTTTTGATTGATACCTGTTGGAGGAGAGGATCAGGACAGGAGGGATGGACACCATCCCCTGTGAGTATTGGGTCCTCCATTCAACAACTCAAATGCCACCAAGCTCAACTTTTATTTTTTCACAGACAGTTAAACAGTTGGACATTGGCAGCCAGAGAGAAAGCTATGTACCAGGGAGAGATGAAACCGGAATGGGTGATACCCCAAAGTCTTGCAGGAGAAAAAGGAACTTATATTTATAATGTACCAAGTATTTTACACAGCAAACCTGTGAAGTAGGTACTAATTATATTTTTCAGATGATAAATTTGAGGTTTAGGGAGGTTAATTATCTTGCCCAAGCATGGAACAGTAATTCAAATTTAGGTCTGTTTGGCTACAAAGCTTATGCCAGGAATAGGAAATGTCTTTTTTTCCCCTTGGTTCTCTTTAATGAATCATCTCCCTGGAGACCAGAGGTGAGGTGGGGGACTTTGTTTTTATGGCCTTGGGTCTTGTTAGCTCCATATGTTGACCTTCAAGAAAACGTGTGAGTAGAAGCTGCCTGTCATAGATTGGGTTCCCAGAGAAGCTGGTTCTGAGGAGGAGGTTAGAATGCAGAGGTTTGTTATGGAGTGCTCCTGGAATCATCACCTATGGAAGGAAAAAGACTTATGCAGGATTGGGCACAGGGTGGTTTGCCCCAGGAACAGTGGGTGATCGTGGCCAAAGGACCTGTCTTCAGTGGAGGCAATTCCACAGAGAGCTAACAGCTGAGGGCTCTCTGTAGTCACTCCCAGCAGCTAGGGGAATAAGGCCTTCAATCCTAAAGGAGGAAAAGGGTGTCACATCAGTGTCTAATACAGTGTCCAATACTCTGGGAGAAACAGGGCTTTGGAGACTAGTAGTTGGGGAACTAGATATTTGATGACGCAAAGTTGGCAAACAAGCTTAGGGGAGTAACTACTGTATATATCACCTTAGCACCTTGGCTTCAAAGGCACTGTTGACCTTACAATTGACCTGTAGCTTGAACGAGCGGATTGATTCATCCAACAAGCTTTCAGTGATCGCCAGTCATTGTTCTAGGCTCTGAGTGTGTTATGGTGAGCAAGAACAGACATGGCCTGGGCTCTGTAAACTAGGATCTGTAGTCTGCTGCTGGAGAGAGACATCAGTCAAGTCCTAAGGAAGACAGTTCCAAACAGATAAGGGCACTGAAGCAAGGAGTACTGTTTTGTGAGTGTGACTAGCAAAGGAACTTGACTTAGTCTGGGAGGTCAAGGGAGTTTCCCTGAGGAAATAATACTTAAGTGAGTCATTTTCTGTCACACTCCCTGGTCTTGGGAAATTTGAGAAAACATCCCTGTACCCATTATCTTGTCTCCATCTCATTTTCTTTAATGAATGTGTAGACAGTGGAAACAACATAGATATCTCACAAGTGACATGTTGACAAGAGTGTTTTGTGGAAATTTACTAAGAATAGAATTTAGGTGTTCTCATCCAGAAACAAAGGTAATTGTGTGAGGAGACGATATGTTAATTAGCTTGACTAGTGTAATCATTTCACTGCATATATCAAATCATCATGTTGTACACCTTAAAAATAAAATATAATGTTTTAATTAAAAATATCAGCTGTCCAGGGGCTTCCCTGGAGGCGCAGTGGATAAGAATCTGCCTACCACTGCAGGGGACACGGGTTCCATCCCTGGTCTGGGAAGATCCCACATGCCACGGAGCAACTAAGCCCGGGCACCACAACCACTGAGCCTGCGCTCTAGAGCCCGCGAGCCACAACTACTGACCATGAGCCTAGAGCAACAAGACAAGCCACCGCAAGGAGAAACCCGCACGCTGCAACAGAGAGTAGCCCCTGCTCACCACAACTAGAGAATGCCTGCGTGCAGCAACGAAGACCCGACACAGCCAAAAAATAAATAAAATTAAATCTTAAAAAAAAAATAAAAATAACAATAAAAATAAAAATATCAGCTGTCCAAAAAAAAGTATTTTGGAGCCTTGGAACCATATATACCGTTATGTTTTCCATTTCCTTCTACCTCTTTTTTCACAACTTAATGGGCTGGGACTTCTGGGAAGCCCATTTCTGTAAGCTCTTGGTGTAAAAAGTTATATATGATTGACATAGTATCCTCATTGTATTCTACTATTTTTCATTACAAGGGTATAGTATTTTGGCAACCTTTTGAATTAAATAAGCTGGTAGGCTTACCTGGGAACTTTTTGTTTTTTGGTTTTTTTTGGCCGCATTGCACGCAGCATGCCAGATCTTAGTTCCCTGACCAGGGACTGAACCCGTGCCCCCTGCAGTTGGAAGCGCAGAGTCTTAACCACTGGACCACCAGGAAAGTTCCATGGGAACTTACAGTTTTATTATAATAATGATGACAATGCAGTATGAGTTCCAAACTTGTTTTTATCAGTTAACTTCTGGGACGTAATCTTTTTTTAAGTTGGCAGTTGCTTGTATTAGATACAATTATTGTACTGGATTTGATTCTTAAATTTGTTTTAGTGTATGATATGTACTTACTTCACTTAGAACTATCGTCTTGTTGTTTGGTGGCCTAAATTGTAGTCTCCAGCAGTTTGATCATAGAATCTTCTGACCTGGTTAATGTATTGAAGAACAGTGGTCTCATCAAGAGCTCCAGAGCATTCTTTTTTTAAAAATTAATTAATTTATTTATTTTTGGCTGCGTTGGGTCTCCATTGCTGCACGCAGGCTTTCTCTAGTTGTGGCGAGTGGGGGCTACTCTTTGTTGTGGTGCGCGGGCTTCTCACTGCGGTGGCTTCTCTTGTTATGGAGCACAGGCTCTAGGCACGCGGGCTTCAGTAGTTGTGGCTCACAGGCTCTAGAGTGCAGGCTCAGTAGTTGTGGCATGCGGGCTCTAGAGCACAGGCTCAGTAGTTGTGGCGCACGGGCTTAGTTGCTCCATGGCATGTGGGATTCCTGGACCAGGGATCGAACCCGTGTCCCCTGCATTGACAGGCGAATTCTTAACTACTGCGCCACCAGGGAAGCCTCAAGAGCTCCAGAACATTCTTGTCTTCCCTTTATCTTAATAGCATTTCAGGGAACCAGCAATGAGGGGACAGTGGCAGGTTGGAAAATGCTCCACTCTACTATTGGTGTTTTCCTCTCTTCCCCCTTATTTTAAGGTTGATCTCTGAAATAAGGTTTCCCTTTGAGAATGCAGTGAGATTTATTAAAATTAAATTCTGTATCCTGGATTTATCCTAATAACACCATCATTGTCATTACATTAACATTAGTAACATTTCTTCAACAATATCCAATCATTAAAATAATAACTCTGTTCCTACTGTGTGCCAGGCTATTCTAGATGCTAGGGATGTGGCAGTAAACAAAACACACAAAATATCTACCTCGTGCAGATTGCATTCTAATGGGGAGGGAGCAGGTGATAAGTGCTCTGAAGAAAAACAAATCAGGGTAAAAGGTGTAGAAGGTAGCTGGGGATGCTATTTTAATAGCGTGGGGAAGGGCCTCGCTGATAAGGTGGGCCTTGAGCAGAGACCTGAAGGACGTTATGGGGATGCCCTTCAGATATCTGGAGGAAGAGCATTCCAGACAGAAGTAACAACGAATCAAAGGCCCTCGGATGGGATGGTGTTGGGAATGTTCACAGATCTGTGTGATTAGAGTCAAGTGGGTGAAGGCAGTAGGAGGGTCATGAAGCCATAGATCCATGAGGCCATGGATTGCAGTGGGCTGAATCATCTAAGACATTAGAGGATTCTTACCATGAGTGACACGGGAAGCGAGGAGCCATGGTGAGGCAGCTTGGCATGCTGATTGTGGAGCTAGACTGCCTAGGTTAGAATCCTGGCTCCCCACCGCTAGTAATTGTGAGACTGGACAAATGATAACTTTTTGGTGCCTCAGTTTCCTCATCTGAGAAATGGAATAATAATAGAGTTGTTATGAGGATTAAGTGAAGTAAAATTTTAAAGTGCTTAGAAGAGTACCTGGCACATGTTAAGCACTATGTAGATGTCTGTTAAATAAATTGAAAGGCTTTGAGCAGAACAGTATCATCTGACTTAGGTTTTAATATGGTCACTCTGGCTGCTGTATTGAGACTAAAGTGTACATGGACAAGAGTGGAAGCAAGGGAATCAGGAGGCTATTACAGTAAGAGATGGCTATTACAAGAGATGATGGTGACTTCGATTAGGCTGGTAAGCCAGGATTGGTGAGAAGGACATGGAGTCCGGATATAATTTGAAGGTGTTGCTGACAGGCTATGTCAGTTAATTGGATGTGGAATGTGAGAAAAAAGGAGCTATTCAGGGTAACTCCAGTTTCAGACTGAGTGCCTGGAATGACGGAGTCGACTTTTACTGAGATAGGAAAATTGCAGCAGGAACAGGTTTATGAGGGAGAAATAAGAGTTCTGGTGTGGATATTTTGAGTTTGAAATGTCTAGTGAATATTCAGATGGAGAGTTTGAGTAGGCAGTCGGATATATAAGTTGGGACTTGGAGGGGAGAGCTATAAATTTGGGAGTTGTCATTATATAGAGGGTATTTAAAGTCAAGAGATTGGATGAGATTACATAAGATTGAGTGTGGATAGAGAAGAGGAAAGGTCTGAGGACTGAAATCAGGGCCCTCTGAGGTTAAGAGGTCAGGAAGATGAGAATCTAGATGTCTGGAGACCAATAAAGGAGAGTCCAGAGAAGTAGGAGGAAAATCAAGAGAGATTGGGGTGACTTGAAGCCAAGTAAAGAAAGTGTTTGAAGAAGGAGGAAACAGTAAGTTCTCAAATATTGCTGATAGGTCTGCAAGACGAGGACTAAACATTGGCTTGGTGATATGGCAAGCTTTTGTAACCATGGGAACCAGTTTCAGCAGAGTAGTAGAGGGGAAGCCTGTCTAGAGCAGAACAAAGTGGCAGAGGAGGAACTGTAGTCAGCCAGCAGAGACGGCTCTTCAAAGAGCTGTGCTGTAGAGAGGCAGAGAGACGGGACAGTGGGTGGAAAGAATTATAGAGCCTGCCCTTACCAGGTGTGTGATTGTGAGTTACTTTGCTAACCTCCCTGTGCCTCGTTTCCTCATTTGTAAAATGGAGACAATAAAAGGATTGTGTGAGAGTTAAATGGTTAATATATTTAAAACATTTAAAAGAGTGCTTGTCACTTAATGTCTTAGTTATCTATTGCTATATAACGCTATCACCACAGACTTAGTAGCTTAAAATAGTGTGCATTTATTATTTCATAGTTTCTGTGGATCAGGAGTCCTGGTGTGGCTTAGCTGGGTCCTCTGCTTCAGAGTCTCTCACAGGATGCAGTCAGGGGGTCAGCCAGGCCTGGGCTCTCAGCTGAAGCTGTGCCTGTGGAAAGATTGTTTCCAAGGTTCCGTGGCTGGCAGAATTCAGTTCCTCTAAGGTTGTGGGACCGAGGGCCTAAGTTCCTAGCTGACTGTCGGCCGGAGCCTGCCCTTAGGTTCCTGCCACATGGGCTTCGAAGCAAGACAGAGATCACAATCTGATGTAACCTAATCACAGAAGTAACATCCCATCCATCACCTTTGCCATATTGCATTGACCAGAAGGAAGTCACAGGTCCTGTTCTCACCCAGGGAGAGGCAGTTACACAAGGGTGCGAATATGAGGAGGTGGGGATCATTGGGGGCCATCTTAGAGTCTTCTGCCACACTTAGTAAGCGCTCTGAGTGTTAGCTGTCACCATCGTCATTGTTACTGTGATGGGGGCATAATTACCTAAAGGGAGTGGAGGAAAGGGTAGAATTGAGAGAAAGGTGTCCTTGATTAGACTACAGGGAAAAATTCAGTGCATACCTGGAGGGATTGGCCGTACCTAGTTCATCTGTTAAAAGGGGAAAACAGAGTAAAAGCCCCACCTGTGGCTAAGCGGCAGATTGATTGATTGACTGATTGATTGACTTTTTGGCCACGCGGTATGGCATGCAGGATCTTAGTTCTCTCTCGAGGCATGCGGGGTGGAACCCGCGCCCCCTGCAGTGGAATCTCGGAGACTTAACCACTGGACTGCCAGGGAAGTCCTAAGTGGTAGATTGGGAAGTAAGTATCCTTTTGATCGTTCTTCTTTCCTCAGTGGAAGAGGAAGGATGAAGTGTTACATATTTGAGGAGTGAAGAGAACATGTGACCTGTCTGCAGTGGCTTTTCCACTGCAGGTGAGAATTGACCAGGGAGAGGGCGTTAAATTGCCTGGCATCTTGAAGGGCTTACTTGATGTTAGTAGCCGTGTATTTCAAGGGAGACCGTTGAGCATGATTGTTTTTCTTCAGCTGCTCAGGTTCAAGTGTGGAGGAAGAATAGCACGATCAAATGAAACAATAAATAGATAAATTAATTAATAAAATAAGTAGTAGTATAGCTTGGCTTTAACCAGGATTAGGTTCTGCCAGGCCAGTATGATGGAGGGAGTTAGGGGCAAGAGAATGGTTATAATGATGGGTTGTGAAATGTAGCTCCGTTAAAGAGAGGCGTGAGGACATAAGCAGACAGGGACAGTGTACAGATGTAGAGTCTGTGATTTGAGGGATGGAAGAATTGTTGGAGTTGAAGTACTGAGGAAAGGGCCTGGAAGTTAGGAGGTGGTGGTCAGAATTGTTCCTTGAAATACAGTTTGCGGAAAGGGGGTACTGTTACTGATAACGAGAAAGTCTTACAGTATCTAAATGTAGGGCTCATTTGAATCGGTAACTTGGAACATGATGAAGAAAAGCCACCATCTTTCCCCTAAAGACTTTGTTAGGGAATACAGCTTGTGATGATACTTGTGGTGATACTCTACTTCGTAGAGTAGGCTGCTATCTGTAGAACATAGTTTTCTCTTTTTGTTAGAGTAATTGACAAGAAGTTTCCCTGGGGCTAAAAATCAAAGACAAGCAAGAAGCAAAGGCTCACTTGTTAGGCAGTATTTCAAGATTGAGGCCATGAGGTAGTAATTTACATAGTTCAGGGATTCAGGGTTCTGTCTGATGTTTTAACAGTATTTGTCCAGATCAGTTTCAGATCTTGTATTTAGTTGTGACAGGTAATGTTCACATTTGCTTCTTTGACTAACCAGTACCCCTTGCTCTGACACTGTAACAGCAGCCTGCGTTTACAGTAAGTGCTGTAACAGCACTTACTTAGTGCGCCCTCTTTTCAGTCTGTGTGATTCTAATGGTGTTGCCTGTCCCTCACCAGAGGTGTCATTGACTCAGGCTGACAGTGCAAGGATCTCATCTGTGGGTTCAATAGCAGGCCCAAGGAAGGACACATGACCTAGTCAGAGCCACGAGAGACAATTACAGTTTTGCTGGGGATTTGGGGAAGGAGAACTCTTGCTCTTCAGGAGCGGCTTCAGCCATCTTGCTACACAAGGGGGAAGGCTGTCAAAGAAGTGAGTCAGTGTGGTGAGAAGAGATGAGAGATGGTGAAAGAGTCCTGGTTACATCATTTGAGCCCTTAATCAAGCCACTTTAAAACTACCTCTGGAATTTTTAGTTACTTTTGCCAGTAAATCCTCTGTATGCCTAAGTGGGTTTTCTTCTCATTGGTAATCAAAGGAGACCTAATAGGCAGATACAGTTATCAGAAGGAGTTTGCCAAATCCTCTAAGCATGCATGAATAAGTGGAGTGCAGTGTAGTTGAAACCTTAAGATCTTCGAAACCCCTTTTCCTTTAGGATCTTTTATATACTCTTATTTAGTTGTATAACAAAGAGAGCATCTGACCAATCTGGAGTCCTCTTGTGGATGATACTAGCTAACCATGTTATTTCAACCCCCTGAGCCTCGGTTTTCTTATCTATAGAATGAGGAGAGCGGTAGCAATTTTGCAGGGTGATTGGGAGGATTAAATGGGGTAGTGGGTGTAAAATGTGTAGCCCTGTACCTGACACTGTTGGCTCCCTTCCCCTTCGTCTTTTCTAGCATATTGTCTGACACAGTCGTTGTTCAATATATTTCAGTGTAAAGAATGAACAAATACCATTAGGATCTTCTTTTATTCTTGAACTTTTACTATATCCAGAGCACTGCTATTTGTTTGACTAATGGTCAAGTGGTTCTTTTTGCAAAAGAAATTTTGCTAGATAGAATTTTTTTTTTTCCAGCCTTGGAAGGTCTCTCTGACGCAGTTACACATTCACGTTCATGTTGTCATTCCAGGATTACTGTGGGAAATAATAATGACACCTGACACTCACTGAGTACTTGTTTGTGTGAGGCATTATGCTTCATACTTTATATGTACATATAAAGTATGAAGCATACCTTAAAAGTATGTACTGATTCCCGAGTTCAAACTACTTGTTAGAAGAAATGAGATAAGGTCCATAGTAGGCATTCAGCATATATTCCCTTAATCTTTTTGAGAATTAAAACCCTTCTGATTACATATATCTAATTTCAGACACAACACAGTTAAGAACATAGATGCTGGAACCACACTGCCTGGATTTGAATCCTGGCTCCTCATTTGCTAATTATATACCCTTGGCTAAATTTTATAATCCCTGGGTGCTCCAAATTCATAATCTGGAAAATGGGGATATTCCCTGGTGGTGCAGTGGTTAGGAATCTGCCTGCCAATGCAGGGGACACGGGATCGAGCCCTGGTCTGGGAAGATTCCACATGCCATGGAGCAACTAAGCCCGTGTGCCACAACGACTGAGCCTGTGCTCTAGAGCTTACGAGCCACAACTACTGAGCCCATGCGCCACAACTACTGAAGCCAGCGCACCTAGAGCCCGTGCTCCTCAACAAGAGAAGCCACCGCAATGAGAAGCCCGTGCACTGCAAAGAAGAGTAGCCCCCGCTCACCGCAACTAGAGAAAGCCCACATGCAGCAACGAAGACCCAACGCAGCCAAAAATAAAGTTAATTAATTAAAAAAAAATTCCCTGTGAAATGGGGATAATTAACAGTACCTACCTCATAGAGATGTGAGGTATAAATGTATGAAAAGTGCACATAAGTGTCAGGAAAGTACTATTATATAACTGCTAGCTGTTATATTGAATAATTTCTTTTATTTCAGCAGATCCTTCATCATATTGGTCAGAGTTATAATCTTATACATAATAAAATATGACTTTTGAATCATCTTAAGCTCAGTAATGTCTCTAAATAATATCATGTCAGAGTGTTATGCTCCTCCAAGAAGCCTCTTCTGGTAGCCTTTCTCATCTCTGAACTTTTATCGGACTTATCTGGGAACATAAGTTAGCACTTCATTATTCTTAAGTTATATGACCAGTTTTAGTTTTGTGTCATCAACTCGACTGACTTTAAACACTTTGAGAGCTAAAATCATTTCTTTCATATCTTAGTACCTCTTTAGTGCAAAACATATAATGAGAGCTTGCTACTTAATTAGCAATTATTACAGACAGAAAGTATATATAGAAGCCATATATCACTTTATGTTTTTTTTTGTATCACTTTATGTTTAAAAAGATTTGTTAGCATCTAAAACATTGTCTAATAGTGTCTTATTTTGTTTTAGGTTCCTAAATATTTGTCACAGCAATGGGCTAAAGCCCCTGGAAGAGGTGAAGTTGGGAAACTGCGGATTGCCAAGTAAGTTATTTATGAATTTTTGACATTTTATAGAACTTTTTTGAATTTATTTTTACAAGTGCTTTTTTTTTTTTTTTTTTTTTTTGCGGTACACGGGCCTCTCACCGTTGTGGCCTCTCCCGTTGCGGAGCACAGGCTCCGGACGCGCAGGCTCAGCGGCCGTGGCTCACGGGCCCAGCCGCTCCGCGGCATGTGGGATCCTCCTGGACCGGGGCACGAACCCATGTCCCCTGCATCAGCAGGCGGACTCTCAACCGCTGCGCCACCAGGGAAGCCCTACAAGTGCTTTTAAATGTAATTAGAGTTCTTTTTCAAACAGAGAATTTACCTGAAAAATAAGAAGTAATGAGCATGCCAAGGCTTGTTAAGAGATGATTAGGTGCCCTGTAAGGATTCGTGTGTACACACACACACACATTCCTCTAATGAAAGGTGTAAATATCAAGTAAAATTTATTGGTAAAGCCTGTTGGCAGTGAAGTAGCAGAGTAAGTAGTTCCCTCATCCATTTATCTGCTCCGCATCTTTGAGGAGGTATGCTTGAGTTGGGCATAACTGGATGCACCAGTTAAGGGCTTCAGGAGAAGGATTTTGCCATTGTGCCACCATACCTATTTATAGAGGCTTTGGACGAGGGTAGGGAACACCTAGTAAACAATGTAAGACTATTGTTTCCTGGTTGAGAAAATAACCTTGTTTGAAAAGGAAGCCTCCATAGCTCAGCTGGTGTCAGCCATAGGCCTTGTGTTCCCCTCTTACTGTCCATTCATTCTTAATCCAGCTCTAATCAGATTTCCATGCCCACTACTCCATTCAAATGGCTCTTGTATACCACCAATATCCACCTCCTTATCACTGAGTTTTTGTTTCATAACAAACCACCCCAAAGTTTAGTGGCTTAGAACAAAACCATTTTATTAGCTTATGATTCTATGAGGCCGTTCTAGACAGTTCTGGTTGAGGCTGACCTGGCTGGTCTTCCTGGCTAGAATGGCCTCATTTATGTGTCTGGTGGTTGACTTGCTGTCAGCTGGGTCAGTTGCCACGTGTTTTTCATCTCCAGCGTGCTCCTTCACATGGTGGTGAAAGAGTTCCTAGTAGCAAGAGAGAGGGAAGCCCCACTACACAAGCGCTTTGCAAGCTTGTGCTTGCATCATGTTTGCCAGACAGGCTCAGCGGCCATGGCTCACGGGCCCAGCCGCTCCGCGGCATGCGGGATCCTCCCAGACCGGGGCGCGAACCCGGTTCCCCTGCATCGGCAGGCGGACGCGCAACCACTGCGCCACCAGGGAAGCCCAAGACTCTACCTCTTGATGGGATTTGAGGCAAATAATTTGTAGTCCTAAAATTTTTTTTTTTTACAATCTACCGCATCCACATTCGTCTTTTTTTTTTTTAAAGTTTTTAAAAAAAATTTATTTTATTTTTGGCTGTGTTGGGTCTTCGTTGCTGTGCGCAGGCTTTCTCTAGTTGCGGAGAGCGGGGGCTACTCTTCGCTGTGGTGCACAGGCTTCTCATTGCAGTGGCTTCTCTTGTTGCAGAGCACGGGCTCTAGGCGCGTGGGCTTCAGTAGTTGTGGCACGTGGGCTCAGTAGTTGTGGCACTTGGACTCTAGAGCACAGGCTCTGTAGTTGTGGCACATGGGCTTAGTTGCTCTGTGGCATGTGGGATCTTCCCGGACCAGGGCTCAAACCCATGTCCCCTGCGTTGGCAGGCGGATTCTTAACCCCTGCGCCACCAGGGAAGCCCCTACCACATCCACACTGTTAAATCTAAGAGTCAACCAGCAGCTCTTCTCAATTGACCTTCAACAGAATTTGACGTAGGTGATCACTTCTACCCTCAAACCCTTTTTTTTCACCTCACGTCTGAGACATCACTCTCTTGCTGGCTCCTTCTCATCTTCTCAATTTCTAAATGTTATTTGGACACCCTCTGGGTTTTGTTCTTTGGAGGAGCAATCCTGTGTTCTTGGATGATGTCATGTCTTTAAAGTAAGAAGCTTCGATACTTTCATGGCTTATGCCCTAAATATCAATATTTTTGTTCTTTATCTTACTTGCATTTGTTTCAGACAAATCTTTTAATTCTTCCTTTTGTTTTCACAAGATATTTATTGGAAATGGGCATGCTTTTATAGCCAAAGTTCTAATGTTAGGTAGAGAGAAGTAATATCTTCTTTTCTTAAGAAACAGCTACACATTTAATAGCAGAACTGGGCTTAAATTCAGAAACAGCTACACATTTAATAGCAGAACTGGGCTTAAATTCAGTCCTTTGAGTGGTAAGAAAACAACAGGTTCCAGTGCCAGCTCCATCACTTACTGTCAGTGAGACTTTGGACAGATACTTAATCTTCTGAGTTTAGATTCGCTACCTTTCCCTACCATGAATATTGCATTCCTGAAAACCTCTGTGTAAAGAAAATACCTAGTTAAGGAATGTAAAATCTTTTGGTGTGGGGAGGAGGGAACTGATACGGGAAACAAAGTAAAAGGAGCCAAGCTCTAGGGAAACCTATGTAAGCCCTAAGCACTGCTTTCATCCCTAAGGTAAATATTAAAGATAGCATGCTAAATAAACAGTAATGGGTGTGCTGTGATCACCTTTTCTTGATCACCCTTTGTTTGGAAGAAAATTTCAAGCTTGTCCTTAGTTTAAAGCAGATGTTTTACATAGTTACATCTAATATGCATAGGGAGGCCGTATCCCTAGGTCATGACCAGTTTACATGTTTTACAGCGCTGGTTTACATATTTTTCCTGTGTAATTATTAATAGTGTCCCCTCTTTCACTCTCCAGAGTGTCCTGGTTTTGGCAATAAACTGTATGTTTGCCCTTAATATTAACAGATGTGTATATGTGTATTTTATATGTAAATAAAAAATCTAGCAGATTTTCTACCTAACATGAAATATAATCTTGCTGTGTAGAAGAGCTAGATGCTTTTAATGGTGGGAACAGATTTTTAGTAGTTGGTATCCTAAGATTGCTATGGAAATGCTTGAAAACAGCTTGTTCTGGAGTAGGTCTACTGGCTATCTTATTTATGTTTCTAATTTACTTAGTTTTCATTCTTCTTACTGATTACGAGATTCACTATTAAACAAGTGTAGGATGAGCGAGGAATGGCTTAGCAGTGCCGGTGACTAGGTTATCAGTACTTTAATTTCAGCTAAATATGACTCATCAAGGTTTTGTGGCTATAAACAAAAGGCTCCATTAATAGATGATTGTTGTTTAGAATGAAGTGGGATGATAACCCCACTCTTCTTTGCCAGTGAGCTTCCAGAACAAACATTGTGTTCAGTTTTTAGTGCTGCACTTAGAGATGTGGACAAATAAGTTCATTCAGTGGAGTGAGACTAGGACAATGAGAAAACTAAAATCAATTTCCTGTGAGGAACGTTTGAAGGCACGAGGGCTGTTTAAGAGAAGACTTCGGGCAAACCAGTGAAACTGTCTTCAAATATTTTTAAAGACTAGAAGATGTATGATCAACTATTGATCCTTAGAGGCAGATTAACCATTTGGTGGGTTATCTGCGTGGTTGAAAAAACGTATATTTGGGTAAAAAATGAAAAATAGCTAAGGTTTTAAAAAGGCAGTGTAGGGCTTCCCTGGTGGCGCAGTGGTTGCGCGTCCGCCAGCCGATGCAGGGGAACCAGGTTCGCGCCCCGGTATGGGAGGATCCCACATGCCGCGGAGCGGCTGGGCCCGTGAGCCATGGCCGCTGAGCCTGCGCGTCCGGAGCCTTGCTCCGCAACGGGAGAGGCCACAACAGAGGGAGGCCCGCGTACCACAAAAAATAAATAAATAAATAAATAAATTAAATTAAATTAAATTAAATAAAAAAAAAATAAAAAGGCAGTGTAGTATACCGATAATGAGTATGGACTCAGGAGTCAGTCAGCTCTGGGCTTTATCCGGGCCTTGTCATTTACCAGCTATGTGACTTTGGGGAAGTTGCTTATTACCCTCTCTGTTTCCTCATCTGTGAAAAGGAGACGGTATTAATACCTCATAGGTTCAGTGCGTGAAAAATACTCCGTAAGTGTTCGCCTGCTGTCATGCCCCACATACCACAAAGTACAGGCAGTAGACCCTGCATCATGTCTGGCGCCTCCCCTCCCCGTCAGCTCTCCCAGAGTTAAGCAGCAGCACCAGCTTGCTGTGCAGTAGGCCAGAAGCTAGGAAGAAATACATGGTGTGGACGTTGATTCCAGCAGAGACAGGCACTGTGGAGTAAAGGAATCAGGAGAGGCAGAGGGGAGGGGGAACACATGCTGCTGGGAATGCAGCTCTTCCCAAATTTGGTTGTTTTTATACCTGAGAAAAGGAGAGTCCAGAATAAGATGAGAGTAACAGCTTCTTTTAACAGTTGGTAACATTTGGGCCATTTTTGTCAAGCAATTCATGCCATGTCCCTAAATCACCGTACTTGGACTCTTCTTATACCTTTGGACATCTGATGTGCACTGCATTTTAATTGGTTTATAGTTTTGCTTTAGTTTGTTTAATTTAATTTAATTTTATTTTATTTTATTTTTGTGTGTGTGTGTGTGGTATGCGGGCCTCCCTCTGCTGTGGCCTCTCCCGTTGCGGAGCACAGGCTCCGGACGCGCAGGCTCAGCGGCCATGGCTCACGGGCCCAGCCGCTCCGCGGCATGTGGGATCCT
>NC_041226.1:22471319-22477672 GCF_002837175.3 Physeter macrocephalus | reverse complement strand
TGCGGAGCACAGGCTCCGGACGCGCAGGCTCAGCGGCCATGGCTCACGGGCCCAGCCGCTCCGCGGCACGTGGGACCCTCCCGGACCGGGGCGCGAACCCGGTTCCCCTGCATCGGCAGGCAGACGCGCAACCACTGCGCCACCAGGGAAGCCCCTAGTTTGTTTAATTTTAAAACCAGCCTTTCTACATTACCATCCTGCCTCAGAAAACTTCAGTTTTCAAAATGTTTGATATATGTCATATTTTACTGACAGTCATACAGTTTGTACTAATACAGCTTCTTTCAGAGACGTTTAATTTCTAGTTTTATTTCTAAACACAATTAACTTCCAAGGTCATTTCGGGGCCCACTAATAATAGAAAATATGCAAATAAAAAAATCAGTGAGATAATTTTTTGTTATAAAAATTGACTAAGTTTAGAACAGTGTTATACTGTTGATCGGAGTTTAAATCAGTACAAACTTTCTGAAGGGCAGTCTGGCAAAACATATATGTATATCAATGCACATATATATATATACACACATATACGTATATATACGTATATAATACACACACATAGGCACAGATACACATTGCTGATCAAAACAAAGTAGAATAATAATCCCACTGTTTCCTCTGCCGGTTAGCTCACAGTGCAAGCATTATGTTCAGTTCTTGGTGCTACCCTTACAGAAAGACACTGAGAGACTCAATTTATCATCAATTTTTCTGATGTTCAAATTGTCCAAAGTTTAGCCAATGGAAGCTCCTTCTAGCTGGCACCCATGATCTTTGTTTTCTTTGTTGTGATACCCGTTGTGGAGCACAGGCTCCGGACGCACAGGCTCAGCGGCCATGGCTCACGGACCCAGCCGTTCCGCGGCATGTGGGATCCTCCCGGACCGGGGCACGAACCCGTGTCCCCTGCATCGGCAGGCGGACTCCCAACCGCTGCGCCACCAGGGAAGCCCCCCACCTTAACCATTTTTAAGCGTACAGTTCAGTAGTGTAAGTCCCATAGACTTTGGGCATGTCTTCATCATTCTTTGAGCACTTACTTTTTGTTAAGGAAAGGTGTTTTAGACTCATCTTGTACATTTCTGTCTGAGCCCTGGAGTCAGTCATTTCTCCAAAGAGCCCTGGTTTCCTCTAGAGGAAAATGGGATTTGGAAACTAAGCTCTGGATACCACAGGTGCTCATGGCTGCTCCCAGACCTCTAAGTGGGTGTATATGTACACACACACACCTCTAGGTCTACATTTATTTTTATATTTACATGTATTGAAAATCATGAATTTATACCAATACCCAGTTCCAGTTCAGCACTACAGGGTGTGTCCTGGTCTCCTCCCTTTTCATATTTGTACCTCTTTTCTGAAAGTGAGAAACCTGGTTCCTGTTATTCTTAATATATTCACTTATTTGTTCAGGCCTTTGTTCTTACTTGTTCAGAGTCCCCCACTTCTCCCCGCGTTGGTGATTGCCCTCCTCACCCTCCTTGCGCTATAGCAACGCTTGTTAGGCTGTTGTTAACCTTTGCTGCCCTCCACAGGGATGCTCTCCTCAGCCCTTCTAGGCTTCCACCCCCTGTTGTGAGGCTGCCCTCTCCTCAAAGGCATGCCTCCTTATCCCGCTAGGGCTCCAACAGCCTGTTTCAGGCTGTCCTTCCATGTGGATGCCCTCGCCCCACTAGGCTCTGACCCATTTCTTGTTGAGCCGTTCCATTATGGGGTGCCCTCCTTTACCCCACTGGGCTCTGGCACCTTGCCCCGGCCTGCCCTCTCCACCCCAGGCACTTCCTTTCCACTTGGGCTATGACTACTCTGCCCAACCCACTCTGCAGATGCCTACCTTGCTTGGCCTCCCCTAATGGTTTTTGAGCTATATTGTTCAAGAAGGGGACATATGAATACGAATTCAAAATGAAACAAAACAAAAACCACAAAAAATCCTGTGGAGCACAGGGTTATTATTATTTGGTTGGTTTTCTTACTCTGAAGAAGCAGGTGATTTATTGGTTATCAGTGATTAGTGAAAAGTCTGGCCCCATTGGTGTCAAATCTAAGATGTATTTTAAAAGTGTAAGAAAAAGGAAAGACATTAATTTTTAAAAAGGCAAGAGGAACGAGGCTGGAGTCTAAAGAAGTACCTGTGGAGTACTGAGAAACAGACTCAGAGTAACAAGAAACACTATGAGACTTTCAGTGAAAGGGTGGACCAGGTGTCTACTTCATCCATTTCTGAAGACATTACTGTGTTTTACAATAGTGGATGTTTATAACTTTGACCACAGATCATCATGGAAAGGGTATATTTTAGTTGCAATGTAGAATGACAAAAGGTCATGTGTACTTCATTTATATACCAAGACAAAGCAATACATAATCCTTTTAAAATAAATTTTAAGTTTTCAAGGGTTAATATTTATTCTAGAAAATTAACTCATCCAGAGCTGGTCAATCTCTTATCATTCCAACTAAGGTGCTATTTTATAATATATACAGTTGTCCCTTGAACAATAAGAGTTTGAACTGCACAGGTCCACTGATTACATGGGTTTTTTTTCAGTCAGTATATGCTACAGTACCACACGATGTGCTGTTGGTTGAATCCATGGACGTGGAACCATGAACATAGAGGGTGTCATCCACCCTAACCCCTGCATTGTTCAAGGGTCAACTGTATGTGAAAAGGAAGTTGACCTCCCCTCCTGTGTTCCCTGATTGCATCTGGGTGATTTCTAGTCACTGACGGGAAATGGCAGCATGATCTTTAATCCATCCTTTTTCCTTTGCTTCCCACTTTCAGTCATTTCCTCTTCTATTAGTCCTGCCACGCACTCCTCCTTGCATTCTACAGCCGTCTGGTTCAGGCCTTCATTACTTTCTATATGCGTTTCTGCATTAGCCTCAGTTCAATTCAGTAAACATTACGTGAGTGCCTTCTGTGTCTTTACCTTTGCTTTGCCTACAGTGCCTCTGTCTTAGGGTAGCTAAATTAAATTCCTCTAGAAGGAAGCTTCTGGAGAGATAGGGAAGGAACTGTGGTGAATTCAGCGCCTCACTGTCTGTGCATGTTGAGGGGATTGTTGTCATGCTGAATTGGGAGCACATTGTTGCCAGATCTTCCGGTCTTGTAAGAGAAGCTGGAAATTCATTATTTTTATGTGAAATCTTAAACTTTTTTCACCTCTGTTCTAGGTACTTCCCCAGCAAAAAGAAGATTGACATTGTATTTTAATGTATGAAAGACTGGGAATTCCTACAGTAAACAAATCTCTGTAAGAATCTGGAATCCTTAGTCTGGCCTAAAAGGCTCTTTACCGCTTGACTCCAGCCTACCGTTCACTGATATTAGAAAGAATATGCTGGATGCTTTCTCATTTCTGGTGTTTAGTTGGATTCTTCTCTTAGCCTGGAATGGCCGCTTGTTGTCGATCTCATCTCCCACTCAGTTCATCTTTTCCTAGCTTTCCTATCTGCATTTCCATGACAGTTTGTTGTACCTCTGTCTTGAAGTCATTGTCCTGTTTGTAGTTGTTCATGGATTGGAGCTTTTTTTCATTAGACTGGGACCTTCTTGAGGATAAAGACCTATACTCATACTATACCATGCAGTTGTCACAGTGCCTAGTGGATGTATAGCAGACACTTAATGACAGTAAGTGACTGAACCACTGAAGGGAGACAGGTTGGAACTCAGCCGGGTGTTATGGAGAAACAGTAGTTTTCTAACTGGTCTTCATATCCATTCTATGTATATTTTCTGATGTCAGTTTCTTGGAACATGTCTTTGTACTTGTTATACTTTTGTTCAAACAATGCTTGTAGCTCTCCATTGCCTAAAGAGTGAAGTCCATGCTCTGTGCTGTGATATTCAAGATCTTATATGGTCTGGCCCCATTTCTCCTTTACAGTTCATCTCCTACTATTCTTTATTTTGTACTTTCCCTCCCAGCCAAATCTGATCACATTTTCCTAGCTTTGCTTAGCAATTTACTTTTCTTTTTTTTTGGCCCTGTTATGCAGCATGCAGGATCTTAGTTCCCCTGACCTGGGATCAAACCTGCGCCCCTTGCAGTGGATGTGCAGAGTGTTAACCACTCGACCGCCAGGAAACTCCCACTTAGCCATTTACTTTTGATATTATAGCTCAAAAGCTGCCTCTTGTTGAGCCAATCCTTAACTCTTAAAATGGAAGAAATGGTGTCCTCCTACCTAATCCTAGCACGCTGTGGCTCTCTTAATTAAAATTAAAATTTATCTCACTTTATAGTTATGGATTTAGCTTTTATATCTTCTGCTGGCTGGGGATAGGGGCCTTCCACTCAGTACTTTGCAGGTATTTAATACATTTTTTAAAAATTAGGCTATTATTAGGGTGTACATTGATTCCATATTTATAAAAAAAAGAAAAAGAAAAATTTAAAAATGTAATTCAAATAAATAAAAAATCATATGGAAGGATATTTACTGTAGGAAACAGTAGATGTTAACAGTAGAATCTTGGTTAATTTAAAACTTTTGTCTTGTCTGTAATAAAATTATTTCTACATGGGCATATATTATTTTTATAGCAGAGAAATTGCTTGTAATTTAAAAATAATTTTTGATCTTTAAGATTTTGTTAGGTAAGTGAAACTTCTTCAGCTAGACAAAATAAATAGTAAAATTTGTTGAAGTTCTATATATCTGGTATTAAATATGCCATTCACATGCTGCTGAATGCTAAAAATACTCATAGGGCTACCCTGGTGGCACAGTGGTTAAGAATCCGCCTGCGAATGCAGGGGACACGGGTTTGAGCCCTGGTCCAGGAAGGTCCCACATGCCGCAGAGCAGCTAAGCCCATGCGCCACAACTTCTGAGCCTATGCTCTAGAGCCCACGAGCCACAACTGCTGAGCTCATGTGCCACAACTGCTGAAGCCTGCGCGCCTAGAGCCATGCTCCGCAACAAGAGAAGCCACCGCAATGAGAAGCCCGCGCACCGCAACAAAGAGTAGCCCCCCAGCTCGCCACAACTAGAGAAAGCCGCGTGCAGCAACGAAGACCCAACGCAGCCAAAAATAATAAATAAATAAATAAATAATAAATTAAAATACTCAGAAATTAAAATAAGAATTGTAATAAGATCATTATTTGGATAAGATATTATTAGGTCAGGTTGTAATAGTATTAAGAGACACAAACTCATAATATCTAAAATACTCATGTGGGATTAATGTGTGTTTGTTTTTCCTATAGGATTACAAATAGAATAGTTTAGGAGAGCCAAGGATAAATATTAGTTAATCTCTGTAAATGTGATATTTTTTTGTAAATATGAAGTAGCATTATTTCTTTTAGTTCTTAGCTTACATTTGAAAAAAATATGAAATTAAATAATTGAAATTTTTTTCTTTCCTCTCTTTCAGAAATCAAGGAAGGACCGAGGTAAGATTATTTCTATGGAAATTTTATTTAAAACATTAGATTATTTTACTATGCATTAGTAATAGTAAAGAGAGGGTAGTGTTTACATTCTGGAAAACTCCACATCAAACTGGTGGCTGGTCAGGAACACATACTAGTATAAATGCCACTCTTGTGTGTAAGAATAGGCTCCTTTCTAGTTGTTCATGCTTAGCATTTTTCTACTTTGACCTAAATATCCCCTCTCTTGGTACTATGAAAATTAGTATTGTTTCAGTAATACTTTAAACATTATTTCAGTGTGGCAAATGCATTTGATTTGGACGGAGCACAGGCTCCGGAGGCGCAGGCTCAGCGGCCATGGCTCACGGGCACAGCCGCTCTGCGGCACGTGGGATCTTCCCGGCCCGGGGCACGAACCCGTGTCCGCTGCATCAGCAGGCGGACTCTCAACCACTGAACCACCAGGGAAGCCCTGATTTGGATTTTTGAAGGCTTTAGATTTTGACCCATTAAGACCAGGACATAATTTGCAGTACCTGTCGCATAGTAGAGAGATATTTAAATAATACTTCATAATCTTTCTACGTGGTTAAGAGATCAGTATGTTAAGTTTATAAATCACTTTGATGTAAAATTCAGGGAGATATGGTAAAAATCATTTTGAAAGAACACCTACTGGGTCTTTTTATTCTAAACCTCAATATTGAGTTATCCTTATGAATATTTAGTTGTATTTGTTGACATATTCAAAAGTAAAACAGCACCGTGTACTCATACAGTTACTGGATCTAAAAAGAAAGACATCCTCTGCTTATGGGAGTGTTTAAGCTTCCTGAGTAAATAGCTCACTTCCCCCTGCTTCAAGTACAGTTGCTTTCTTAATACTTTAAAAATGTTCAGTCGGGCTTCCCTGGTGGCGCAGTGGTTGCGCGTCTGCCTGCCGATGCAGGG
>NC_041226.1:22425907-22471048 GCF_002837175.3 Physeter macrocephalus | reverse complement strand
GCGGCTCGGCCCGTGAGCCATGGCCGCTGAGCCTGCGCGTCCGGAGCCTGTGCTCCGCAACGGGAGAGGCCGCAACAGAGGGAGGCCCGCATACCACAAAAAAAAAAAAAAAAAAAAAAAAAAGTTCAGTCATTCAGCAAATACTGTTTTCCTTCTGTGTGCCAGGCATTTTGCTAGGAGATGGATGGATGAATGGATGAATGGATGGATGGATCTGTCTGTCTATCTATCTATCTGTCAATCTATCCATCCATCCACCCACCTAATACTTACCTAATTTATTTAGGGGTATAAATATAACAAGACATGGTTTCTTCCTTGACCTCAGACACCTTAGGAAAAAAAAAATTATTTCTGTTTTATAAATAGAAGTTTTTCAGCCATAGACCAGAGAAAACATTTGAAA
Organism: Physeter macrocephalus; assembly: GCF_002837175.3. Classification (NCBI taxonomy): domain Eukaryota; kingdom Metazoa; phylum Chordata; class Mammalia; order Artiodactyla; family Physeteridae; genus Physeter; species Physeter macrocephalus. The sequence continues at coordinate 22,470,642 of NC_041226.1, read as the reverse complement.
ACTGTCTATATAATGGTAGATTAGCCCCATTATTCTGACAAATGGGGATAGATTCTCTTATTATGACTAATTATTAAAGATTTTTTGATAAAGTTTTTTAAAAATGCTTAATAAAATGACTGGAAAAGATTCACATTAAAAAAAGTATTTGATTTATAGTTAGAATTTCTGTACAGATACTTTGAATACAAAAGTCTATTGTAATAAGCTCTGGTTAATGTGTCTACTAGGTGTCATTTACTTTGAATGAGGATCTTGCAAATATTCATGATATTGGCGGAAAACCAGCTTCAGTCAGTGCTCCTAGAGAACATCCATTTGTCTTGCAAAGTGTTGGAGGACAGACATTAACGGTGTTTACTGAGAGCTCATCAGGTAAGTGGGAATAGAATTATTTAAATGCAATTCCTGTACATGTTGTGTAGATTTTCTCTCTCAGCACATACTCTAAGGTCATTACCAGGGCTGTTCCACCTTTTCTTTCTACCTCTTATTCATATCATACTACTTCTCTGCTCTAAGTACTTTCCTGTGATTGATGAAATTTTGGCTGTTACTGGAAGGGTTTAATTTCCATTTGGGGCAGGAAGAAATAGAACAAAGCAGATGGAAGAGTGTGGTGCATCAAGCTGTCTTCTAGGATGTTGAGGAAACAGTATTATGAGTTTTGCCAAGATAAGGTCATCCTTGCCTGTTTTGGTAAATTAATATTCAGTAACTATAAGTTGTGTTTTAAAAAATACTGCTTAATATTAGGGAATATTTAGTCAAAATAGAGGGAATATTTCGGCTCTTGTATGTTTTCTATACTTTTTAATGCATAGAGATTAATTTCTTTTAATTGGTATCAACTTCTAAGAAACTGTGTATAGTTTTTAATTTTGTGTGTTTGCTCTCAGATGTTTTAACAGTTCAGTAAATCAGAGCAGGTGTTTCAGTTTGTGAATTAAATATAAAGAGAACTTTTTTTGTGGCATATGTAAGAGTATATGTTTATTTTCATTGTTTCTTGGTTTTTAAGCTTCACTGAATTTAGAATATTACTCGTAAAGCAGCAGGCCACCTCACTTTAACGGAACTAATTTCTCTTACCTGATTCAGAAAGTTTATTGGTTGTATAAAAGAAAAACATCCATGGTTTTGTTGTATTTTCATTAAACATTACAAAGAAAGCTGTAAGATTGAGGACACGGGGAGGGGGAAGGGTAAGCTGGGACGAAGAGAGAGAGTGGCATGGACTTATATATACTACCAAATGTAAAATAGATAGCTAGTGGGAAGCAGCCGCCTAGCACAGGGAGATCAGCTGAGTGCTTTGTGACCACCTAGAGGGGTGGGATAGGGAGGGTGGGAGGGAGACGCAAGAGGGAGGACATATGGGGATATATGTATATTTATAGCTGATTCACTTTGGTGTAAAGCAGAAACTAACATGCCATTGTAAAGCAATTATACTCCGATATGATGTTAAAAAAAAAAGAAAGCTGTAAGAAATTATAATATGTTAAGAACATTATTCTTTAAATAGAGTATACAGTTGATCCTTGAAAAATGGGAAGGTTAAGGGCACCAACCCTCAGAGTTGAAAATGCGCACGTAATTTACAGTGGGCTCTCTGTATCCAGGGTTCCTCCATATCTGTGGTTCTGTGTGCTCAAATTTAACAACTGTAGATTGTGTAGTACTGTAGTATTTACCATTGAGAAAAATCCACATATAAGTAGACCTGTGCAGTTCAAACCCATGTTGTTCAGGCGTCACCTGTACTCAGATAAATTTTTTGTGGTGTCTTGGATTGCCAATAGCTGCATAAATTGATGTCAAAAAAATTAGTCGTTTTTTTCCCCCTGGGACGTAGAATTTAAAAAATGGTAAGGTAAAAGATTTGTATTATTACATTATTCTGTTGCCATAACAATTTGTAGTGTAGTATTATGGGAAGTAGAAGATGTTAAACGTATGCATTTTCTCCTGGAGAAGATTCAACCATTCAACAATTATTTATTGTATGCTACATTGTGCAGGGCATAGCATAGGCACATCCAAGGAATCTGAATTAGTCTTGCAACTGATGGGATTTAATAAGACCTATTGAACCTGTGAGGTTTTCTCTACTTTTGTGGTTGTCCCTGGAGTAGAAGAGGTGTTGGCACCAAGATGATAAAAAGGAAGCAGTCTGGAAAAAAGTTTGAGGTAGGGAAACTTGAACTTCCTTGGTAGAAAAAGGTACCCTATTTCAGATTTTTTACCTCTTATCAAGTTGCTAATTTTTCCAAAGCATGATTCATTGTTGGTACGTATACAGAAGACAGTGGTTTAGAAAGCTAAGGTTTGTTATCCTCAAAATTAATCTTTCATTTTTAATCTCGTGAATCCTTTAGTTAGCATTGTGATCTTTTTGAACATTTTGTATTCACATTTCTGGTTACAGTGTACTCCAGCGTGAACATGGTATTGTAAGGATTATCTTGCCAGGAATATGGAAAAAGATCAAGATTGTCATCCTTCTTCTGGAGTTTGTACAATATGTTCTTGCTTTGTAGAACTGTGATAATACAAGTGCAGGTCTAAGTTGCTATTAGATGGTGCACGCTATAAGGGAGGTCTTTGCTGCTAATCTCAGTCATTTCTGTTTCGTGTCATTGTTCCGTAACTCTCTTTGCACCTTTTTATGCCTTAATTTCCTTATTTATGAAATACAGATAATAGTTATTTACATTGGTGCATAAATATGAATATATTTTAAACAGTTTGAATAATACTTGGTGTATAGTACATGCTCAGTAACTATGAGCTGTTATTACTATTATTAATATTAGATTTTACTTTTAAACGCTTTAGGTTTCAAATATATTTTAAGGTGTGTGCATGCATTTTACCTATATCTGGGTGTATATCACTTGATAAAATTCAACCAGAAGAGATTTTTATGTTCAGTGTTTTTAATTGCCTGGAGGACCAAGAAAAAAGCTCTAGAATTGTTAACAGTTCATTTCCTTTTCTGAGCCTTGCGTCATTTGCTATTTCTACTCATTAAGGTATCAGTTCTACAACTGGGTTCCTTGGCTCTCTAGGAAGTCATAAATAGACAACAGGGGCTCTGTGACTGCTGTTGACATGTTTAAAATGCTAGCTAAGTGTGTATATCTGCATGTTTTTCTGCAGGACAGGACCCTAGCTTTCATTGGGGTCTCAGAGTGATCTGGGACCCAAAAAAGCTAAAGAGCCACCACTCTAGTATTAGCTTGGTTTGTCATGAACCTGCCAAAGTGTAAGTAACTGAGTCATTTTACAATGAGCAAGCCATTTATTTTACATTGAAATATACATGGAGGCGGACATTATCCTGAATATTTTTCCATTTTTCTCTCAAGCATAGAACTGTACCTTCTTATTAAAAAAATTGCTTTTCTGGGCTCTTTATTTCTTTTTACTAGTGCCCAGGTCTGTAAAACAGAATTTTATAAGAAAAGATTAGACCTTCACTTAAGTTCAGTGTGTTGAGTTTAATTTTAATAGCTTTATTTTCTCAGGTAACATACTTTTGTTGGTTTTTGAGAGACCTCTTTTGAGCCAGTTTTTCTAATGTTGAATTCTACATATTTGAGTGTCTTTGGGGTGATGGGGTTAGAGGGGCCTGATGATACGTTTTATAATGCTTTCTCCTAATTAAAACAATCTGCATTTTATGAGCATTTGATGAACACAATTCATTTGTTTCTAGTTGAGCATTCCTATCTCAGAGAATGGGTTTCATTTTTAAGGGCCATTTGGATTAGCCCTTCTTCCACCTCCAGATTTCTCTGTGAAATTCCAGGTAATCTATTTTCTCTATTAAATATTTCCATGGGGATCTCTATTAGCTTATCTCTGTACCCTCATCTACATGGAAAAGCCTCATGTGTTTGGCCTTTATTTTTTTTTCCCTTGGGTCTTCAGTTTAGTATTTTTATCTACTATTTTCTGGTAAGCAGATAACTTCTGTTTCTTTTGTTCTTTGTACCACTACCTTTGCTCAAACTTATGTTTTCATTTTACAGTTGCCAATTCTAGACTAAAAGTTGTTCAACAGATATTTTTGATGCTAGGCTCTACGCTAGAATAAGACTAGACTCCTGTCCAGTTGGGCAACTGATATGTGAAAAAATAATTGCTACAGAAAGTGCTCTGTTAGAGTTATGTACAAAAAAAGAGTATGTACTTTGCCTGAAGGAACTGGGAGAGGCTTCAAAAGTGGAGAAAATATTTGAGCTGGACCTCAAATATATGAATAAATGCACATCAATAGGAGGGAAGAAAGTGAAGATAAAATTTATTTCTCTCACCTTCAAGTATCCTATTCTTCACTTAGCTTTCTGTAACCTGTCATACTCTGTCATCATCTAAAATCCGTTCAATGGTCCTGGTTAGATCAAAGCAAAAAAGCTCAGTTGTGAATTTCATAGTCTAGTTTAGAGATGAAAATCTTTGTACTGGTACAGTGGCAGTGGAAAAGAGGGCTTCTGTTCTAGAGATACTGGAGGAAATTTGACAGCCTTTGGTGATGCATTGACTGGGCAGGGACTGGAAGAGTGAGAAGTGTAGGATGGTTTCCAAGCTTCTTTGACTTGAGAATCTGGTTGAATGGTGAGACCATTACTGAGTTAGACAGTATTGGAAGAAATGGGTAGGCTTAGAGCTGATAGAGACAAGGTGACTTTTTTGCTCTAAGTTTTCATTATCTTTTTTTTTTAATTAATTTATTTTTTTTTGGCTGCATTGGGTCTTCGTTGCTGCATGCGAGCTTTCTCTAGTTGCGGCGAGCAGGGGCTACTCTTCGTTGCAGTGCGTGGGCTTCTCATTGCAGTGGCTCCTCTTGCTGTGGAACACGGGCTCTAGGCACATGGGCTTCAGTAGTTGTGGCTTGCAGGCTCAGTAGTTGTGGCACGCGGGCTCAGTAGTTGTGGCTCGCGGGTTCTAGAGCACAGGCTCAGTAGTTGTGGCATATGGGCTTAGTTGCTCCGCGGCATGTGGGATCTTCCCGGACCAGGGCTCGAACCCGTGTCCCCTACATTGGCAGGTGGATTCTTAACCGCTGCACCACCAGAGAAGCCCCAGTTTTCATTATCTTTGACCCCTTTTTAGCAGCTCGTTAATTCAAAAAATTTGTATTTGTACCTAGTTTTTGCAAGCCCTCTTTTACTTAGGCCTGTGATTCTTCATTGAGCAAAATCTCAGCTTTCATGGTGCTTACATTTTAGTAAGAGGAGACAGCAACAAATAGTAAACATAATAAGTAAATTGTATTGCAGCCTAGTAGGTGGTAAGTTCTCTGGGAAAAAAGCAGGAAGTGGGGTTAGGAGTACTAGGTTGAGGGTGGGGCTTGAAATGTTAAATAGTGTGGTCAGATGTGGACTCGTTGAGAAGGTGGGATTTGAACTAAATCTTGAAAGAGGCAAAGGGTAGCCTTGTGGAGTTAGTTATCCAGCTAGGAGTTTTCAAGGCAGAGGGAACACATTTGCCCTAAGGTGGGAGCAAGCCTGGAATGTTCTAGGAGAAGCAGGGAAGTCAGTGTGGGCAGAATGGATGGGCAGGGAGAAGAGGCCATTAGGCTGGAGAGGAAGGGGGTTGGCAGTGGCAGATCATGAAGGGATTGTGAACCATTGTAAGGGTTTTGGATTTTACTGAGTGAAATGGGGAACCACTGGGGGGTTTTGAGCAGTGTAGTGATGTGCTCTGACTTACATTTTGAAGGCCTTCTCTGGCCAGTTGAGAAGAGACCATGAGGACAAGGGTAGAAGCTAGAGGCTATTGCAGTAATCCGGGGAGAGATGACAGAGACTTGGGCCAGTGTGGCAGCAGTCACAGAGGTCTAGTTTCTCATCTGATGTTCATCTCATCTTTAGTTGTCTTAACAGACAATCCACTTGGATTTCTTATCACCTGACACTCAGAAGTTACGAAATCAAATTGACTTCTGCATTCCTTTATTCTCTATGTATCCATATTTCTGTCAGTGATAACATCATTCTTCTGTTCTCTTGGCCATGATAGTTCTTAGCCTCCTCTAACTCTCACATTCAGTCAGTTGCCCACTTGGTCATTCCTACAGCAGACATCACACATACACATTTCTCGATACCACTTAATCCAAAATCCTCTGAAAACTTCAACCATCCTCTCTGCCCTCTTCTAGTCCAATCTGCTGGAATCCTTTCTCTCTCACAATAGCTTCCTGACACTGCTGCCTCTCCTTTTCCCCTTGTTTTCCTCTGCCAGGGATTTGTTTGCCTTTTACAGCCATAACCATTCTGCCCTTTATGGCTGTAGCCTTTGTTGATTCTTCCTTCATCTGGACTTGTATGGCAATAAGGTTTGTATTACTCATTTTGTCCCGGAATTAAACCTTATGGGCAGGGGACTGTGGCTCATGCTTATCTCCAGAGTGTCTAGTGTAGGACTGAGCACATAGCACAAGGGCTTGTTAAAGCAAATATGTATTGAAATAGTTTGTTTTCCTTTATTTTCTCCTAAGAATTACTAATACTCTAAAGGTACTCCTTAGCATGTTTTTTGTTTTTTTGTTTTTTTGTTTTTTGTGGTAACGCGGGCCTCTCCTTTTACAGCCATAACCATTCTGCCCTTTATGGCTGTAGCCTTTGTTGATTCTTCCTTCATCTGGACTTGTATGGCAATAAGGTTTGTATTACTCATTTTGTCCCGGAATTAAACCTTATGGGCAGGGGACTGTGGCTCATGCTTATCTCCAGAGTGTCTAGTGTAGGACTGAGCACATAGCACAAGGGCTTGTTAAAGCAAATATGTATTGAAATAGTTTGTTTTCCTTTATTTTCTCCTAAGAATTACTAATACTCTAAAGGTACTCCTTAGCATGTTTTTTGTTTTTTTGTTTTTTTTTTTTTTTGTGGTACGCGGGCCTCTCACTGCTGTGGCCTCTCCCCTTGCGGAGCACAGGCTCCAGACGCGCAGGCCCAGCGGCCATGGCTCACAGGCCCAGCCACTCCGCGGCATATGGGATCTTCCCGGACCGGGGCGCGAACCCGGTTCCCCTGCATCGGCAGGCGGACGCGCAACCACCGCGCCACCAGGGAAGCCCTAGCATGTTTTTAAGTGAGGTGGCTTGTTAGTGACAAAAGGATAGATTTTCTTCCTTCAAAGTTAAGTCTTTTTCTTAGGACACTTGAGGTTCAAAATTGAATATTAAATTCCTTTGTTCCCTACTTTATTGCTTGCTCATTATATTTTTATTTTGGCACAGATGATTCTTGTACTTTCTCTTTGCTAATCAGATTAGTTCAGTGCTGTGTGATGTGACACTTGGTTAACCACTGGACACATTATAATAATGCTTGGTGCATTTCCCGTTTGTTGAGAGTCAGTTGGTTTGAATTAAGCTTTATGTGTATCTGTGTGTGCTTTATAGCTTTCAAACTACAGCTGTTTTCTTTTTTGAATTTTTTCTTATCACTGCTTTTACATGAATTATACTGTTGCATAAATTATCACCATCTGCATATTACTAGTTGCCATTGCAGTGGGACTCTGAGATTTTTTTTTACCGAAGTATAGTTGATTTATAATGTTGCATTAATTTCTGCTGTACAGCAAAGTGATTCAGTTATACATATATATACATTCCTTTTAAAATTCTTTTCCATTATGGTTTATCACAGGATATTGAATATCCCTGTGCTATACAGTAGGACCTTGTTGTTTATCAATTCTATATATAATGATTTGCATCTGCTAACCCCAAACTCCCAATCCGTCTTTCCCTCACCCCCTTTCTCTTTTGGTAATCATAAATTTGTTTTCTATGTCTCTGAGTCTCTTTCTGTTTTGTAAATAAGTTCATTTGTATCATATTTTTAGATTCCACATATAAGTGATATCATATGATATCTGTCTTTCTTTGTCTGACCTACTTCACTGTGATAATCTCTAAGTCCATCCATGTTGCTGCAAATGGCATTATTTCATTCTTTTTTATGGTGAGTAATATTCCATTGTATATATGTACCACATCATCCTTATCCATTCATCTGTTGATGGACATTTAGGTTGTCTCCGTGTCTTAGCTATTGTGAATAGTGCTTTTGTGAACATAGGGGTGCATGTATCTTTGAATTATAGTTGGACTATATTCTTGATTACATTTGCTGTGACACATAGTGCCTCGTTTTATATTCTCATAACTGTTGTGGCGGCACGCAGGATCCTCCCAGACCGGGGCGCGAACCCGGTTCCCCTGGTGCGGTTGTGAACAGCGCAACCACCGCGCCATCAGGGAAGCCCTGGACTATATTCTTGATTACATTTGCTGTGACACATAGTGCCTCGTTTTATATTCTCATAACTATTTGGTTTAGAAAAATTGAAGGAACTTTTTACTAAGATTTATGTCTTTCTTGTCATTAAGCAGTGATAGCTAAACAGAATTAGGTAACCTATTGAGCACTTATTTTGTTCACTGTGTTAAGCACTTTACAGGAATTATTTATTTCACACAACAAGCCTATGCGGTAGGCACTATTGTTATTTTATTGATGAGAGAAATGGAGTTTACACAGGATATAATTTGACCAACATACAGCTTGTAGACCTGTGCCCTTAATCATCATTCTAGTGGTTTTCAGAGTGCAGGTGCAAAATCAATTTTGTGAGTAATTGGCAGCGTTAAAAAAAAGAAAGAGAGAAATGGAATGGAAAAAAATTAACTTTTTATTTTGGAACATTTCAAACATACACTGAAGTAGAATAATATAATAAACCCTGTGTACTGTCCCCACCCAGCTTTTTTAACGTGCTGTCAGTGATAAAGAACAAATTACTTCTGTAAAAAGGTATTTTGCTTTTTCCATGTATATTTGCACCCATCATTGCCCTACTGCATTATGTCTCCTAAGCCTCTGTAAGGCCTATCACTGTGATTTTATCAAAATGATATATAGCTTCACTTATTCTAAACCTCACTTCCTTCATAAATTCCCTATTGGGTTTGCCCTGCAGAATCAAAAATAATCTGTCTGATCATTGTCTGTCTGCAGATTGTCAATATGTTTTTAACCTGCCTCTTTCCAGATGTGTATTTGTGTTTATGTATTATCTAGTGCAGTGGTTTCCCCCTGGGGGCTGCTTTGGCAGCACCCAGAGACGTTTCTGACTGTCACACTGGCTGCATGTTCCTGGCATCTGGTGATTGGGGATGCCACCACACATCGTGCTGTGCACGGGGGCAGCCCCTCGCAGCACAGAATTACCCAGCCCAAACGTCAGTAGTGCCAAGGATAAGAAACCCTTGTCCAGTGTAAGAGAAGCTGTTATTTTTAGTGGACAAGCTATTTGGTATAACTACGGGTCAGATTAAAGTTATAAAATAAAAATGCCTTTTTTTTTTTTTTTGGACGGAGCCAACAGGAGTGACCAGAACCTGTTCACCTCCCCAGTAGTTGGTTTTTGTTCTTCTCCTTCCCCTCCTCCTTCTGCCTTTTTTCTTCCTTTTGTTGTATCAGAAGAAATTTCTGTGCTCTTAGGAGACTGCTCTTGAGACAGCTTAACTTTTGGTTGGAGCATTTCATCCATTTACGTTTAAGGTAATTATCGATATATATGTTCCTATTGCAATTTTCTTAATTGTTTTGGGTTTGTTTTTGTGGGTCCTTTTTCTTCCCTTACTCTTCTGTTCTCACCTCTTGTGTTTCCCACCTACGCAAGTTCCCTTAGCATTTGTTGTAGAGCTGGGTTGGTGGTGCTGAATTGTCTTAGCTTTTGCTTGTCTGTAAAGCTTTTGATTTCTCTGTCAAATCTGAATGAGAGCCTTGCTGGGTAGAGAATTAAAGTGATGAAAGGTTTTTCCCTTTCATCACTTTAAATATATCATGCTACTCCCTTCTGGCCTGCAGCTTAACTTTTCATTGTGGAAAAAATTTTAAGCATATGCAAAAGTACAGAAATAGTATAGTGAAACTCCATGCCTGTCATCCAACTTCAGAGGAATAACATTTGGTCAGTCTTGCTTCAGCTATAGCCCAGCCACTGCCCTTTGTACCTCACAAGGTTATTTTATCTCGCACAGCATATCATTCCATCTTTAAATTCTTAGTACATGTCTCCATAAGGATTCCTTTTTTAAAAATACATAACCACAGTACCATTATGGTACCTAAAAAAATGAACATTAATTCCAAAATATCATCATAGATGTAGTCAGCGGAAACTCTTTAATGCTCAGACTCCAGTGTTTCTTGATTTTTTTTTCCTCTTTACGTTCTGTTTTCTGATTTATGGTTCAACTTTATCTGAAATCACAGTGGTTTGCAATTTATCAGCTTACAGTGTCCACTTACGAAGGCACCACTGGAGAAAAATACAATTCATCAAGTCATTTGTATTACTGTGAAGGCATGAAGCAATCTTTCTGCAGAACTGTTTCAGGAATTTGGCTGGCAAAGAAGTGACAGAATAGGAAATCATTTTTAGAGCTGTACCAAGGCACTGATGTCAAATTTGTAACACTGTTGGAGAGGGAAACACTTAAACTGTGTTTACCGAATTTCATGGATTATTTTCAGATTGCATAAAGTTAAAGTTAACAAATAGATACATTTAGAAAGAAGAAAATGTTGTCAGCCCAATATGACCAAACTCTAAAGGCATAGAGGGCTTTTAAAATAAAAGTTAACGATAAAATAGAAGCTGTGTAAGAATTTATCTGATGAATGGACTAAAAAATGTTATTTAATTCAATATAGTTACTATGAGTAGGGAATGTACTAGTTTATCTCAATATAAACAATAGGGACATATACAATTTGTGTACAGACCTCAATTTAGAATATCAGTTTCTTGGAAAATTAAAGAAATTGATCAAGAAGACTAGAGAAACCGATCTCATCTAAGTTGAGTTTAAGTTTAAAATAAACCTCTTGAAAGTTAGGTCAATTATATGTCTTTAATGCAAAATGACTTAATAAACATTTTTAAGTTCTTAAATAAAACCTTATTCTTACATGTTCTTACCAACTGTTAGACATAGACAGCTGTGGCTTGGCCAGAGGTGAAACACTGATGGGGAGCCAGCATACTCTTAAAGACTGTGTTTGAAAAGAAATTCAGCTGAAGTCCGTTTTTTAGTTTACTGTAAGAACCATGTGTATGTGTATCAGTCCTCAGTTTCTTGCTTATATTGTATCATTAGCTATTCCAAAAGAAGAAGCGGGAAAACTCTACAGACATACTGTTTTTACATTTTTTTCTCTTCTCTTTAAAAGAGCCTTTCTGGAGAATATTTTATGGTTGGAAGTTGTGGCCTTCTCTGCTCATAGAGAAAAAAAGCACGCCACCCAGGGTTGTTTACAGCTTTGGTTTCTTTTATATAACTATGCAGAACTTAATAACTATGAGGATTTGGCAGATTTTTCCTTTGTAACTTGTTATGTATCATAGCTAAACAATTTCTTGAGAAGAGCACCTCTACTGTTTAGCAAAGGAAAATGTCTATTGATTTAGAGCAGTTCTCAGTCCTTTTTCTGCATCTTCTAGGTGAAGGGTGATGTTTCTTACATTCCCAAGTTAGGGACAGATTCCCCTGGTTTAGGAACTGTGACCTACCTGCCCTAGATGCTCTCAGTGCCCTCCCAGAGTCCCTCAGCCCTTGCCATTTCTGTGCACACTGGCCAACTTCTAAAGCCCAGTATCTATATCTCTGCCTGAGAGCTTTTTCTGTTGCCAGCTCCTCTGCTGGCCTGGAGGGTGGGTCAGAAATGTCAGGGTATTAACCCTTACTCTGGGAGCGGCCCTCAACCAATATCTGACAGGAGTTGGTGGGTAAATACCCAGCTCCCTTAACCCTCAGGTGGGGTGACCCGGGGCACGTGTCCTACACTGTCTTGCAGAGTTCTGCAGCAGAACTGCAGTTGTTCTGCAGTTGTCCACAGTGGCATGCAACTGGTACCCGTTTTCTAGACTCAGCTCTTTATTGACTTCTTTCTTCTTCCTGTCTCTTTTCCCCAATCCTCTTCCAGTGTTTCCTTGGATCACCTTACAAATAACTACCTGAACTTTAAACCTTGTCTCAGTTACCTTCTGGAGGAGTACAAACCAAGATAGAGATAGTAAACTATAGCTCTACCTTTATTCGGAAAGTGAAAATGATGTCTTTATAGGGATTACCTTAGCACCCCCCCCCCTTTTCTTTGGCCGTGCCATGTGGCTTGCGGGATATTAGTTCCTTGACCAGGGATTGAACCCGCACCCTCGGCAGTGAAAGCTCAGACTCCCATCCACTGGACCGCCAGGGAATTCCCTGGCACACACCCCGTTTTTAAAAACTCATGGACCAAATGTGGTATTATAATCCTTATTAAATTAATGTCATACTTCACAACTGACTGTATATACTTATACTAGTATTTCTGTGAGAGTTCTGATGTGTTCTTTGGTCCTCGGCCTTCTCTCTTGGAGGGTCTGTGCGTCCAAGAGATTTTAAACCCTAATGCGTTTCCTGGGGGTACCACACGTAAAGCAGACTTGAATAGACCCAAATATCCTGAGACGGAGGCTCAGGAAGATTTTGAATAGGAAGTCGAGATGTAATTTTAGGACACACCAGTTTTTTCATCACTGTGTCACCGCCTCAGATCACTGCCTGTTTCCGCTCCTGTCCCCGTCAGCTGCCTGTTACCGATCTGACCGACCAGTGTCTTCCGTGCCTGCCTGTGCTCCCACCAGGATGACTGATCGCACTGCTGTGCCTTCGCTGGGCTTTTACCGCCGTCTCCCCTCAGTCCCCCAGGGTAGTCCTGTCTTTTTTCATCTCTGCCCTCGTCTTCATCTGGACTTCTCCAATTCCTCCGTGAACTGTGGTTATGATTCCAATAAAGTTCTCTTAGAGACTGCCTCTGATCTTTTTTGGATTTCAGCATCTAGTTTTTCGTTTATGCAGTTTCTCTGTATTCTCCAGCTTTTTGAAATAACTACTTCAAAACCGTAGAACTTTTCCATTAGAATATAATTTACTCAGGAAGACAGTTGCAAGGGGAAAATAATACACGGTACCTCATTAGCTGAAAAAACTATCACTTTTTGGAAACAGTTTCATTTCAGGACTATAAAATTCATGAAAAGTAATTCAGATAGATTAACTGCATCACTGCTTCAACTGACATTCACTTTCCACAAAAGCCTTTACTTGCTGTGAAGTCGTGTCGGAAAAAAATGTTAAAAGATGTGAAGTGGGAGAAAGAAAAACTAATTGGAGCCTATGTGATAAGTTTACCAGACTGTGTGTCTCACAAAGATAACCACAGTCTCTTCCCGTTAAAAAAAAAAATAGATAGATAGATAGATAGATAGATAAAATGATGGAACCATGACTCTGGTTGGTTTCTTTTTAACATGTTAGTCCTTAAGAAGTTTAATGTTTCGGATATTGCAATATTTCTAAACAATACTGGTTGTGTCCCATAAGACCTATGCTTGAAAGATAAAAAACAATCTGTATTAGGAAGGAAACAAAGTTACTCAAGATATGTAAGCAATTAGTATAGAAAATTCAGTTTTGAATCCGTGAATTCAGAAAGCACAGCTACCGGTGTTTTCTATTTTGATCTGAGTGGTGGTTACATGAATGTGTTCACTTTGTGAAAAGTCATCAAAGCTGGAAACTTACGAATTGTATACTTTTATTAAACGTAGGTTATATTTCAGTACAAATTTTATTAACAAAGAAAGCAAAGCACAAGGAGAAAACACATTTTTCTAAAAATCCAGCAACCACATCTTTTAGTTTGTTCAAAAATTTTTAATCACAGGTATTAAATCACATTGTATTAGTTTGCTAGGGCTGCTGTAACAAAATATCACAGACTGAGTGGCTTACACAACAAGTTTATGTTCTCACAGTTCTGGAGGCTAGAAGTCCAAGATTAAGGTGCTGGCAGGTTTGATTTCTTCTGAGGCCTCCCTCCTTGGCGTGCAGATGGCTGCCCCCTTGCTGCCTCTTCACATGGTCATCCCTCTGTGAACACGCACCCCTGGTGTGTCTCTTTATGACCAAAGGACACCAGTCGTGTGGCATTAGGGCCCACCCTAACTGTAGAGTACAGTAACTGTAGAGTTACAGTTTACTATTTTTGTCTTGATTGGATTTCTCCAGAAGCTCATCCTGTGGGTTACGATATTATGACATTTGATTGGGAACCTGAGAATGACTCTGCAGCACAAGATTATGTCTGTCCCATAGTTTACGCATCACTGGAGAATAGTATATACTTCAACCAATGGAATCATATTGGCTGAATTTATAGAATTAGAAGGCGTGCTATTTAAATGGTAATCTTCTCACATTACTAGTGGAGAGGGAGACGCCTTATGAACCAGACCATTTCTGAATAGGAGTTGTGTGTGTGCATGTGTGTGGGGTTGTGGTGGTATTGGGATATTGGTTGGAAGAGACCTTAGTTTACGAATAAAGGTATTGTAATTCTGACATTCAAGGACGGTGGCTTTGCTGCACAGTTAAAAGGAGAGTATAGGACTTTCCTGGCGGCACAGTGGTTAAGAGTCTGCCTGCCAATGCAGGGGGCATGGGTTCGAGCCCTGGTCCGGGAAGATCCCGCGTGCCGTGGAGCAGCTGAGCCCGTGCGCCACAACTGCTGAGCCCGTGTGCCACAGCTACTGAAGCCCGCGCGCCAAGAGCCCGTGCTCTGCAACAGGAGAAGCAACCACAATGAGAGGCCCCCGCACCGCAACAAAGAGTGGCCCCTGCTTGCCGCAGCTAAAGAAAGCCCGTGAACAGCAACCAAGACCCAAAACAGCCAAAAATAAAAATTAATTAATTAATTAAGAATAAATCAATAAAGTATACAATTCTATTTTAAAAAAGAAAGGAGAGTATATTGGGAGAATAAAAAGTCATAGACTGAAGGTAGAGTTTTAGTACTAGGCCAAAGATGTTTTAGGACAAGACATTTAAAGATATTGGTTCATTATTAGAGTAAAATAGGGACCAGCAAATTCTGGCCTGTTGGAACTATCTCCCAGCCATAATATCTTTAATTTGGAAAACATGGCTCTCATGGTCCTTTTTTTTTTTTTTTTTTTTGAGTTAAATTTCAAAGGTGGAAGAGGCAGTGCTTAAAGATTATCAGGTTCAGCAAGGAACTCACGAATATAACTCACAAATTTATATGTGTTATGGCTACTAAAATACTGCTGGTGTAAGAAACTGAGTCCAGCCTTCAGGTGTATTTTATTTGGCTAGCTTTTTGTTTTGTTTTTAGTGAATATTGAGATTTTTAGGCAGGACATTTCTTCTCCAGAGGGCCAGGATAGTAACCATTTTTCCTTATTAACTACTCAGTTGGTTTACATAACTTTTACCTGCCCCAATTTGAGACTGCCTAATTTTAGTCCAGTCTCTTTTTTTTTCTTTTTTTAGTCTCTTTTTTTGAGGTAGCAAAATTGTTTTGAATGCCTTTGAGAAAGAGAACTAGAGGCCAGTTTTCTTATTCTGTATCCATGTCCTTCCTGCCATTGAAAGAATAGGAAAAAAGTGAAGAGATGAGTAAGAAGCCAAGTTGTATCTCTTTGGACACAGGACAGAATGATAATGTGCTCTGTAGTTTTTGCTTTAGGAGTCCAGGCAAAACTTTGAAAGAAACAGGTTTAAGTGATTTGGGGGGTCCTGCCTGACTATTCATTTTGCACCTCTGAGGCAAATAATAAACACTATAAATTTTCCTTTATATCTGAGGTTAGGGGATATTAAACTTTATTTATTTAATTTATTTATTTTGGTTGCCCTGGGTCTTAGTTGTGACGTGAACTCTTAGTTGCGGCATGCACATGGGATATAGTTCCCCAACCAGGGATCGAACCCAGACCCCCTGCATTGGGAGCACGGAGTCGTAACTGCTGCGCCACCAGAGAAGTCCCTAGGGGAAATTAAAAGAAAAAATTCCTGGAGTGGGAATCTTAATATTCCTGAAGGTTGTCAGATCCATCTTAGGGATGGAATTGTTTAGTTTATTTGGTTAGGGAATTAAGAAATTCGACAGTAGAGACTAACAGGGTGTCTATGTTTCCCAACTATAATTTAGGATGCAAAGCACTGTGATTCACTGTCTAAAAGATAAGTACAACGTATACAAACCCATCATTTGCACAGTGCTTTTACAAAATACTTTTGCAGTACTATCACATGACCCTCAAGAATTCTGATAGGAAAAATAAATAACTCAAAGTGGGTTAAGGAGATATAATTTGACCACCTACTATGAGGTCGTCATACCAAGCCCTGAGAACGAAGTGTTTTGGAAAGACACACAGTTCTTGTCCTCAGAGAGTTCGCTTCTGAAATGGGGGTGGTTTACTGGGAGCAAAAGGGAGAAGCTGCAGCAGATTATCCTGGATGAGTGAGAGAAGCTTCGCTGAGAACCTAGCCGGAGTTAAGACCTGAAGTGTTAGTTGGGGTTCTACTTGAGCAAGCAAAGCATGCCTGTGGCCTTCGGAAACAGCGTGTGCAGAGGTGCGAGAGCAGGATGGGTTTGGAACTTTGCGAGTGTAAAGGATGAGGCGCGGAGTGAGGAGACTTGGGACTAGATGTGCATACACATCAGAGAGTGAGTGGAGCTCTGATGATGGCTGCTTTCCCCTTCTTTGCTAAAGGGGAATGGTAGCTCCTGGAAGTGTGTGCGTCTTGGTGAAGATGCTTTGGGAGCATTAAAGATTGGTAGCATCCTCACAATCCCGGAGGTCGGGAGGCGCTGTGGTGCAGAGCATCTCAGACTGAGCAGTGCTACTAGAATAAAGGTTTGAAGAAAGGAGGGGAAAAGAGACGTGATATTTAATGCCTGGAATTTGTCAGACATGTACTTCCAAAGGGGCTCATTCTTTTTGGGGCTACCATTTTCTCATGAGAGACTCAGTATCATTTTGAAGTTAATTGTCATGCAGCTATAAATATTTTATATGCATTTCTATTTCATCTTATTGCTCATACGGAAGAATGATGAATGTTTTAATCATTTGGGGGTATAGTATTTTTCAAAAGACAACTATTATCTTTCTTTAAGTGCCTCTTTCACGAATGGTGACTGGTTTTCAGTATTATCTCTCATTACTTTTATTCAGACAATGCACAGTACTTCTCATACTGTAGCACTTGAATATTTGTCATTCTGAAATGTAATTTGCTTTGAATACTTTTGTGAAGGATTTCACATTTTATGATCATTTGTTTCATGCCATTACCCTTCAGTGAAAAGAATTAGCTTTGCTAGTGTTTATAATTCTGTTTAAGATCCTTGTCAGTTATGTTAATCATTAGCCCTTATTTGGAGCCAGTTTTTATTTATTTATTTAAAATTTTATATATTTATTTATTTATGGCTGCTCTGGGTCTTAGCTACAACATGCGGGGATCTTTTAGTTGTGGCATTCAGGACCTTTTTTAGTTGCGGCATGAAAACTCTTAGTTGTGGCATGCAGGATCTATTTCCCTGACCAGGGATGGAACCCAGGACCCCTGTGCTGGGAGCATGGAGTCTTAGCCACTGGACCACCAGGGAAGTTCCTGGAGCCAGTTTTTAGTTGTCTTGGTTGATATATTGTCTAATTGACTATGCAAATCATTAGCTGGGTATAATGATGTTTTATAAATAGTAAGAAACACATTTAATCTGCTTTAGAGCTAATCAGATGATACATATTTGATATAAGTTGGTAAGAATTTCCATTTTAAAACACTCTGCCTTATTGTGGAGGATACTATAGTGCTGTCTAAGCTGCTTAGGAAATTAGATTTATTTGAAAACCATTTGTACCATTTCTGCAGAACCATAGATATCACTGTAAAACTGATTTTGTAATATTATTTATTTATTTATTTATTTATTGGCTGCATTGGGTCTTCATTGCTGCGCGCAGGCTTTCTCTAGTTGAGGTGAGAGGGGGCTACACTTCGTTGTGTTGCACGGGCTTCTCATTGCAGTGGCTTCTCTTGTTGCAGAGCATGGGCTCTAGGCATGCAGGCTTCAGTAGTCGCGATGTGTGGGCTCAGTAGTTGTGGCACACGGGTTTAGTTGCTCTGTGGCATGTGGGATCTTCCTGGACCAGGGATCAAACCTGTGTCCCTTGCATTGGCAGGCAGATTCTTAACCACTCTGCCACCAGGGAAGTCCCTGTAATATTTTAAATAATTCTTTGGAAGTTTGGTGCTTAAGGTTATACTTTTAATTTTATTTATTTATTTTTCTGATATGATTAAGGTATTATCATCCTAAGAGTCTATCTCAAAACCTCCAGAGCTAACCATGGGGTAATTGGATATCTGTCAGTACCAGGTAGAGGGTGGGGCAAAAGCAAAAAATGTGCACCTTAATTGTATCCTCTACTGCTTCCTTTGATCTTCCCTTCTTTCCCAAGGTGTGTGGTCCAGCTAAGTCTGCATTAAGTGATTTGGGGACTGTTTACCTAGCATTCATACTGATAATGGAATTGGACAGAGCTGATGTCCAAAAACAAATAGCTGATGAAGTAAATTATGACATATTATATTAGAATATAATATAATTATTGATTTATTTTTAGAAAAATACTTTTTAGTTTTTAATGGAAAACTTCAAACATAGTAGAGAGAGTAATAAATGAATCTCAATATGCTTATTACTTAGCTTCAAAAATTGACAACAGCCAGTCCTGTTACATTTTTTATCTCCCTTTCCTACCTCCCTTATCCACTACTAGATTACTTCAAAACAGATTCCAGGTTTATCACCTTTTCTGTGCATATGTTAGTTTGGTCCTCAGATCCTACTCCTTCTTTAAGGATTGCTCTTATCCCTCCTATTTAAAATAAAATAAAATAATAAATAGCTTCAAAATGAAAACTTGTCTGTTTTCTGCTTAAACATTTATTGAATTTTTGAATTTTTCGTAATTCCCTATTTCGTCTATAAGTAAACGTGATGTCATTTAGTGGTCTTGTAAATGAAAAAGTATTTGCATTATATTGCTTTTTTAAGTAGAACAGCTTTATTGATATATAATTCACTTAGGAACAATTTGCCCACTTAGAATGTACTACAATTCAGTGCTTTTTAGTATATTTGCAGAGATGTGCACCCAACACCACAATTGATTTTAGAACATTTTTTTCACTGCAAGAAGAAACCCCATACCTATTAGTAGTCACTTGCTATTTTCACCCCAAACCCCCATCACATAGGCAACCACTAATCTACTTTCTGTCTCTATAGATATATCTATTCTGGGTAGTTCATGTAAATGGAATCATATATTTGGTCTTTCGTAACTGGCATTTTTCACTTAGCATAATGCTTCAAAGGTTCATCCATGTTTTAGCATTAATCAGTACTTCATTCCTTTTTATTGCTGAATAATATTCTATTGTATGGATATTCCATATTTTACTTATCCATTCATCAATTGATGGATGTTTGGATTGTTTCCACTTTTGAGCTGTAATGAATAGTGCCGCTGTGAGCATTTGTGTACAAGTTTTTTGTGAACTTATGTTTTCATTTCTCTTGAGTATATACGTAGAAGTAAAGTGCTAGATCGTATGGTAACTTTATGTTAAACCTTTTGAAGAACTGTTCGACTGTTTTCCACAGCAGCTGTACTATTTTTCATCCCACCAGCAGTATATGAACATTCTGATTTCTCCACATCCTCATCAACACTTGTTATTGTCTGTCTGTTTTTTGGTTTTTGGTTTTTTTGGCCACACAGTGCGGCATGTGGAACTTCCCCGACCAGGGGTCAAACCGTGCCCCCTGGAGTGGAAGCACGGAGTCTTAACCACTGGACCACCAGGGAAGTCCTGTCTGTCATTTGGATTATAGTCATCTTAGTGAGTGTGAAGTGGTCTCATTGTGGGTTTGATTTGCATTTCCCTGATAGCTAATTATGTAAATATCTTTTCATGTGTATGTTGGCCATTTGTTTTTTGTTTTGGGGTGGTTTTTTTTGTTATTTTGTGTTTTTTTGGAGAAATTTCTATTCAGATCCTTTGCCCATAATTAAAGTTGGTTGTCTTTTGTTACTGAGTTGTAAGGGCTTTATACATGTGTATTATTATCAGTTATATGATTTGCAAACATTTTCTCCCATTCTGTAGGTTCTCTTTTCACTTTCTTGATGGTATTCTTTAAAGCACAAAACTTTTAATTTTGAGGAAATCCAATTTGTCTGTTTTTCCTTTTTGTTGCTTTTGGTTTTGGTGTCACATTTAAGAAGGCTTTGCCTAACTCAAGGTCATAAAGAATTACTCCTATGCTTTGTTCTAAGAGTTTTATAGTCTTATCTCTTACATTTCGGTTATGGTCTACTTTGAGTTAATTTTGTATTTGGTATGAAGTGAGAGTCCAACTTCATTTCTTGCATGTGGATATCCAGTTGTCCAAGCACTATTTTTTGAAAAGACTATCTTTTCCCCATTGAATTGTCTTGGCACCATTGTGGAAAATCAGAAATTTTTTTACAGACTCTCAGTTCTGTTCCATAGCTCTATATATCTATCCTTATGCCAGTACCACAGTCTTGATTACTATAGTTTTGTAGTAAATTTAGAAATTGTGAAGTTGAGAGTTCTCCAACTTCATTTTACTTTTCATGATTGTTTGGCTATTCTGGATCCTTGAATTTTCCTGTGAATTTTAGGATCAGTTTGTTAATTTCTGCAAAAATACCAACTGGGATTTTGGGAGGGAGTGTGTTGAATCTGTGGATCAATTTAGAGAGTATTGTCATCTTAACAGTATTGTCTTCCAATCCATGAACATAGATGTCTTTTCATTAATTTAGGTCTTCTTAATTGTTTAATAGTGTCTTATAATTTTAAGAGCATAAGTTTCGTACTATATTGCCTTTTAAAAAAATAAGTAATGACTTGTTATTTTTCTAAAAAGAGATGCCTGTTTTAAAAAATATTATAACAGTATAGGAACATTCAAATCACCCAGAGGTACACCATCAAGAAATAAGTATCGTAATTATCATTTGGTGAACATCATCCCAACTGTACATCATAAAGATACACAGAGACAGAAAGAAACGTAGAGAGAGAGAAATTGTGTTTGTTCTGTTTTTGAAATAACTTTAACTTTTAATTTCAGATAGTTGTAGATTCACATGTTGTAAAAACTAATACAGAGATCCTGTGTACTCTTTATGCAGTTTCCCCCAGTGGTAATACATTGCCAAACTATAGTACAGTCCACTGACTTTGATATTGACATTCTTTGATCTTATTCAGATAGCTGTCCCCACTCTTACTTGTACTTATTTGCGTGTGTCTAGTTCCATGCAGTTTTATCACTT
This sequence comes from Physeter macrocephalus, assembly GCF_002837175.3. Lineage (NCBI taxonomy): Eukaryota > Metazoa > Chordata > Mammalia > Artiodactyla > Physeteridae > Physeter > Physeter macrocephalus. The sequence continues at coordinate 22,449,297 of NC_041226.1, read as the reverse complement.
GTGTAGTTTTATGTAGCCACCGCCGTAATGAATATACAGAGTTCCATCCCCACAGAGATCCCTTGTGTTACCCTCTGTAACCATGCCACCTTCCTCCCACTCCCCAACCCCCGCTTACCCCAGCCCCATCGTCATCCCTTGGCAACAACTGACCTGTTCCCCATTTCTATAATTTTATCACTTAAAAAGTATCATAAATGTTATGTAAATAAACGTTATATAAATGCTTTCTTCACTTGGCATAAATTTCCTGGAAGTTCATCCAAGGTTTTGCATGTCTCAATAATTTATTCCTTTCTATCACTGAATATCCCATAGTATAGATGTATCACGGTTTGTCTAGTCATTCTTTGAAGGATATCTGGGTTATTTCCAGTCTTTTGCTATTACATATAAAGCTGCCACGAACATTTGTGTATAGATTTTTGTGTGAACGTAAGTTTTTATTTAAGCCCAAGAAGGCATTTGCTGGGTCATATGGTAATGCATGTTAAGTTCTGTGAGAAACTGCCAAACTGTTTTTCAGAGTGGCTATTTTAAAAAATAACAATATAGATAATTTTAAAAACATCAAAATTTTTTTAAAATTTATTTTTGGCTGTGTTGGGTCTTCGTTGCTGCACGCGGGTTTTCTCTAGTTGCAGCGAGCGGGGGCTACTCTTTGTTGTGGTGCACGGGCTTCTCACTGCGGTGGCTTCTCTTGTTGCGGAGCACAGGCTCTAGGCGCGTGGGCTTCAGTAGCTGCGGCACGCAGGCTTAGTAGTTGCAGCATGTGGGCCCTAGAGCACACGGGCTTCAGTAGTTGTGGTGCGTGGCCTCAGTAGTTGTGGCACGCGGGCTTAGTTGCTCCACGGCATGTGGGGTCTTGCCGGACCAGGGATTGAACCGGTGTCCCCTGCATTGGCAGGTGGTTTCTTAACCCCTGAGCCGCCAGGGAAGTCCCAAAAAACATTTTAAAATGTGAACACTAACATACAGAAAAAAATGCATTAACATAAGCAGTTGAAATAGAACATGGATATCTTTCCTCTGTCATAGCTCATTGCTTCCTCCAAAGAGGTAGCCATTATCATTGACATTTATGATAATCACTTTTTTCCTGCAATTTTAGCATTTAAGCCTTCATCCCCATGCAATATAGTTTATGTTGCCTTTGTTTGAATGTTAAATAGAATCACAGAGTACGCACTATTTTTTGGCATGGCTTTTTCACTGAACATTGTTTTCTAACACTAATCCATGTTATGTATAGCAACAGTTTATTCACTTTCTTTGCTGTATTCCACAGTGTGTATTTAACTCAGTTTATCCATTTTTACTGTTGCTGGATATTTGTGACTTATTAACAGTGCTGCTGTCACATGTTTATACTTGTGCCCTGGTACATGAAATTTTAAAGGTATGTTCCTAAGTGTGGACTTTGGTCACAGAGTTTATGTTCACTTCTAGTTGATCATGCCAAACTGTTTTCCAAAGAAGTTACACCAGTTTATAGTCCCATCAGCAGTGTATGTGAGTTCTTTTTGTTTCAGTTCCTCTCCAATGGTATTGTCCTTTTTTTTTTTTTAATGTTAACTGGTATCGTGATGTGTAGTGACTTGTCTTTGTGATTTGATTTGACATTTCCCTGATTTCTAATGAAGTTGAACCCCTATCATGTATTTATTGTCCATTTGGATTTTCTGTTTTGTGAAATGCTTGTTCAGATCTCTTGTCTGTTATTTATTGCATTGAGTTTTGCTTTTTGAGTTGTAATTCTTTATATATTCTGGGTATAGCCCATAGTTACATGGGTTACAAATGCCTTTTACTTTGTGATTTGCCTTTTCACTCTCTTAAATGTGTCTTTTGATAAACAGAAGTTATTGTCTTTAGTGCAGTCCAATTTATTAGTCTTTTCTTTTATGGTTTGTGCTTTTTGTGTCCCATTTAAGAAATCTTTCAGCTTCCAAGATCATAAAGGTATTCTCATATCATTTTCCAGAAGCTCTTTTGTTTTGTCTTTCACATTTAGATCTACAGTCTACCTGGAATTGTTTTTTCTGTATGGTGTGAGATAGGGGTCGTATTTTATTTTTCCTCCTTATGGATGAATATCACGTACTTTTAAAAACCATCTTTTTCTCACTGTTATGCAGTGCTATCTTTGCCTTAAGTATCTATTGAAGCACAGGTCTTTTTTTAGACTTCCTATCCGTTCTGTTAGTCAATTCATTTATTCTTGTGCAATACCACACTTTCTTTCCTATTCTAGCTTAATAATTTTTGATATCCAGGACAGCAAGCCCTCCCACCTTGTTCTTCTTCAGGAGTTTCTTGGTTATTCTTGGCCCCTTTCCATTTCTATATAAATTAGAATCATCTTGAAATTTTCCACAAAGCATTTGACTGGATTTGGCCGGGGCGGGGGGTGTCTTGACTCTCTATAGCAGCTTAGGAAAAATTGACATCTTTTATTGACTCTTGCAATATATGTACATTTATGAAGTCTTCTTTAATTGTTCTCAGTAATGTTTATAGTTTTCTCTGTAGAATTCTTATGTATTTTAATTATAATTCCTATATATTTGATATTTTTGACAGTGCTGTATAAAGTATCTTTAAAAAGATTATCCTCTCTTTGTTGCTGGCATATAGAAATACAGTTGAATTTTAACATTGATCTTATATCCAACAACCTTGACAAACTGCCTTTTTACATTCTACTTGTTTATCTATAGACTTTTTAAAAATTTTATAACTACATAATTATAAGATCTGTGAATATAATCACAGTTTTTTGTCTTTCTTTCCAAATTTTATACCTGTCATTTCTTTTTCTTGCTCTGTTTTACTAGTTGAGGAAGTGATGAGGTCACTTTCTGTTTAACATTTATCTTTGTTTGCTGTAACTTTTAGTTAGTTTGCTGTTTTTGGTAGTTAGTCCTCATCGGATTAAGGAAATTCCCTTCTCTTCCTAGTTTGCTAAGCGTGTCAATGAATGGATGATGAATTTTATCAAATACTTTTTCTGTATCTATTGAGATGATTATAAGGTTTATCTTATTAATGTGGAAAATTATGTTGATTTTTTTATTGCTAATTAAACGTCTATTCTTAGAATAAGCCCAACTCAGCTTTGATTTATAATACTTTTAAATATTGCTAGATTCAGTTTGCTTATCTTTGGTTTAAGATTTTTACATTTATGTTCATGAGTAAAATTGGCCCATAATTTTCCACTCTCCTAATGTCCTTGTTAGGTTTTGGTGTGTTGAGGTTATACTGTCTTCATGAAATGAATTGGGGAGGTGACCCCCTTTTTTGTTACCAAGAAGAACTTATGTGAGACTGGGTTTATTTCTAACTTAAATATTTAGCAGAATTCACTGATTAGTCTGAGTGGGCAGGTTTTAAATTATAGAATGTTAGGGGACTTTTCCACATCCTGTTTACTCTCACCCTGTGGGTATAGTCTTTTGGGATTTTAATTTTTAAAGTAAGGAACTTCTGTTAGGCGTTCCACCTTGTGCGCTCTGGACTTGGATTTCTGTCCCTCCACACTTGCCTTGGGCGTCTGTCTAAACAAAGGGTCTCGAGTTCTTCGGATTGGCTCATGACCTCAGAGAGTCTTGTTTTCCCTATCTTTGGAGCTTGGTGATTACTTATTATCTTGTAGTCTTTTTAATACTTTCAAAATTTTATTCAGCTTTTACAGTTGTTTTTGGTGTGAGATTTGATCTAAATAACTTGGCCCACCATTATAGGGAATAAGAAGAACTCTAGTTAATTTACTTGAATTAACAGAAGAGAGATAACAGAAAGAATTGCTGAATGTCAGATAAATGCTTCTTTTCTACAAAAACTATGAGTTCCCAAGAGCTCCTTCTAAAGTTGGGGGTTGGGGGTGTGGATGTGAGGGAAGAGAAATCAAGGGATTGGAGTTATTACGTTGTTTATTTTTTTTAACTCCAGGTTTCATTTTTTGACAATCTGTTGATTCTCTGTTATGAAAAATTAGGAAATTATTTTCCTCAAAACACAATTTCTCAAGTTTCATTGGTTGTATTTTCACTTCATTAAGATTAACATTCTGTTCTCAGCTAATTCTCCTGTTATTTAACCTTAGTATTAATTGTATAAATAGATGTGTACTTTTCGTTTAGTCTTGTTGCAGAGCATGGGCTCTAGGTGCACGGGCTTCAGTAGTTGTGGCTCGCGGGCTCTAGAGCGCAGGCTCAGTAGTTGTGGCGCACAGGCTTAGTTGCTCCGCGGCATGTGGGATCTTCCCAGACCAGGGCTCAAACCCGTGTCCCCTGCAATGGCAGGCAGATTCTTTTTTAATTATTATTTTTAATTTACTTTATTTTATTTATTTTATATTTGACTGTGTTGGGTCTTTGTTGCGGTGTGCGGGCTTCTCATTTTGGTGGCTTCTCTTGTTGCGGAGCATGGGCTCTAGGTGTGTGGGCTTCAGTAGTTGTGGCTCTCGGGCTCCAGAGTACAGGCTCAGTAGCTGTGGCGCACAGGATTCGTTGCTCCACAGCATGTGGAATCTTCCCGGACCAGGGATCGAACCTGTGTCCCCTGCATTGGCAGGCAGATTCTTAACCACTGCGCCACCAGGGAAATCCCAATTCATAGTAGTTTTAAGGAAAGTCATTGTCATTATTTCAAAATAATAAATCAGAGTCAAAAAGCTTGGCCCAGAGAGATTTGGGGAGAATCTTCAAATGAATAGCTATAAGACTATTTAAAATGTGTCAGTTACTTACATATGTAAACATCTCTAATATTCTTAAAAACACTTTTTTGATGAGCTGAGCACCTCACCTCTGAATCATATTTACGTTGTTTGATGAACACTATTTTTCATAGATGGAGGAAAAAATCAGTTTTCTGCTTTTCAAAGCTAGAAGGAGAATGTAGGTTGACAGAATGTATGTGGTAGTAATTGAGAATGGGTTCTAGAAACTGACTGCTGAATTAAAACCCTCCTCAGTCTCTCATTAGGAGATCTGAAGTCTTTGACACACTTCTTTCTTTGCCAGACTTCAGTTTCTCCATTTGTAAATTAGATGTAGCAATAACAGTGTTTTTAGCAGAGTGCCTGGCATGATTTAATGCTCATTTTAACCTTTTATTCATCTTTATTTTAATTTAATTTTTATTATTATTATTTTTATTATTATACATGTATAATATGAGCCTGTAATTGTGCAGGCTAGGATTTTGAACAGAGCTGAGCAATAAACTTAAAGATGTAAGGGTCTTCGGCTACAAAGACAATTTTAAATAAGTGTCCAGTGTAAATATGTTTTAAAAATATGGGTCTAAGAAAATGAATTGCTTTGGCCTGTATCAGATTACAAGAAAATTTAAAAGCAGTCTGTCATTAATGTGAAGCCAAGCAGAAGATATTATTAGCAGCTTTAGTTAGGTGTGTGTTCAGTCCAGAAAGATTGACCACACACTGACATTAGTCCTGTGCTTCTCTATTTAATTTTATAAAAGACTGGTAGGAACTAGGGTAGTGGGCATCTTATCTTCCTTGAATGTTTTAGGATAAGAACATTTCTCTGTCTGTTCTCATCTGTTTAGTTATTTAATGCACTATAAGTGACTAGAAGCTAAAAGATGCAAGGCAGCATTCGGGTCTATTTAACTGTATTGATCTTAGTTGACGTCTTTCATTTATTTGTTTACTAATTTTCGAAATACTTTTTCTTTCTGATGAACTCTTTTACGCTGTGTTCTTGTGTTTAAGTCTTCTAATGATGTATAAATAATTTGCCTCCCATGTGGCTTTGTAAAATAAGGTTTTAAGCAACAATAACTGTATTTTATCTTTTAAAGTTGTGCAATACAAAAATAAGTAGTAAGTATTTAGAAGTAAATATAAAATAAATCTGTTAATATGTGCGTGAGTACGTTTTGCCTCTTAAGGGATTATCAAATTTAGGTTATATAAACAGAAAAATTCACTTATCCGTGTCCTTTAGGTCACTTTTTATCTGGTTATTTTAAAAAATATGTGAGCTTTATCATCTGTGCTCCAGTATTTGAACTTCAGTGTAAAAAAGCTAGCAGTAGCTTTTCTTGATCCTTCTGTTAACACGTTCTTGGGGAAAATGTCTAATTATTTGAGTAGTTAACTACAAGCTTATTAATTTGGAAAATTGAAGATAATACTAGCTACTTAGGGAACAAACAGCCACCCTGCTGGTTAAAGCCTCGGGCCCCTCTCTGTGTCTGGAGGTAGCTCCTTATGTAATTCTTTGTTCATTCATCCCTTACTGTTTCTAAAAAATTGATCATGTCTGTCGCCCAGCTTCCACAAGTTCAGTTTTTCACTGTTTCTCTTTCTCAGTTTTTTTACTTCATTCCCTCCCAGAAGACTCTAAAACAGAGCATGCAAGATGCTTTTTCATCCTAAGTATTTTAATTGCTTGATACCACAGGGAAACAGGAGGATTATGCTCTTCTCCATTCCACCCTCACACTCCCCCTCCGCCCCCAAAGCAGGGGAGAGGGTGGTAGTATAAAAGTTGACTATATCTCAGAAATCTGTGAAGTTGTTCCTGTGCCTACCTGATATATAAACACCCTTCCTCTCCCTCTTTTTGCATAAAGATATTCTACTTTTTCTTAGATGTTCCCATTAAGAATTTTTAGTTCATTTTTAGTAATCAGTTTGGTGGTTATTCCCAGGTAGCTGTTCTTCTGTATTTAATCCAGTAATGAATCTGTACCTGAATGAGGAAAAATCTGCCTGGCTTACAGAGGTTTCTCTCCAGGTTACACTCATTCCCGGACCTTTCAGTTACCCCTTTTCCTTTCTGTGGTTGTGGCCCCGCACTTCTCATCAATGGATTCTCTGTTCTAGTGTGGTTTTTCTGTAGCAACTCACCAGGCTGACTGGATGCCCTTTTCGTTAAACTTTGGCGTCTTCCAGTATTTTAAGCCAGGTTTTGGCATAGTCTACTGAGTGGAGATGCCCTCCTCCCTTCAACGTTATCCTGCCCATTTTCAAGGCTCACGTCCTTTGCTGAGTCTCCCGCTCAGTTCCTGGTGCCTGGGTGAAGGTGGTCTTATACAGTGGTTGGAGATTGCTTGCTAGTGGTGCGCCTGAGGCAAGTTGTTTAAGTCTGTGGGTCTCTTTTCTCATCTGTAAAATGGGGGCTTTAATACCACCCACCTCCATCTAAAGTATCAATGACTTCATGCGTTTTTCTTCTTTGTACAGAAGTTCCGAGGTAAGAAGTGCAGGTCTGGTATGGCGGTTCCATGGTTATCAGCAACTGTCTGCCTTCATTAGTTTGTGGCTTCCATTCTCAAGGTGATCCAGAATGACTGCTGTGGTTATAAACATCACATCTACATTCCAGGCAGCAAAATGGAGGCAGGAGGGCAAGGCAGAAAGGCTCACACAGCTTTGTGACAGGACCATATCCAAAAGTCACACGCTCTCAGTTTTGCTTATATTCCATTGGTTGGAACTGGATAACTTGACCTTGCAGCCACAGAATATCAGGAAATACAGGTTTTTATCTGGGTACAGTTGCCACCTCAATGGAATTAGAGTTCAGTTACTAACAAGTAAGGGAAGAATGAGTGTTGGGGAAGTAACTAGCAATCTGTGTAGCTCTACTAGAAAGGAGATAAGGCAAGTAAAGTACTAAGTACTGACTGATAAATCGTAACGCCTCAGTGAATGCCAGGCATTTTTATGACTTTTGCTAAAAGGTCAGATTACAGGCACGTCCCACTTTTTCTTATTCCTTTCCACCCATTCATATACTTTTCAGGGTAGTGATCTTTTATACTACCATAATACAATAGCTGAAACTTGCAGAAACAACCATAGATGATTTCTTTGAAGGGAAGATCTAGGTAGGTAGTGGTTGTTCCCTTGTTGGAAAACCATTAGTCTCTGTAGAAGTTTCATCTTTTTTTGCTTCATTAGCAGTTCTTAACATTGGTGGAGTTGATATGTCTTTTTTTACTTTGATTAGTACATATTCTTTTTTTTTTTTAATAAAGAGAATTCTACTTAAAAATGTTTTTATTACATCCTTTAGTTAAATGGAAAGTCTTAGGGTGATACAGAGTGAAGATTGGGAATGATTTTACTTAATGCTTATTAGCCTTGCTTCATTAAAACACCTCATTGTTAACTACCAAATTTTTATATCAAGCTTTGCTATTTTTCTGTATTTTCATCATGTAGTGAATTTTACAATACACAGATTTTTGTTCTATAATAGAGCTATAGTCGAGCCTTCTTTTCTTGCCTCTTATTAAGTACAATCTTCCTTATATCCAAATAATCTAAATTTTGATAAGATAGAAAAAAGAGGGAAGGGATATATAACTGGGAACCAAAATAACATTTTGATAAAGCCTGCCTCCAGTTTTCAAGGTAGCTGAATATTTATATATTGAATCCCAATGTGTTATTTTCTGGCTGTGTTGTAACAAGTAAACATATGTGTCATAAATGCCTGTGGTTGCATTGTTTTGGTTTTGTTGTTTTATAAATCAGTCACCTGTGACTTTTAGATTCTTTTGATGTTTCTCTCCAGTAATCATCAACCTTTATTAATAATTCTGCACACAGCTGTATGTAGTCTTTCCTTTTTCTTTCTTTTTTTTATTAGAGTATAATTGCTTTACAATGCTGTGTTAGTTTCTGCTGTAGAACCAAGTGAATCAGCTGTCTGTGTACATACATCCCCTGCCTCTTGCGCCTCCCTCCCACCCCACACCCCACCGCACCCTGCGTCTTTCCTTTTTCTTTCCATGGTGGTTTCTTTAAAAATATCTATACGTGGATAGAAAAGATATGCAAACCTCAAAGTAGTTTTCTTAGGATGTCTGCATGTATATTTAATTTTAATGTTTTTTTAAAATAAATCTAAATAAAAATTCATCAAATGGTATGGTACCTGAACTAAATGCTAAATGTTGTAGTCCTTTGTAAAACCACACTAAGTCATAGAAGGTTATCAAACTCAAGCAACCATTGAGGTTAAAGTTAGTATCATTCAACAATTTTAAGAACCTTTAAAATTAGTTAATAAATCTCTTTTATAACGAGGCAAAATCAGTAGGGTGGAATTTTTTTTAAAAATCGGTAAATTTGCCCAATTTTACACTTTAATGATGTAGAAAAATATGTGCTAAAGATTCTAGAAGGCCATAGTCAAAATTACGTTTGAAAAGTTGGGCCTTTTTTCAAAAAGAAATTTATAAAATTAACTAGATCTTTAAAAAAAATTGCTAGCAAAACTTGCTTTTAAATGTAACTGAATATTCTGCAATCCTTGGTTTGGAAAAACCTGCTGTACTATTAGGTTAACTGTGTTATATTTTATGCTAGGGAACAGTTTTTTAAGACAGATAATAAAGAAGTATATTGTAATTGTCTAACTCTTTAATATCCAGTTCAGTTTTTTTCTAAAATAAGTAGTAATTTAGATAAATTTAGAATTGCCATATTTTACATACAGAATGCTTAATATTGTATAGTTTTTGCATTATTGGAAAGATTTAATTAAATGTAAGCTATTTATAATAGCTTATAAGACTTCTATCGTGACTTTTGTTTGATAGAAACTCTTGAACTATTGTGTATCTTTACAAAGAGAAGAAGTAGGAATACAGTCACCTCTTTATAAATTAGGCAAATTTAAAATTTCATCTTATGAATGGATAAAGAAGATGTGGCACATACATACAATGGAATATTACTCAGCCATAAAAAGAAACGGAATTGAGTTATTTGTAGTGAGGTGGATGGACCTAGAGTCTGTCATACAGAGTGAAGTAAGTCAGAAAGAGAAAAACAAATACCGTATGCTAACACATATATATGGAATCTAAGGGAAAAAAAAAAGTTCATGAAGAACCTAGGGGCAAGACGGGAATAAAGACACAGACCTACTAGAGAATGGACTTGAGGACACGGGGAGGGGGAAGGGTAAGCTGGGACAAAGTGAGAGAGTGGCATGGACATATATACAGAAACTAGCACACCATTGTAAAGCAATTATACTCCAATAAAGATGTTATAAATAAATAAATAAATAAATAAATAAATAAATAAATAAAATTTCATCTTAGATATTTGCCTCTGCCCAGCACATCTTCCTTTATCCCCACCCCCTTGGTGTTTATTCACAGAAGCAAATTAATTTTGATATTAACTTAAGCAAAATATGATTAGGAAGATAAGTCTGCTACAGAAATAGCCATTATATATTTCAAAGCTAAATACAGTGGGAGGGGGAGAGGGGGAGGGATGGACTGGGAGTTTGGAGTTAGTAGATGCAAACTATTACGTATAGAATGCATAAACAACAAGGTCCTACTGTATAGCACAGGGAACTGTATTCAGTATCATGGGGTAAACCATAATGGAAAAGAATATAAAAAATAATGTATATATGTGTATAACTGAGTCACTTGGCTGTACAGCAGAAATTAACACAACATTTAAATCAACTATACTTAAATTAAAAATATTAAAAAGCTAAATACAAATAATTTCTAAGTTGCATGCTGTTTTGGATAGTCCATATTACATTTCTGCTTTACTTGCAAGGTAAGATTCAAATACTCAGATTTTAACCTTGACTGACATCATTGCAATTTAAGGCATTTGATCATAATTTATTAGACAGGGGTATCTTTAAGAGTATGGTATCATATATTATTGCTGACTGATTTTAAATTGCTAATAAAACAGCTGCAGTGATTATTTTGATCTTGTAGATTTTGTGCATGAAGCTAGAAGATAAAAGCCCCAAGAAAAACTCATTATATGTATTTTTAAACTAATAAAGTTGAAAACTGCATTTGCCTGGAGCAATTTAATTTAAAGTAGATTCTTGTATCTTATAGTATTCATCACAGTATTAAGCATGCATTTGTCAAAAGTCCTCTGTTCTGTTCATGTGTAAGTTGAAAGCCGAATTAATGTAAATGTGCATTTTTGTGCCTGTTCTTCACGGTTATGTCATGAAGGTACCTTTACAATGGATAAGATAATAACCAGTGCTTATGGGAAGTCTGTGATGAGTGAGGCATTTTACATGTAATTTAGAATTTAAGCCTTATAAATGCTCTATCAACTAGTCATTATTATCTCCATTTTACTGTGAGGATGTTGAAGTTCAAAGAAGTTAAGAGTCTTGCTTATGGTCATGTAAGCAAATTAGTGGAAGTTAATTGAATTTGAACCCAAGTCTGACTCCAGAGCCCATGTGTGTTTCACCGTGCCATATTTTCTTCCTATGAGGAAAAATATGTCAGTTCTGTGGACTGTATAAGTCATAAAAAGTAACCCCCCTTTTCAGCAAACCTGACATGTGAAAATCTAGATTTGCCAATATACAAATTTGGGATATTCTTTATTCTTGTGAGATGATTCATCTCATGTTCTTTAAATGACACGACATGACATTTAAAATATTATTTGCTTTCCCAAAATTCAGCTGTTTTACTCAACATTTTAAGAATACCTGCATTGTGAGATTTTTATCAAGTGAGGCAAACCTGTATTTTGGTATTCTTTATTTAGCATGTTCTTCACGAATGCCTGTTTTAACCTGTTTAACACCAGGTTCTAGGTGTTAGAGAGATAAGTGGCCTGCAAAAGCAGACATTGTTCCTGTTGGCTCTGGAACTGGTATAGCTGGGTTTCAAATGTTGGTTCCACCTTTACCTCTCAATAACTGTATGATCTTATTAGCAGGTTCCTTAGCCCTCTTAGGCTCTTTCTTCATCTGTGAGAAGGAAAAAATAATAGTACCCTTCTTAGGGTCATCGTGAGAATTAATTGAGATAATATATGTGCCTAGCATGGTACCTGGCATGTAATAAAACAGTAAATGTTACCTTCTTATCATCTTAAAAATAGCACTTGAAATATAAGTAATTTTCTTTAAAAAAAAATAACTGAACAAGCTTAATTGGTATCATGATCTTCAGTCTGGGATGGTAGTCATCTTTTTTGTATCATTTGAAAAGTCTCATAAGTGTTTCCCTTCATTTGTTCTGCACACTGCACACATTTTAGAAATACAGTACACCATAAGCTATGTGTTTATTTTTAATATTTTAAGGGCAAGGCCGGAATCACTGTGTGGTGTAATTCCAAATACAGGCGTATATATGTTTGGCTCATGGCAAGTACAATAACCTATTTTTTATTACCTTTCTTCTGGAAAAGAAGATGACGAGTCACTTCGTGATTTATTCTTTGGAGCAATATTTACTTATGAGAAAAGATTTGAGGAAGAAATTCTTCATTGACTGCAAACAAAAATGTTATGACAGCTTCACTCTGACTTACAGTTGGCATTTTGTATGATTTCTTGAATTTTTTGAATGGAAAGTATTTCTAAGTTTTTTTTTAATAGTGAAATTTAAAAGCTAGATATTTTCTGTACACTTACAATAGTTAGGTACTTGAATATGTAAATACAAGTGCAAGTAATTTTGAAGTTAAAAAGGTACATTAATGAAAAGTTACACAAGAGTTATCAATCTAGCCATATTTCCTTGTAGATTCCTAAATTGTTTTAGGATATTATGATTTATCAAAAGCTTGAGGAAAAATGAAATGCATTCCAGAAACGATTTTTTAGAGATGTACAAAAACACAAGTGACAAGTTTCATTAAGTAATGGTTCCCATCAATAATTTTGTTATAACAGTTAAATTTTCTTTTTGTGAACTGATGCAAAAACCTCACTTATAATACTTCTAAGGAGATTTGTTCAGCTATATTTCCTGTAAAAAGAGATGTCAGGGCTATTTTTATTATCTGTAATGAAACCCTGTTAGAGAAAATCTTGCTTTGACATTAAATCACTACCCTTTTTTTTCATTACGAAGTCTAAATGCCCAGGAAAAGTCAACTTGTAAGCTGGAGAGGTATATAAACAGTTCATTTATAGTGACTGCTAAAATAGATTTTATTATTTTTTTCTGTTTTCATAGTTCTTTTAAATCTTGATTAAGCCATTTTAAGGTACATAAGAGATAATTTGATGCTTTAATAGAAACATTTTTTTTCTTGTAATACAAAAAGAAGATTGCGTGGTTGATGTGGAGATTTTTGTTTTTAATGTGAATTTTTAAAGGACTTTTTTGTACAAGGGGTTTTAAAATATTTCTTTTAGTATGTACAGCCAACATTTGTATTACCTCAGATGTTGTAATGGGAAGTCGGTTATAGTTCTGAGAATGAATATTAGCTTTGCTGAGTTTTTATGTGTAAGCAAACTTTTGGCTTATATGCTAACTTATGTAACCTCAGTCAAGATTTTCAGAAATATTTTGTTGAAGTTTATTAAAGTTAAGATTTAATTATCAGTTTTAATGGTTAATTTTTAAAGGAGTGAATTTAAGATGTAATTTGTTCTTAGAAGCCAAAGAAAATAAGTGGCATAGAAATAAATGAATTAGCTGTTCTTTGGGAGGAAAAAAAATACACTCACATTTAAAGCTAAGTTTCTAGATTATTTAATTGAGATAGCCATATATAAAACTTAATTTCTAAAAATACCTTCTTATCTAGTATGAAGCAAAGAAATTACCACAACTCACTGAGTCTGAGGTTTAGCATCAAAAGAGGTGCTGAAAAGAATAAAGTTCTTTCATAAGGATGTTTAGTGATGCTCATCTAATATTTTTGAGCTTGAAAAATGAATAGATAGGACGATTCTGAAAGTGAACTCTTCCTTTATTCTAATACCATGTACTACTGTATTGAGACTACGTTATCCATGCTGTGTTGGAGCTCAGCCTGCAAAGAAATGAATTGGCTGATTTTTGTCATTTGCAAGTCCAGCCAGGGTTACTGCAGCCTGCCAGTTGACCACATCAATGCATAATTTTGTGTGAAGTCATCAAAAGGTACTATTTGTTTTAAAAGTGACACATTTAACTTTTTACTGTAATTATTAATACAAGCAAAGAAGTTAGTAGTGCTTTCTTTTTTTTTTTTTATTGTCATCAAGCAGTTTTCTAGGAATTTTCAGCAATATATCAGTTCAGATTCAGCTGTAATTCTAGTATGAAATACAGAAACTATGAACAAGCTTTTGGTGCCTACCATTAAAAATTAAATCCATAGCTTTAATTCTTACAATCTCATTTTGTTTCACCACAGCTCTGTTTTAGTAGATCTGCACATCTGTCTTGGTCTCAATGGTTAATTTTACCAGTTCAGTTTCTTTGTAGATTTTTGCCATAAGTAGAAAGGATTTAAAATCTTACAGTCCCTTAAAATATTTTATTACCATTTACTTGAAAGAACGATAGATAATGTACATGCTTGTTCATTGTGCAAATACTCAAGACATTCTGATTGAAAGACAGCTTAAGGAAAAATAAACAAATAGCAAAAGCATTCAGTCTTTATTTACAATATGTAGAAGATGACTGTTTTCACTTTAAGTGTACGAGTCTGATCAGCAGGAACACCCTAGAGAAGGACATCTTTAGCAATAGAATTTACATACCGTTAGCTCACAGTAATTGATTAGCAGCAGGTCTCTGAGTACAGAGCTAGCTGGGCACGTTATTTGGGATGCCTTTGATGCTGTGGTTTTCCGAAGCTTGCTGGCTGCATGCTTGTTGCCTTTGTTTGTGACACAGGTAATTACTTGATAAAATGAAGTGCATCGCTGTGAACAATCGACCCTTTGGAGCAATCCAGGCTGGTCAGCAGTCTAAAACCACACTTTAAGGCCATCATTATAGCCTCGAACTTAAGAGTTTCCAAGGTGCAGACAAAGGTGTTGTCTTCCTTCAGTACAAGTCGAGTGCCGTTTTCAGACTTTATGAAGTATTTAAATTGAATGATGTTTGACGATATTGAAAACTCCTCTGGAAAGCCATCCAGCCTGCTTTTGGACACCAGAACGATGCGAGATTTTATTTTTGCTATGAAATCAGGAGCATTACAGAAGATTCTCAGTCCTTGTGAGCGATCATGGTTATCTGTTATTTCCAAGAAAGTAGTCTCCCTGGGTGTTAGCTGTTCTTTTTCCCACCTGGACTTCACTTCCTCCGCCAGTCCCTTGAGCTGAAAGAATTCTGCTTCTTGTGCGAGAAGTTGATTTTCTCGAAACCCTTCTGGCAGTAGAAGTTCTCCATTTCGTAGGAAGTTTAGAACATGCCTGAAGAGGAGCCCATCCCTGTCTATGAAATAATGACCATCGGCATCAAATGGGCAGAGGATTTTTCCATTTACTATACCTTCAAGGAAAGTGTCTGGGTACTTGGTCAGTGTTTGTTTCTGAGTAATGTATAAGTATCCACCAACGTTGAGGGTCATCAGGGTGGATTTGCAGTTCTTTCCCTGGTCAGCGTCTTCTAGGCTGTTGTGTTTCCCTTCATACTCCTTTTCTTTTTCTCTTCTGTTTATTTTACGCTCCATTTTTGAAAATGCTATTTCAGCTTGTTCTTCTTGGCGTTGAGATTTTTTAAAAAGAAACACTACCACACAAACACGCCTTTATTCAGCCCCAGCCTGGTGATGGAATGGAAATGCTGGCAGCGTTGCCTGTGCTGTCAGCTCGGTTTTGCAGTAGGTGGCGTATCAGCTATGTATGCAGGAGCTTTCTGGAGTAAGAGGGAAAAAAGGTAATTTGCATTTAACTATATCAGGGAAGGAACTCGCTGTGGAAAGGTTTTCATGTGTATTCTTTGAAGTAATGAAAGTTACTGCATAAATTGAATTTCCTGTTGGCAGTTAAGCAGTTACATATGTTTAATTCTCCCAGCTAAGTGTGAATTTTTTTCCACTTCTAAATGTCTTTTAAGTTATTAATCAGGCAGGCTTAATATTGAATAATAGTGTCACCTTTTGGAGAATAATGTATGTTGAATTAGTATCATTTTTTAAAGTAAATCATAAGTAGGAAACCCAAAGAGAAAGGACCTAGGTGTATAGAATTTTTTCTCCTAAAAAAAAGTCACACATTTCACAGGTGGTGTAGTCATTTTAGAGACACAAGTGAGAATATTTAAACCTGTTGTTTGTGACATTGTACTTGAATTTAATTGGATTTGCATGTGATTCTGTTTTGTGGATCTTTAGCAAGTGAGAAGAAATTTTCTTCATGTCCTTTAAAAAAAAAGTCTCTGTTATTTTGGCTTTTTACCCTAAAGGTAAAAAATCAAATATACAGGTTTTACAGTAATCTTGTTTTTCTGGTTAAGATTTCCTGGGGAAAATTCATAAGCTTGTTTCACCCTAAACGTGCTTCACTGCTGAACAAAGACTTGGACTGCTGTGGAAAATACTGTAACCGTGTGTCTGTGTGTCTGTGTGCGTGTGCGTTTGCTCCCTCGAGAAGATAACAGAGACACACATTCAAAATACCTACTGTAAAATAGTGTCATGGGCCAAGTTAGTTGGGTTTCTTTTGCCGTTTTTTTTTCAGTGTTCACATAGGGAGAGAGAAAAGGCCAAAGCCTAGCTGCCATTTTTTTTTTTTTTTTTTGGAGCTGGAACAGTGTGAGTGTGGTGTTTTTTTTCCCCTTTCTTTTTTTTTTCTCCTTCCGCTGCAACTTGCCTTCCAAAACATTTTAGGGATCTTGAGTTTTCATTTCTAGAATTTAAAGACCCAGTGGTAAGAAATGTGAGCATTGTCCCCAGTACACTATTATTTGGCTGATCTACCTGCTAAATTATTCTGAGGAACTGCATTGTCCTCGGATTTAGACTTAAGATTTTGTTAAATTGATTTATATTTTTATTACATTAAAGATATTTGAAATTTTTTCAACTTTGTGTGGATAGAAATATTGGTACAGATTCTTCTGAAAATGCTTGCCTTGCATTTTCTCTGAACAATGTTAGATTTTCCTCAGATATAAAAATTGTACTTTTAATTATAGCGCATTTTGAATTTAGTATTTACGTATCCTTGAGCTTATCAAAAGTTCATTGAAATTAAACTAGGAATCTAAGATAGAACATTTTTAGGGCTGAGTTTTTGCTTTGAGACCATGAAATTGAACCAAAGATAAGATTGCATTCTCGAGAGTTTTTAGTGTTTTATGTAGAACTTGACAACTTGTTAATAGTAAGCCAACATATTGACTAAAGCGTCTTCTCAGTACTGCATCATTTAAGAAGAGTTTACTATTATATTCTAACAATTTCCTGTGTGTTGATTTTGTGGTTTTGGAATCAGGTCTTACCTATGGCTTTGACTTTTTCTGAAATATTGAATAGATTTGGGGGGTACAACTTTAGAAACGGAATTCTCGTCTTAATAGTCAATGCACATGAGTAGCACCATGTAATGGCAAAACCAGCAAAGGCATGCCAGTTTCATTTACAGTTATAGTCCTGTTCCAGTGAACTTTGTGGGACACCAGAATCAATAGAACGTAACTGTAGTATAGTGGTGGAGACTGTGCTAGAATTTTCTTTGTATGTTTAAATAAAGTGATATGGTTGAATTCTATGTAAGGCTTAGTCTGCTTCCTTATACACTGTTTGGCCTGTTTGTAGATGCCTTCCTGGGGGAGCCCTAAAGCTAGTGCCGCTGGAGGATTTGCTTCCATGGGGTGGGGAGGTGAGGCAGGACTGGAGGAAGTTGGACTACTGATCCAGCTGATCCAGCCATCACCCCCAGGGCCACCTTACACTTGCTGACTTGCTCACTTCTGGTTTCTGCTTTCTGGTTTTTAAAATTCCTGGTGTGTGTTCTTTGTTTCCGCTGGCTTGCCTTGACGGACTCTGAACCACCCTATCATGTGCCTCTAACCCTTGACCGCACTTTCTCTTTAGACTTCACTCTGATGTTCTTGGCTTCTGCAGACCTGACCTGTATGATTTGTTTGCCAGCCGTGGCCTGGCAACGATAGTGTAACAGAAGCCTCGTCTCACTGGAAGCTGATAAGAATCCATAGGACTTTTCTTTTATGTCCTATTGCTCGCAACTTGCAGTCTTAAGAAAGAAAAGTGGTACCCAGTAGGTCCCAGCTTCTCTGCATTACTCCACTCCATCCCCATTAAAGCAAGATGATTACAGTTTACAGAAATCATGGGGCTTTGTTGATCATTGCTGCTGTGTTGGTTCATATGCCCCTTAGGAGAAAGCCAGGTTGTCTTCTTTTTAGTCTTTTTTAAGCTTATATTTACCTGCTTTGGGGGCTGTAGGGTGGGGAGAGTCATGTCAATCAAGTCCACACATCCCTAAAACTGTAAAAATGGTGCTTCAATAACTATTCCAAGGCAAACATCCATGGTTTATGTGACTACATTTCTCTGCCTCACTGCAGATACAAACTGGAAGTAATCAGTTCAGTGGTTTCAGCAGAAGGGCTTAACCTACACATCAAAGATTCGCTCGCTTAAATCCACTTGACCGCTGGACTTGAAGATTTCATCCGCTTTGCGGGCAGAAAGATATATTTTTTAAAAAGTGTCTGTCATAGACATCTGTAATCACACGTATAAAAGAGCCCTTTAATCAACTTTGAAGATTTATTTTCTCATATATATCTATCTATCTATGTCTGTTTCTTACTTTTTTCATTCAACTCTGTTTTTTGAATTAGCTCATGCTTCTGTATATACATCTGTTTCACTACTTGTGGATGGCACACGGTATTTCACACTTAACGTACCCAATAAATGTTGTTTTTGATTCCCTAGTGATGGACACCCAGGCTGCCTCAATCCCTTGCTGTGATGAACAGTTTCAAGCATGTCCTCTTATGGGTGTCTGTGGAAATTTGAGGGCTTGCTGGCCATGTTCAGTTTCACTTAGAACTGCCAGATGATTCCTGAGATCAGCTCTATCAGTTCACTCTCCCACCAGCAGTGCCTGTGGTTTCCTGTTTCCCCACATTTTTTCCAACACTTGGTGTTACCTGCCTTTCTTTTTTCTGTTTTGTTTTGTTTTGTTTTATTTTTTAGATTTCACATACAAGTGATATCATATAGTATTTGTCTTTTCCAGTCTGACCTATTTCACTTAGCATAATACCCTCCAAGTCCATCCATATTGTGCAAATGGCAAAATTTCATTCTTTTTTATGACTGAGTAGTATTCCTGTGTGTGTGTGTGTGTGTGTGTGTGTGTGTGTGTGTGTGTATCCATTCATCTGTTGGTGGACACTTAGGCTGCTTTCGTATCTTGGCAATTGTAAAGAATGCTGCTATGAACACTGGGTGCCTGTATCTTTTCGAATTAGAGTTTCCTCTGAATATATACCTAGGAGTAGAATTGCTGGGTCATATGGTAGCTCTGTTTTTAGTTTTTGAGAAACCTCCATACTGTTTTCCACGGTGGCTGCACCAATTTACATTCCCATCAACAGTGTATGAGGATTCCCTTTTCTCCACATCCTCGCCAACATTTGTTATTTGTGTTCCTGCTGATAGCCAACTTTGAGGATGTAAGCAGTGTCATTGTCAGGTTCTTGTTATGAGTATATTCATTGGTTAGGCCCAATGCCTAACCAGATTTTAGCGAAACCTTTCCACTATATGGTGATGCTAATCTTCCACTGTCTGGATTAGGCAGAATTTATTCCAGGCCAGTGGGAATTCCCATCTTATCTACCAACTCTTGATGGGAAACGAGGTCATCGTCATCAACATTATTGACACAGAACATGATCATAATATATGTGTGCTCCATTTATATGCCAGAGATATTCTCCTGCCATGGAAGGAAGTGGAACCTTACCAAGAAGGTGTCTCTCGGTTGGAAGATATAAGATTTGACAATTCCCCTAGACTCAACAGATCACTCCTTTCTGAAATTCAAGCACTCCTTTCGAAGGAAAAGGGATGGTCTCAGAAGCTGCCTTTATTAAAAACGCTGGGCTTCTGTTTCCTCATTCTCTGCCTCTACCAAATCTTTTTGGTTATTTTCACCTGCATACATTAATGCCTGTTTTTAAAAAAAGATTATTTCCTATTACCTTAGGAAGAAAGTAAAACCAGCTACAGAAAGAGCAGTAGTTGTCAATTTTCACTTAAAGCTGGCACTATGTCTCTGCCCTGGTCTTTTGCAGATTTTTTTAAGGCTTATTGATCTGGGTCTTTCTTCTTCACTTGAATTTGATACCCATCTACTTGATTCTGCAGTGATATCTTTATCTGTTCATTTTCCAAAATCTAGCTAACCTTTGGCCATCTGACTTTCATGTCCTCTGATTCCTTTTTGCCTTGATCTTCCTATACCTTTCACAAGCTGAGTTTCTCTTTTTTAATGTGTGGCTTTCTTGTTTCTTCATAGCCTCCTGTTAATAGCATTGAATGTGAGAAATATTCACTTTGATATTCGGCTGTAATCATGTTACTTTAGCCTCTTTTTTGGTGTTAAAAATATAAATAAATTACACAGTGTAATGTATTAACATTTTAAGAATCAATGATTTTTCTGTGTTAATCTAATTCTATTTGAACATCAAAACTTTAGCTTCATTTTGAAATATAAAATTTTTCTGCAAAATTAGATGTTGTCTTGTACTGGGCTTCCATCCCCACAAGTACCACCTCACTACCTTATGGAGCTGACTGACCACAGTATCTCACCACCTATGCAGAGTGCTGAAGTCCTCCTAGGACACATTCAGTATAGCTTTTGGCAGGAAGGTGATGTGGATGTGTAATTCCAGTCAGATGAGTAAGCTTGTAAATGTTTTGCAGTGTTGAACTGAGTCTTCAAAGAAGCCCAGGAAACTTTGCGGAATCAGCAAATTTTTAAACCTCACATGAGGAGTGTAGAAAAGATGAAAACACTTTGTATCAAAAGGAGCACAAATTAAAATGACAGACTAAATGAGAAGTTCTGACAAAATTCCATTCCACGTTTCTTTGCTTTCAATTACAGAGGTAATCTTGAAAACAATTTACAAATCACATTAATTCATATTTTAAATGTACTTTGGGAGATGAGTATTTCAGGGAAGCCTGTATTTTATAATTCTGTAGGCAGAAGTCATTTAAGTTTTTAAAAACGAGTTTGCTTTTTTTTGAAGTGCAGACTATGCATTATTATTCACTGGAAAATTTTATTGTAACTAGATGAGCAAAGCACTTCTATGAGCCATCAAATGAACTCACTGAAATTACATTGTGTAGAACTCATTTTTATAGTGCTATTTGGCAAAACGGAATTTTCCCTCCTCTTTCAGAAGGAGATGTTTTAAGTTAATAACCATTGTCTGCAATCTCAAAATGAGGGACATGACTTTGAAAAGTTGTGAAGTTAATATTGTTATGAAATCAGTGACCCAAAGAGTCTCTGCTGCTGATGCTGTGCCCTACCAATGTCCCTCCTGTTATCATCTTGATTTTCGATTCTCTTGTGTCTTCAGTGGTGACATGGCGTGGAGGAGAGAGGGGGGTCCTGAACCAACAGGACAGGATATCATGGTTCATAGGAGGAAATGGAGTTTCTTACACAGAGTAGAGTGATTGCAGATCAGGGATGGAGAAGTCTATCATATTGCACACGTTTTCACATTTCACATTTCTGAAATCAGGGTATGTCTTAAAATCATTGGCTTGTAAAATTTTCATGGTAGTATTTTGTCTTTCTTGGTGGCACATAAAATGATGGTGACCGTTACAATTGATGGTATCTTAGATTTGATGAACTATTTGAGCAGTTCTGTAAGCTGTTACCTCCATACCACCAGAAAATAAAATTACCAGAGATACAGGAAGAGGAAAAGATGTGGGGGAGAGGAGGAGAGAAATATCAGGGCAGTAGTTCTCAACCCTGGCTGCTGCATATTAGAATTATCTAGCGAGGTTGTAAAAACATCTCTTGCCCAAACAGTGCAATTAAGGTAGAATCTCTGACGGTGGGCCCGGTAGTTTTTAAAAAGCTTCCCAGGTGATTCTTAGGATCCAGCAGAGTTGAAGAACTACCATATTCAGGAAATTGATGAGCTCAGGAAGGGGAACTTATCTCAAAGGAGTTCTTAATGATGCGGGCATAATTTCTACTCTGTAGTTATGAGGATCACTTACTATTAAAGTGTCTTGAAAGTTGTAAAGAACTAAACTAGTATGTGGTATTACTACTATTCCTAAACATGGTGAAGAGAACAGGAGTTATTGAGGATGAAAGTAATGAAACTTAAATCATATTCGGTTGATTTAAAAATGTGTCATCGGGGGCTTCCCTGGTGGCGCAGTGGTTGAGGGTCCGCCTGCCGATGCAGGGGACGCGGGTTCGTGAGGAGTTCTTAATGATGCGGGCATAATTTCTACTCTGTAGTTATGAGGATCACTTACTATTAAAGTGTCTTGAAAGTTGTAAAGAACTAAACTAGTATGTGGTATTACTACTATTCCTAAACATGGTGAAGAGAACAGGAGTTATTGAGGATGAAAGTAATGAAACTTAAATCATATTCGGTTGATTTAAAAATGTGTCATCGGGGGCTTCCCTGGTGGCGCAGTGGTTGAGGGTCCGCCTGCCGATGCAGGGGGCGCGGGTTCGTGCCCCGGTCCGGGAGGATCCCACGTGCCGCGGAGCGGCTTAGGCCCGTGAGCCACGGCCGCTGAGCCTGCGCGTCCAGAGCCTGTGCTCCGCAACGAGAGAGGCCACAGCAGTGAGAGGCCCACATACTGGGGGAAAAAAAAACGTGTCATCGGATTGTCTATATTAATATTGTATCCCTCAACTATATTACAGGCTTTCTAAATGCAGGGGTCTGTATTTTTCTTCCTTTGTACCCCTCATCGCATCTAGCACAGTGTTTGGCACTATTTAACTGTAATAAAGCACTATAGTAAAAGTCTTTTCTCCGGGAGACTTAATCTTTCCTAGAAGGATTTGTTTTTCTCTCCACTTAATCACATTTGCTATTGCTTTTTAATTCTCTCTAATTTCAAGTGCAACAGCCAAAGCTGGATCGCACCCTTTGATGAAGGTCTAACTAAGGCAAACTACCACAGTACTATGATTTTCCTTTTCATTTATTATTTCAACACAGCATTACTTCAGTTTTTAAAATAAAACTATATTTTATGTCTGGGTTTTATTCAACCTCTTATTTTTTTTTCTTTATCCATTTGTCTATCTTTTGTTAACATCTTTATTGGAGTATAATTGCTTTACAATGGTGTGTAAGTTTTGCTGTATAACAAAGTGAGTCAGCTATCCATATATCCCCATATCCCTCCTTCTTGCGTCTCCCTCCCACCCTCCCTACCCCACCCCTCTAGGTGGTCAACAGAGCACCAAGCTGATCTCCCTGTGCTATGTGGCTGCTTCCCACTAGCTGTCTATTTTACATTTGGTAGTATATATATATCCATGCCACTCTCTCACTTCGTCCCAGCTTACCCTTCCCGCTCTCTGTGTCCTCAAGTCCATTCTCTACATCTGCGTCTTTATTCCTGT
>NC_041226.1:22425160-22425508 GCF_002837175.3 Physeter macrocephalus | reverse complement strand
AGTTTTGACTTGCATTTCTCTAATGATTAGTGATGTTGAGCATCCTTTCATGTGTTTGTTGGCAATCTGTATACCTTCTTTGGAGAAATGTCTGTTTA
Organism: Physeter macrocephalus; assembly: GCF_002837175.3. Lineage (NCBI taxonomy): Eukaryota > Metazoa > Chordata > Mammalia > Artiodactyla > Physeteridae > Physeter > Physeter macrocephalus. Next base: position 22,425,410 of record NC_041226.1, on the reverse strand, counting down.
GGTCTTCTACCCATTTTTGGATTGGGTTGTTTGTTTTTTTGATATTGAACTGCATGAGCTGCTTGTATATTTTGGAGATTAATCCTTTGCCAGTTGCTTTGTTTGCAAATATTTTCTCCCATTCTGAGGGTTATCTTTTAATCTTGTTTCTGGTTTCCTTTGCTGTGCAAAAGCTTTTAGTGTATGGCCTTACATTTAGGTCTTTAATCCATTTTGAGTTTACTTTTGTGTATGGTGTTAAGGAATGTGT
>NC_041226.1:22424040-22424759 GCF_002837175.3 Physeter macrocephalus | reverse complement strand
ATGTTGATTCTTCCAATCCAAGAACACGGTGTATCTCTCCATCTGTTTGTATCATCTTTAATTTCTTTCATCAGTGTCTTATAGTTTTCTGCATATAGGTCTTTTGTCTCCTTAGGTAGATTTATTCCCTGGTATTTTACTCTTTTTGTTCCAATGGTAAATGGGAGTGTTTCCTTAATTTCTCTTTCAGATTTTTCATCATTAGTGTATAGGAATGCAAGAGATTTCTGTGCATTAATTTTGTGTCCTCCTACTTTACCAGATTCATTGATTAGCTCTAGTAGTTTTCTGGTAGCATCTTTAGGATTCTCTATGTATAGTATCATGTCATCTGCAAACGGTGACAGTTTTACTTCTTCTTCTCCAATTTGGTTTCCTTTTATTTCTTTTTCTTCTCTGATTGCTATGGCTAAAACTTCCAAACTGTGTTGAATAATAGTGGTGAGAGTGGGCAACCTTGTCTTGTTGCTGATCTTAGTATAAATGGTTTCAGTTTTTCCCTGTTGAGAACGATGTTGGCTGTGGGTTTGTCATATATGGCCTTTATTACGTTGAGGTAACTTCCCTCTATGCCTACTTTCTGGAGGGTTTTTATCATAAATGGGTGTTGAATTTTGTTGAAAGCTTTCTCTGCATCTATTGAGATGATCATATGGTTTTTATTCTTCAGTTTGTTAATATGGTTTATCACATTTATTGATTTGCGTATATTGAAGAAT
>NC_041226.1:22423065-22423672 GCF_002837175.3 Physeter macrocephalus | reverse complement strand
TGATCCTTTGTATTTCTGCAATGTCAGTTGTTACTTCTCCTTTTTCATTTCTAATTCTATTGACCTGAGTCTTCTCCCTTTTTTTCTTGATGAGTCTGGCTAATGGTTTACCAATTTTGTTTATCTTCTCAAAAAAACATCTTTTAGTTTTATTGATCTTTGCTATCGTTTCCTTCATTTCTTTTTCATTTATTTCTGATCTGATATTTATGATTTCTTTCCTTCTGCTAATTTTGGGGTATTTTTTGTTCTTCTTACTCTCATTGCTTTAGGTGTAAGGTTAGGTTGTTTATTTGAGATGTTTCTTGTTTCTTGAGGTAGGATTGTATTGCTATAAACTTCCCTCCTAGAACTGCTTTTGCTGCATCCCATAGGTTTTGGGTCGTCGTGTTTTCATTGTCATTTGTCTCTAGATATTTTTGATTTCCTCTTTGATTTCTTCAGTGATTTCTTGGTTATTTAGTAGCATATTGTTTAGCCTCCATGTGTTTGTATTTCTTTTTCCTGTAATTGATATCCAGTCTCATAGCGTTGTGGTTGGAAAAGATACTTGATAGAATTTCAATTTTCTTAAATATACCAAGGCTTGATTTGTGACCCAAGATAT
>NC_041226.1:22394280-22422156 GCF_002837175.3 Physeter macrocephalus | reverse complement strand
AGGTCTCTGAGACTGTCCTCAATTCTTTTCATTCTTTTTTCTTTATTCTGCTCTGCAGTAGTTATTTCCACTGTTTTATCTTCCAGGTCACTTATCCATTCTTCTGCCTTAGATATTCTGCTATTGAGTCCTTCTAGAGAATTTTTAATTTCATTTATTGTGTTGTTCATCATTGTGTGCTTGCTCTTTAGTTCTCCTAGGTCCTTGTTAAACATTTCTTCTGTTGTCTCCGTTCTGTTTCCAAGATTCTGGATCATCTTTAGTATCATTATTCTGAATTCTTTTTCAGGTAGACTGCCTATTTCCTCTTCATTTGTTTGATCTGGTGGGTTTTTATCTTGCTCCTTCATCTGCTTTGTATTCGTCTGTCTTCTCAGTTTGTTTAACTTACTGTGTTTGGGGTCTCCTTTTCAGAGGCTGCAGGTTCATAGTTCCCATTGTTTTTGGTGTCTGCTCCCAGTGGGTAAGGTTGGTTCAGTGGGTTGTGTACACTTCCTGGTGGAGGGGACTGGTGCCTGTGTTCTGGTGGATGAGGCTGGATCTTGTCTTTCTGATGGGCAGGACCGTGTCTGGTGGTGTGTTTTGGGTTGTCTGTCAACTTATTATGATTTTAGGCAGCCTCTCTGCTAATGGGTGGGGTTGTGTTCCTGTCTTGGTAGTTGTTTGGCATGGGGTGTCCGGCACTGGAGCTTGCTGGTCGTTGAGTGGAGCTGGGTCTTAGCGTTGAGATGGAGATCTCTGGGAGAGCTCTCGCCGATTGATACTACCAGGGAGGTCTGTGGTGGACCATTGTCCCGAACTTGGCTCTCCCACCTCAGAGGCTCAGGCCTGACACCTGGCAGGAGCACCAAGACCCTGTCAGCCAGACGGTGTGTGTTAGGCGTTCCACCAGACTCTGGGAATACCAGCAGGGAACTGCTTCTGCCTTGCCGAAGACAGCTTTTTCTGAGACACAGCTGCCAGCAAACCAGAGGTCCTGCAGTGGGGCGGCAGTACGTTTATGGGGCCAGAGGCTGGTTCCGGGGTCTCAGAGTCAGAGGACTGGAAGGGCAAGAGGAGAAAGAGGAAGAGGGAATTGGGAACTAGAAAGCTGGTGTGGAGAGGTAGAGCCAACCTCTTATTCTTTTTTTTTTTTTTTTTAATGAGCAGATTTTTTTAAATTAATTAATTTATTTATTTATGGCTGTGTTGGGTCTTCATTTCTGTGCGAGGGCTTTCTCTAGTTGTGGCAAGCGGGGGCCAGTCTTCATCGCGGTGCGCGGGCCTCTCACTATCGTGGCCTCTCTTGTTGCGGAGCACAGGCTCCAGACACGCAGGCTCAGTAGTTGTGGCTCACGGGCCTAGTTGCTCCGCGGCATGTGGGATCTTCCCAGACCAGGGCTCGAACCCGTGTGCCCTGCATTAGCAGGCAGATTCTCAACCACTGCGCCACCAGGGAAGCCCAACCTCTTATTCTTGAAAGCAACTTTTAGATTAGGGATTGTGTCTGTTTATACAGCATTACAACAGTATGCCCACATCTGTATTTGAGGATTTATATTGATTAATTATATATAATAAATTATATATATAATGATATATAACAAGCAAAAAGGAGACTACTGTGATGTATAGGAGGAATGATAACTTGTGAACTTGCCTTGTAAACAGTAAAACATACAAATGTTTGTTTTTAAAATGTCGTTCTCTAAGTTATTTCTTTGACGAAAAGTTTGTTATGGCTTCTGTAGACTCATAGAACAATCCAAACTCCTTTGTACATTTAAGGCCTCCATCTTCGATTTTGTACCTTATGTAACCACTCTTCTACTCCCGGACAACCAGTCTTGTCATTCACAGGTACTCTTTGATGAGCATTACAACATCCCTTGTAGAGGAATGTACGTAAACCTTCTTTCTCCCAGTCCATAGGGGAAAAGTTGAAGAGCAGTAGTAGGAGTGAGGAAACCGAGATGTTTTCTAATCCTAAGTCTAGTCCTCAAATTATGGTTTCAGTATTTGGTTTAAAATTGGGAATTCCCAGCTATTTAGGCATGTTTTTAATTTGAATATCATTACAAGAAAACATATTGCATAAACAGATAATTTTGGGGAGTACTTATATGGCTGCTCATTTTGTTGCTTTTGAGGTAATTAATCAAATGCTGACTCTGTAGGTTTACTGACATCTGAGCATGATCTTTTATTCCTAAAATTCCTGAGTATTAGATAGAGATCAGAACATCAACTGACAAATTTGTATACAGTAAGAAACACCTTCTTAATAACATAGGGATTGCAGCTTTGTCCAACTGGTTTGTTAAGATGCCAGGTAGCATGTATTAATAGGCCATGCCCTGTGAACCACAGGCAGAAACTGCTTGGAAAAGATTTTAAATGAGAACAGTGGAGACTGGTAGGAATATTAAAAATGGTTTATCTTTTAAATGCTCTTGCTCTGTTGAAATATTATTTCTTTAGTCCTTTTCCAGCGAGGATAGACACAGGTGTGATGTAAGGAAGAATCAGGAAAGTAGCTTCAAATCTCAAGGATCAGTCCAAAATCTTGGTTCTAACCTTGTCTGTGTTTTAACTTGAGTTGGAAGTACTCTTAAAGGCCTCCACATTGAACTGGATCAAGTGGTCTTGTGGAAATGAATGCCTGTAACTTCCCGATGCCCAACATCTTCTTAACACATTACTTCTCATTACTTACATGCCAGTGCTAATAGACACCCTTCCTGCTTACTTCCACTTTAACTTTTTCAAACTAGCCAGACCCTTAACTTGTAAAAAATGCCAGTCACTTGTTTCTCTTGGCTTCCTCAACATAGAGTATGTTGGAAGGTCCAGCTTAGAACAGAAGTTTGTATATTTTCAAGTCTTGGACAGCTTCTCAACATTTTCTCATTGTCATTCCAAGAAACAGTTTTTCTCTAATTTCTACTCAAAGAAAATTTAATTACATCTAGGTCTTTTAGAAAGTATTAGGGCAAACAAAATAAATACTAATGAAATAATAAAACATCCTCAGTTGGAGGGGAAGGCCAGTTTTGTTTTGTTTATTTTAGTGAGATAGAATTGGAGGAGATCTCACAGATCCCAGTGACTTTATTATACATATAGATACTGAGGCCCAGAGATGTAAAGTAACTTCTCCAAAGTAACACCGCTGTTTAGAGACAGAATTAGAACTAGAACACTTCCATTCTTGTTATAGAATGCACTTTGTGTAACCTACCCTTTAAAACTTTCTCTCAATTGTTTTCTGAAACTAGGTGGCAGGATATAGATCAATAAAATACCATCACCAAAGGTGTATGTTCATAGTCATGAAGATTCTTTGGGTTACAAGTAGCAGAAACCAATAAGCAAACCAATCTAGCCCAAAAAGCGGGGGAGGTGAGAAAATTTAGAAAAAGATCCTGGAATAGTTCCCAGAATCTAAAGAAGAGTTGAACGAACGGCCAAGCCTAGGGAAAGATAGGAACCAAGTCATGGCTGGGCTTTCAGGAGGATGAGCCTATGTGGCTTCTCTTCAGAGTGCTGTTGTGACCATGTCCTTCCAGAGATTTCTGAGGTGGAGTGACTCTGGTATGGGTCCCTTAGTTTAAAATTCTGAGAGAGACACACAGACAGAGAAACAGAGAAGAGACAAAAGCCATTGCTCATGCTGTTCACACCACCTTCGGTGCCTTTCTGCTTCACCTCCCACTCTAAATCCTACCCATTTTTCCAGGTCCAGCACAAACATTGCTTTCTCTATCAAAGCTCTTCTTAATCCCCAGCTAGACATATTCTCTTTGTGTGTATGTGTTTAAATCCCAGTACTCTGTGTCTCTGTCAGTAGATTATAACCCTCATAAACCATGGCAAATTCTACGTAGTACAGTAGATCCCACAGCCTTTATGGAAGGACCAGTAGTCCTTCCAGTAGTTAAATTAAAAGGTAGGGAATCATAAAAATGATAATAGTATATAGTCCTACTGCCTTAAACATTTTAAGACCCACAAATGTACATTTAGTCACCAGTGTACACGTAGGACAAGGCCTTTGCTTTCAGTATAGGGTGCTGATTGAGCATCTGATTTCTCTTTCCTGTGAAAAGTAAACCCATAATTTAGTTTAGATTTTCAGTTTTGGTTTCTTTAAAATGGAGCAAAAACTTAGACACTATGAAACAATATGAATGCAGAATCCTTCTAGACTTTTATGTTTCTCTTCTAATCTCTAGTTGTCTCTCCAGTACCTAATTTGACAGATTTTTAGCAACTTATCTTTATATCACATCTTACAAAGCATTAAACCTAGTTTTTGTAGAAACGTCTCCCTCCCCCATACTCTTAATTAATGAGATTATGTAATATATAATCAAATTGCATAATTACTAACAGAGTAAAACTAGCATAAACAAGTTCCGCATACTTTGAGCAGAAGTGTGTGGCAGTAGTAGAGATTAACCTACTACCACTAGTGTATAGTGAGCTGTGGGCATCTGTCACCATAGTTAAGAGGGGAACTGAGAGCCTTGGTAATCTAGAAATGGGTTAAGTGGAGGTCTATCAAAAGTGCTTCTAGTGTGTTAAAGTGATTTACATACCTGTCTCATCATCCTACTAGACCAGAAGCTCCCAAAATGTGATCTGGAAACCACTGGGTAGAGGGGTCCTGGAGACCCTTTCAAGGGGCCTGTGAAATCAAAACTATTTTTATAATAATACCAAGCCTTTTTGCCTTTTTCACTCTGATTTTCTAAACATTTTTCAGTTTTAGTTGCTAGTATAATCAATGCCAGTAGTCAACCCACATAAAAGGTTCTTTGGGGTTCCTCACTACTTTTCAGGCATATATGCCACACGTTTGTGAATGGCTGCACTAGCCTCTACTCCTTGAGGGCAGGAGCCAAGTTTCATTTATCTTTGTTATTCCTGATGTGTTTTTGCGTTATCTTTTACATAAAGGCACTTAGTAAATATTTGATAAATATATGAGCATAAAAAGATTATTTTTCAAGTATTTACAGTCTTTCAAACTGGGCCAACGAAGTAGTTTTAAGTCACGATTCCTGTGTTAATGAATATGATCTGTAATTAACAGCAGTGGTGTGCAAGTGGGTGCTTTCAAATGCCTTAAAATGCGGTATTTAATAGCTTTCCCCTGAAATCTTAAGCAATGTTTTGGAGAAGAAGAGAAGCATGGTTTAGTGGACAGAATATGAAAACATGTTCCTGTGAGGCTTTAAAAAGTGTGTGACACCTTTAAATCTTGCTTAGGGGGCTGTATTATAAGTAAATTGGTTTTTAAAAAACTTACTTAGGAAGAGAGCGGGAACGGCAAAGAGTTAACAGAGATGTGGGGTTATTTAAGAGCAGCCAATTGGTAGAAGTTTTCATTGCTGCTGATGAAGACTTTTCCTTTCATTTGAGAAGCATTTGAAGGCTATTTTAGATTTGAAAAGGGGATATGATGGACAGAAAATCATGGTTTGGGGAAGTGAATTTTACTGCTTTGTGTGAGTGACCTTGATTGAAGAAGAGTGATGATTGGTGGCCAAGTTGAAATGGGCCGGTGCTTTGGATGCTTTTAACCCTTTCAGGTATTATGTGTGGAACGTTGACAGCAGAAACCTTTAACTAGAAATTAGACTCATCCTGTCCACCAGGAGTAGGTACAGATAAATAAGTGGGGAACATTCACAGGTGGTATTGAAAGGTAGCTTTTTAGTATTCAGCATTAGTAAACATCTGGATATGTAACTAAATTATTTTCAGAGACAGTATTCCAGATCTATTTTGTTTTTTAAAAAGAATTAATTTATGTTTAAAAAGTGAACTTTTCTCATGCATTTAAGACACTATAGATTGGAATCTTTCCCAAATCTTGTTATTGTTATGGCAAGAATTTTTCTAGATACAACTGTCAGCTTCAGTGGAGAGGCACGCTCAAATATAATATTTGGTTTTGCTTTAAGAAAATTCAAATTTTAATCTTACTAAATTCATGAATAAGAGGAAATTACTTTTAGATATTTAAACTTAAATTTAATATAAAATAATTGCGGCCTTCTTATTATTTCCTTACTGGCATATTTTGGTGTAAGGTAGACATGCTTCTCATCATTGCTCTTTGCAGTCATCTGTCAGCCTCTACTTGAGGTTTGCTGCATATGTTACATTGAACTATGGAGTTACTGTGTGTATTAGTACTTAGGGGCTATAATAAGGAGTTCCTAGATTTTGGAGGCAAAATCGAGAAAGGTCACCATAAGAAAAATTTTCTAACATAAATCATGTGGGCATGGTTCTATCTGCATTCTGTGTTTTGGTCACCTTATCTATTCCTCCAGTGAACTGTATGCTGCTTGAAGACAGTACTGTATTTCAGTCATCTTCAATTCTGCAATGCCTAGATTGTTCCCTTCACATCATAGGCATTTAGTTAATGTTTGTGGAATGCATGAGGTCATTCGCCCTGAAAAGATGGATCATAAATGCATTGCTGATGAGCCAGAGGAGTTCCTGAATCTCTTCCGGAAACCTGGGTGAATTCTCCCAGAAATACGACTGAACCATTACTGTTCCTAACCATAGTCGTACATTTCCAGACTGCAGTAAAGCAGGTACCATCGTGGGTCAGTCATACATGCATTATCAAATAAGATGAGGTCTTAAAGTGACTTGGTGCCTAGTAGGTACGCAGTAGGTGCTAACTTTTGTTTTCTCTTGAATTTTGTGTCGGGGTCACCATAAGAATTCTTACTAATGGTGGGAAAAATTGCCCTTCTGTTTGGACAGATATTCATAGCAGTTAAAGCTCTAGTTTAGACACATCCACATTAATCATTTTGCTGGAAAATAGAAGTCAGAGCAACTGGCAGGCAGAACTGGTACACAGTATAACCCAACCAAGGACCTGAATAGTTTCACAGTATTTTCAAAGCTAGCTGTTCTAGTCACCGTGTATTCTAGAATTTTCTTTTTTGCTCATATATGTGTGTGTGCCCAGGCATGCATATACGTGTGTGTATGAATTTTTGATTTACTGCTTTAGGCTAGCTGTGTTTTCAGAACTTACTTCTCTGCCAAAGATGATATAGCTGCCACACCCTTCAAATTTTTACTTGATTTTTATGCCCTTTTAAGCCACTCTCTTTAGGAAGAGCTAAGTGTATAAAAGCTGTTATTGGCAAGGGGCTGCAGCAGCCCAATAAATAAACCTGACAGGAGCCCAGTTTTTTACTAGCCAAGAATAAGGTTTTTCTCTATTCTGACCAATGATATTACCGTAAACTTAAAAATATTCCTTTTCTTTCTTTGATTTTTATTATTAACTATATTTGATTGTAATCATTGTTACCTTGGTTAGTATGTCAAAATACAGTCTTGAACATGATAAATGTTATTTCTCAATACATTTGTTAATTTTTGTCTTTCCATTCAAGATAAGCTTTCACTGGAAGGAATAGTGGTACAAAGAGCTGAATGCCGACCTGCTGCCAGTGAAAACTACATGAGATTAAAGAGGTTGGTGTTTTTTAACTTTAAAATAAGACCTGATATTTCTTTTTTGGGATTGAAATACATTTATTAGATTGTCTATAGACTGCATGAAAACTATGGTTATTGTTGAAAGTGTTTTCTTCAAAGGTTGTTTGGTTTTAAAACCAAGTAAGAACAAACTTCCAGTTATAAAATAAATGTCATGAGGATGTCATGTGCAACATGGTTACTGTAGTTAATAATACTTTATTGCACATTTGAAAGTTGCTGAGAGAGAGAGAGAATACATCCCGAAAGTTCTCATCCCAAGACAAAAAAAAATTTTTAGCTACCTATGCTGGTGGAAGTTAACTAGACTTATTGCGGTGATCATTTCCCAATGTATACAGTTATTGAATTGTTTTCTTGTACACCTGAAACTAATATAATGTCGTGTATCAGTTATACCTCAATTTTTTAAAAACTCAAGTAAGAGTTTCTTTGGCAAAAGAACTTTCAGAACCTTTGCTGTTAATTTGGGGTATATTAAGCTACTGTGTTAATATAACCTGGAATCAAATTTTTTAAATGTCTTTTTCTAGTTGTCCTTATAAATCTTGGTTCTCCAAAGACTTGTAATAAGATCTTTTTACTATTTTATTTTCAAGGGCTATAATTTTCCCATGATGAATATCTAAAATACTATATACATTAAAAGCAAGTATAGTTAGTTGCTAGAATACCAGACTTTTCTCTTAATCTACAAAGAACTTCTTAGAAACTTATTACTTTGTTAGAGATTTTGCTTCGGGGTCCCTCCTCCCCACTTTAGTACGTGGTTAACCTTTTGTAATTAATATTTAAAGATTATGATCGCGAATTCTTGACACTTAAAACTTTGTGACTTTCAAAGAGTCAACAATTTTTTAAACCCGGAAGAAATGTATTTATTGTACTTGCTTTATAGTTTATATTGAATGTATTTCAACCCCGTGTAGTTTAGAATTACACATTTTTTCATTTACCCAGCACTTACTATGTGAAATAGTAGTGAACAAAACAAATAAAAATCTCTACCCTCATGGAACTTACATTTTAGAAGATTGTAGCTGCTCAGAACTGGAAGTTGGGAGGACACTTTCAAGTGACAGCAGCAGCCCCTGTGGATATCCAAACTGGCTGAGCTGGATCAGCTCTCAGTTTCACATTTAAAAATTGTTTCCCCTTTTCTCAATTAGATTGGAAGTCTGTCTCCTGGGAATGAAACAAAGAGACTACTGGCTTTGTTCAATAGTTCCTCTAATTTCAATGCCTCCCCAGGGCAAGTAAAAGGATGACGATCAAAATGAAAAATTTTTATAACAGTAAATAACTTTGGAACACAGGCAGATGTTTCTCTTTGTTTTTGGCCTATAAAGTTTATTATATAATACAAGTCTTTTTGAGAATTTTTCTTCAAATAACTACTGAAATTGGAAAATGCAAAATCTGATTACTCAGCTGCTTGCCAAGATATTTTTCTGTGGTCTTAATTTTCTTTAAAAGTTTCTAAAAATTTCGGATGATGAGATCAGGCAAGTCACCTGCTGTGTTTATGAAATGGCTGCTTTTTCCTTGCCAAAAAAGACATTAAAATTGTTTAGCCTTTTGGAGTATGCTAAAAGACCAGCCATTATATATTTCAGTTACTTCAGTGACTTGAAACAGGGTGATTCAGGAGATGATAATTATGTGAGTTTCATAAAATAGTTGCTATATGACATAAGTCTTGAAGCCTGAGTTTTTTTTGACCAAGTGGAAAAAGACATGAGTAAGAACACTTTCTACACAGAGACATGTAGGTACAGAGACCCGGGGAAGACATCAGGGACCTGTGTGTAGTTCTGCAAGCCTGGAACGCAGGGTTTGTTTGGGGCAGAACAAGCAGAAGCTCCAGCCCTTTTTTGAACTCTGAACTTAAATATCCAAAAGCCTGGTTGGATGTCCAGTAGACATTTCAAATATGTCAAAACCTGAACCTGTCCTCCCATTTTTCTCAACCCATAAACCTAGGTTGCATTCTTGACTCCTCTCTCACACCCCACATCCAGTGTGTCAGAAAAATCTTACTGACTGTACCTTCAAAATATTATACACCTGCAGTTTGACCATTTCTCACCACCCACATGATCTGCCATTGTTTCTCCCCTGGATCACGGCGGTAGCCTCCTAGCAGAGTTCCTACTTCCACCCTTGCCCCACTGGAGTCTGTTGTCAGCACGGTAGCCAGAGCAGTTCTTTTAAAACCTATCAAGTTGTGCCGTTCCTCTGCTCACATGTCACTTGCAGTGCTTCCTGTATGACTCAGAATAAAATCCAAGTCCTTATACTTGTATACAGGGACCTATATGATCTCCCCACCATTCTCTTCCCCTTCTCCCCATTCCAACCTCCTGCTTCCCTCCCTCTCACTCACTCTGCTCCATCCACACTGATCTCGGAACAGTTCACGAGCACAGGCACACTTCCATATGAGGGTCTTTGCGCTGGATGTTCTTTCCTACCTGGAACACGCTTTCTCCAGATAGCTGCATGGCTCACCTCCTCGCCTCTTTCAAGTCTCTTCTCAAATTCTACTTTTTCAATAAGGCGTACCCTGACCACCTTATTTCCTTCTATGCTTGTATTTTTTTCAATAGCACATATCACCTAATGTAATTTATTTACTATATTTATTACCAGCTTTGCCCTAGTGCAGTTTAAGCTCCCATAGGTTGTTTTTTGTTTTGTTTTGTGTGTGTGTGTGCACCTATTTTGTTCACTGATACACACACGCATACCCCCAAGTGTCTAGAATAGTTCATGACATGTAGCAGGTAGTCAGGAAATATTTGTGGTTTTTTTGTTTGCTTTTTTTTGGTTTTGTTTTTAATTAATTAATTAATTAATGGCTGCGTTGGGTCTTCAGTGCTGCTTGCAGGCTTTCTCTAGTTGTGGTGAGCGGGGGCTACTCATTGCAGTGTCTTCTCTTGTTGCAGAGCACAGGCTCTAGGCGTGCAGTCTTCAGTAGTTGTGACGTGTGGGCTCAGTAGTTGTGGCTCACGGGCTCTAGAGCGCAGGCTCAGTAGTTGTGGCACACGGGCTTAGTTGCTCCGCGGCATGTGGGATCTTCCCGGATCAGGGCTGGAACCCGTGTCCCCTGCATTGGCAGGCGGATTCTTAACCACTGTGCCGCCAGGGAAGTCCCAGGAAATATTTGTTCAGTGAATGAATGGCAGGAGAAAAGTTGAAATGTTAGTCTCATATGCTTGTTAAATTACTTGTTAAAAGGTCTTATATGCTGTGGTAAGAAATTTGGACTTTGTGTGCTCTTACTATTAGGGAGACACTGAAGGATTTTAAGCTGATGGAAAGCGAAGGGATTTGTGTGTTAGAAGAGTCATTCTGGCAATAGTACAGAGATTGAAACCAGGGAGATAAGTTAGAGGCTAATGTAATAGCCCAAGGTACAAAACGTCAGAATGACTAAACAAGGTGGTTCTAGGCAGAAGGGAGATGAGAAACTAGGTTTTGAGGATATTTGGAGGTAGAGTTTGTGGAACTTGATAAACTCACCTCAAACTTACATGGTTGGGCTTCCCTGGTGACGCGGTGGTTAACAATCCGCCTGCCAATGCAGGGTACCTGGGTTCGAGCCCTGGTCCGGGAAGGTCCCACATGCCGCGGAGCACCTAAGCCCGTGCGCCACAACTACTGAGCCTGCGCTCTAGAGCCCGTGAGCTACAACTACTGAAGCCTGCGTGCCACAGCTACTGAAGCTCGTGTGCCTAGAGCCCGTGTTCCTCAACAAGAGAAGCCACCACAATGAGAAGCCCGTGCACCGCAACGAGAAGTAGCCCACGCTCCTCGCAACTAGAGAAAGCCCGCGCACAGCAGCGAGGACCCAATGCAGCCATAAATAAATAAATAAATAAATAAATAGCTAGATAGATAAATTACTTAATTAAAACTTCCATAGTTGTGGGACAGGGGATTTCTCTTGGACCAGACTGATGGTGGTGGCTTTTGTGTTGTGGCCTAGATACACGTCCTGCTGTGAGTCTCAGACTGGCTCCATACCATCCTGTGCAATGCACTGATGAGGTCAGAGGGATAAAGAAGTCCTTATAGTTTAATTTAAATCCTGGTTGACAATTTACGTAAAAACTTAAAGAAGCAGGAAGTACTTAAACTTCAAGAAGCGTACCAATGGGTAAATTATCAAAATAGGAAAGTAATCTAAGTCATAAGTTGTATCTCATGTGTTTTGTTTATCATTATTCAACATTTTCCAATGTCTGCTGTGATCACCAAGGTAAGATTCAATTTTAGAAAAATCACTAGATACTGTTCTTGCTCTAGAGAGCTTTCAGTCTTTGAACCGCAAGAAAACACACTCAGAGGATTATTTTAAAATATTTATTGACAGTGTAGTAGGGGAGGAATAGAAATGTTGTGGTACTATTGATGTAAAGTGGAAAGACAGATTTTCAGATGTGGGTGATATCAAAGTGGAAGTGTTTGAGAACAGAATTGGCAATTCAGTATTTCAGATATCCTGTACCTAGATATTTCATACATAGGCTCAAAGTTTTTCAGGGCCTTCTTCTTTTTTTTAATTAATTTTTTTTGTTGGTTTACAGTGGTGTATTAGTTTCTGCTATACAGCAAAGTGAATCAGTTATACATATACATGTATCTACTCTTTTAGATTCTTTTCCCATATAGGTCATTACAGAGTATTGAGTAGAGTTCTCTGTGCTATATAGTAGGTCCTTATTGGTATTCTATTTTATATATAGTAGTGTGTATATGTCAATCCCAGTCTCCCGATTTATCCCTCCCTTTCCTCTTCCCCTTTGGTTACCATAAGTTTGTTTTCTACATCTGTGACTCTATTTCTGTTTTGTAAATAAGCTCATTTGTACCATTTTTTTAGTTTCCACATATAAGCGATATCATATCCTCTTCCCCTTTGGTTACCATAAGTTTGTTTTCTACATCTGTGACTCTATTTCTGTTTTGTAAATAAGCTCATTTGTACCATTTTTTTAGTTTCCACATATAAGCGATATCATATGATATTTGTCTTTCTCTGACTTAACTTCACTCAGTATGACAATCTCTGTGTCCATCCATGTCCCTGTAAATGGCATTATTTTGTTCTTTTTTATGGCTGAGTAATATTCTGTTGTATATATGTACCACATCTTCTTTATCCATTCATCCATTAGGTTGCTTCCATGTCCTGGCTATTGTAAATGGAGCTGCAGTGAACATTGGCGTACATGTATCTTTTCAGATTATGGTTTTCTCCCGATATATGCCCAGGAGTGGGATTGCTGGATCATATGGTAGCTCTATTTTTAGTTTTGTAAGGAACCTCCATACTGTTCTCCATAGTGGCTGTGCCAGTTTACATTCCCACCAACAGTGTAGGGGGTTCCCTTTTCTCCATACCCTCCCTAGCGTTTATTGGTTGTAGATTTTTTGATGATGGCCATTCTGACCGGTGTGAGGTGATACCTCATTGTAGTTTTGATTTGCATTTCTCTAATAATTAGTGATGTTGAGCATCTTTTCATGTGCTTTTTGGTCATCTGTATGTTGCCTTTGGAGAAATGTCTATTTAGATCTTCCACCAGGGACTTCTTCTGACGGCCTACTCTTTAATGACATTCAGGGTTTTTTTTTTATAATCTGGCTCTTGTCTCACTTCCTGGCTTCATTTTCAGCTCTTCTCCTTTACATAGGTGTCCGATAGTTATATCACACTACAGGTTGTTTTCCCAGATGTACTAGGCACTTGTACATCTTATGGCTGTGTGATATGTTGCATCCTTTATCTGGAAGGCCTTAGCTACCTTCTGCCAAGGGCCTTTAAAACCAACCCAAGTGTCACTTACTCACAGAAACCTTCTCATATCTTCCACTCCCCACTCCAGTCAGGATCTGCCTCCCCTGCCCCTTTCCTATGTTCCCACATACTGTTCTTCTTTAATGGTATATATAAATGTCTATGTTTTCTACTACTTAGGTGTACATAGTTGCATCTTCTACAAGATTATAAACTTCATAAGAGCAGGAACTGTGAGTTTTGTTTTTCTTCCTTTCTTTTCCATTTTTCCTCCTCCTTTCCTTTTTGTATCTCAGCACTTGGCATAGCACATTACAAATAATAAATATCCAGAAGTGTCTGTTGGGTTGAAATTGATTGAAATAGAAATGAATGGCAAAACTAGGTACGGAAACATGGAAATCATTAGCACTCAGCTTCTTTAATTTTTTTTTTTTTTCGCTCAGAGCTACACTTGAAACCTGGACTTGATTTTTCATTTCATTTACATGTGCATGTGTGTGCACATACACACACCACACACATCTTGCTTTGAGAAGAAAGTGATTGTAAAACAAATATGGAAACATTTCATCAACAACGAAAATGTTTTTCAAAGTATAAAATAAGAATTGAATAGTCTTCCATTTACAGAGGACTAGAAAAGAAAGCCTTTGGTATCAAAGAAGACCTTTCTTTCCTTGACTTAATTGAGTGAGGTTTTTTCCTTAAATCAGTGAGATTTTACTGTATTATATTTTAGCAAATAGCAGCTGAACTATACTCTTAGTAATGTAAATGGGTATATACAAAGTATATTTTATATTTATAAATAATACTCTCTAAGAACGATGTGTTGCTTTAGTGGGAATTTAATTTTAGTAGTAGATTCTTATTACAGCTCTCTGTTATTAAAATTTAGCTGATAAATTAGCCAAATGTTATGAGAATTATAACTCCCATATTAATCAAATGTAAGTAAGATTCTGTTAGTTTGTTAGAGTCTGTCATTCATTTAAATGAAGGTGGAAATTAGTATTGCAGTAAACCCAAGAAATATGTAAACCTTTGAATGAGTGAAATTTAAGCCAAGAAAGAAATGAATCCTGTGCTATAATTTTCTTTTGTCCAAACCCATCACGTATATAAAATTTTACAAAAATCCATTTAGCCACGCAAGAAAATCTAAAAATCAAATGGGAAAAAAAAATTGTCCAATGCTTATCGTACTTTCTCTTTATCTGACATAAATTTGGATGGATCTGAATGATATTTTATTAGGAGGAAATTTATTTTGAATTGCTAAATGTAAATATATTTAAAATAGCTCATATCTGATGTATTATGTAATTAAAATTTAATTTGTATTGTTTCATTAAGTGTAACTTTATTAAGCATCTTGAGGTTTTCCTTAATAGTCCAATGATAAATTATGTAATCAACCTATTTATAATTCATATTGTACTTTTTTAAATGTAAAGGGACATAAATATAAGACAATCATCCTAACGTGTTTTCGTGTAGGAAATCCTAGTAATAGGAAAATATATGGCTTTTTAACTTTTGCATGTTTTTGTCACTAAGTCATCTGAAAATATTTGTCTCAAAAGTTTTTATTTTTAGTTCTTTCACTGTTTGTGGGTTTTCTTCAAAAACCTAATAAGAAAAGCCTTTCCCTTTGGGAACAGAACAAAAAAAGCAGAGTTTTCTTTTCTATGCTAAGACACCAGACAGAGGAAGCAAGTTGTGATTCACACTCTCTCCTGGGGAGAAGTTACCTTGCTGTACCTGCCTAGATTCCTGATGCTTCATATTATGGTGAAAGATGTGTTAGAACGTCTTATTGTAAGGGAAGTGGAAAGGACCCTCTCACTCAGGAGATCTTTACATAATTTGTGGGTGATGTGATTCATACCCAAAAACGTTTCTGCAAATAAAATTTTTGCTTAATGCAATAACAGTACTGAAGCATTTTCTTTTCACCATATTTAAACTAGTTTTTGAATATATTTAGTCCTTGTAATTTTTATTTTTCTTCATATATAAATTGTATAAAGAATAATTATTTTATAAATGATATTTCTTATATATTAGGATGATTATCTTCTAGCTATGTCCCTTTATATTTAAAAAAGTACAAGATGAGTTGTAAATAGGGTAATTATATAATTTATCGTTTAAAACAGGATACTTTTAAGAATGAAAGTAGGCCTAACCTGAGAGCCACACCGAGACAGCAGTGTAAACTGTCCCACATAAACTGCGATGTAAGATCACCCTTATTGTGAATAGCCGGGATATATTAAAATGCTAACTTTAAAATGAGAACTTAAAGAGTCAAATAATGAAAGTTCTGGCAATTAGGATACATACATCAGAAAATCTAGAATAGAAACTGCTATGGCTGAACATAAACTGTTGTGTGAGTCCCAGTAGCCACCCAAAGCTGGGCATTATGACAGTGCTATGTTAACGTTTAAATGTATATTTGTATAATCTTAATGTAAATTTGTAGATAAAGTTTATTAAACAGCAAAATGAATAATAAACTAAACTTGGTTTTACAGAAAATCAGTTTTCTGTTAATCCTAAATAAAAGATGAGGTTATAGAAGTAACTCAGGGTTCAATAAAGATAATTTTATGACCAGGGAAATACAGTATTGGATTTTAGCTTTCTGGTGATCTCATTTGAAACAGATTTTATTAAACAGAGTTTTTGGTGAGTGTTGAGGTTAATGGTTAATATACTTGTATTAATTAGATGCTTTCATCTGTAAGTATCATAAAACCCAGTGCAAACTGGCTTAAAAATAAAGGAAATTTGTTGATTCACGTAAATTGAATCCAGTGGTATTGTGGGCTTTAGCCGTGGCTTTACCTAGGAGTTCTCAACGTCCTTAGTGTTCTAGCTGTTTTGAATTTTCTTGGGTCTGTCTTTCTCCAGCTTGCCTGTTCTCAGACTGGCTTTTCTCCTGGTAGCAAGATGGCTACTTGCAGCTCCCAGGATTATCTGCCTCATTATTTATATGGGGCCCCAGGAGTTAAGTAAGTGACCTTGTCTTCAACCAACCGTTAAACAGAACCCTTCACTTCCTTCTGTGGGCCAACATGGGTTCTGAATTTATTTCAGAAACCAATAAATGTGTTAATGAAGGTGGGAAGTGTGTACTAATGCTTAGGGCCCACCTGTGGAAATGTACAGGAGGGAGGGTCAGTCCCATCAAACAAAACACGTGGCTGCTGCTCAGTAGGGGAGGGACAGGGTGGATGCTAGGGAGATAATCATAAGATCAACAGCGAAACTCTTTTTACCAGAAAAGCATCTGAGGGGTAAGAAACACTCATCAGGGACATTCGCACCCTTCATTGCTTCTCTTGAGGAATGACCGTCTTCTCTCTTGAAAGAGGGTCAGAACTTTTCTTAGGAAGCAACTCTGTGAAGATGCCTTAATAATAGGGTAAGATGGTGAAGAGGTTGGGCTGTGGAGTCTCACTGCCTGGTTTCAAAGACTGGATTCGCCACTTACTGGCTCTATGATCTTGGGCAAAGTACATGGCCTTTCGGTGCCTTTGTTTCCTCATCTGTAAAATGTGGTAGTGGCGTTTATCTCAGTGTTATGATAATGATTAAATAATACTATATAATACATGATGTGTCTGACACAGAGTAGGTACTCAATAAATATTACCCATTATGTTTATGACAGTTGCCTGAGTAAGTACTCCAGTCCTAAAACCCTCTGGAGATATTCCCAACCCAACCCGGTTTGTCTTAGTTCTCCTGATAAAAGAGACTTGCACACAAGGATTCTTTTTGAATTCCTGCCCTGAGGTAGATAAATTAGTTTAATCAAGTTTAAATTGGAAAGCGAGCAGAAAGAGAACTAGAGCTAAGAAGAAGAATCCGAAGATTTTTTTTATAGAGTTCATGATAATCTCTTTTCAAAACAATAACCCTAAAGGAGTGGTTTAGAAGTTCCTAGATATTATCGAGATTCAGACCCAGGGAACTGAGTTAACCCTCTCTTCAGAATCTTTTCATCTACCCTGTTCTTGCCCTCAAGAACTCCTTAATGTGCCCACCATCATATATAGATCGAAAACCCATGGATTTTTAGTTTATAAATCTTCTACTGGATGTTCAGAATCTTTATGGAAATTGTAAAGGTTACTGACCCTGAAATTTTCCCAAGTTATCTTTGGAAACAGTCTTATCGTCCCCTCCTGCAGTGATACTTTAGCTGATGACTCTCCTGAGGTACCCAAATGTGTGATTTTTAAAATGTGGGGCTGTAAATCTTCATCAGAGATTTTTTTAAAGGCCAGGAACAGGAAGTCCTAAAGAGCTAACCCAAGAAGGCAGCTGACCTTCTTTGCCGTAAGTGTGCCCTTGTTCTCACATCCTTTCACCTTCAACTGCTCCTTTTTAGCTACCATTTAAAAATGAATGATTATGTGAAAGAAGCTGGATGTCTTCATTGAAGTACAATAATTTTTTAATGTATTATAAATAGATAGCTGCAGTAAACATGCAAAAATACCAGTGGGATAAAACTACCATGAAAAGGTAGTCATGGTGTTTTATCAAGAATTTTTTTTAATTTTTTTTTTTTTTTTTTTTCTGGTACGCGGGCCTCTCACTGCCGCGGCCTCTCCCGCCGCGGAGCACAGGCTCCGGACGCACAGGCCCAGCGGCCATGGCTCACGGGCCCAGCCGCTCCGCGGCACGAGGGATCCCCCCGGACCGGGGCACGAACCCACGCCCCCTGCATCGGCAGGCAGACTCTCAACCACTGCGCCACCAGGGAAGCCCAAGAATTTTTTTAGAAAGACATATCTTCATGGGGAAGGCTGTTTGGTGCAGGGAAGCCTTCTATTTTTGGCTGCATTGGGTCTTCGTTGCTGCGCGTGGGCCTTCTCTAGTTAGGGCAAGCGGGGGGCTACTCTTTGTTGTGGTGCACAGGCTTCTCGTTGTGGTTGCTTCTCTTGTTGCGGAGCACGGGCTCTAGGCACACGGGCTTCAGTAGTTGTGGCACGCGGGCCCAGTAGTTGCAGTAGCTGTGGCACGCGGGCCCAGTAGTTGTGGCCTGCAGGCTCTAGAGCACAGGCTCAGTAGTTGTGGTGCACGGGCTCTAGAGCGCAGGCTCAGTAGTTGTGGCGCACGGGCTTAGTTGCTCCACGGCACGTGGGATGTTCCCGGACCAGGGCTCGAACCCGTGTTCCCTGCGTTGGCAGGCGGTTTCTTAACCACTGCGCCACCAGGAAAGTCCCAATAATGTATTTTTTTTTACCCCACACCGTGAGGTTTGTGGGATTTCAGTTTCCTGACCAGGGATCGAACCCATGCCCTCGGCAGTGAGAGCACTGAGCCCTCACTACTGGATTGCCAGGGCATTCCTGGTGTAAGAAAGACTTCTTAGGGAGATTGACAGTAAAGATGTCCCTTTTCCCTCTGAAGAGCCATAGCAGCTGTCCCCACAGCCCTTGAGCTGTAGACTGCTCCTAAATACTTACTCTTCTGATGAAATAAGGATTTTCCAAATGATTATAAAAAGTTATCAGGAATATATTGATATATTAAAAAATTAAACCATTGGCATAATTAAACAACAAACAAAGGTTCTGTATAATCCTTCTTTCAAGTCCTCAGATATTTTTACCTTAAGATTGCAGGAGGAGAGGGATTTTGTTCAGTATCTGGGTACTGTTGTCTCACCCTAAACATAGCTTGTCTTTGGAATTCCCCACCTCTTCTGCCTGCTGTCTTGGTGTGCCTGGGGCTTCTGACCCCTTCTTACTCTGCTGCCATTCCAGCTCAAGTGTGCACTAGAGCAAAACCAGTCATTTTCAGTCTTCCCCACGTGCTTTCATGTCCCACTGTCTGCTGTGCTCTTTCCTTGCTTTCCTGCTTTCCAGACTCCTGTTCGTCCTTTAAGATTCAGCTCAAATGTCAACCTGCACAACTGTTTGTCTCCACCCAAGATAAGTACCATTCCACCAAGCTCCTGCTTATACTTTTTCTAATAAACCACTAATCACGTTTTGCTTTTCATTCTACTTTTATTACTTTTGTTTACATCTCTACTAGATAGTGAGCTCCTTGAGGTCAGGGTCTATAATCTCATTCACGTTTGTTCCAACAGCTTTATGTTCAATAAATGTTAGTAGAGTAATTGACCAAAAATCAGTACTTTAAAGTTAAGAATTTACAGTGTACCTTAATTAATGAATCTCTCCAGGATTAATGCTCTTTTAAAAATGCATTTAGCTGTATTTAAGATTCAAATAATAGGTCCTGAGAAACAGTATTGGCATGTGGTGGTGTTTCTACAAAGCCTCACAGCTTTGCAGGATAAAAATACCTCAGTACACAATTTCTCTTTGTTCACTCACAATTGAAAATCAACAGGGCTAAACCTTAGGCAAAACTGTGAAGTATGGAAAGTTTATCTTTATTATCCCAGCATCTCCTTTTTTCATTTCTTTTCCTCTTAGTAACGCTGTCTTTATGCATCTATTTACTTTTTATCCTGCTCTAATCTTTTTTATTCTATCAATTCTGAATATATTTTAGGAATGAATGGGCCTAAGTCAAACTGGGTATTTGATTTTAAACCTTTTCTTACTTACTGAATGTGAAATAATAGCCATCAGGTTACCTGTTCAAGGTACTTGAGTAGGCACATTTTTTTCATGAGAA
The DNA here is from genome assembly GCF_002837175.3 of Physeter macrocephalus. NCBI lineage: Eukaryota > Metazoa > Chordata > Mammalia > Artiodactyla > Physeteridae > Physeter > Physeter macrocephalus. Next base: position 22,402,142 of record NC_041226.1, on the reverse strand, counting down.
AGGAAGAAAAGTCATTGAAATTATAGCATTTATAGGTTGGCCCTAAACACAGATTAAGTATGCCTTTTCATTTGTCAGGGGGACTTATCACCAGGATAACCATCTGTGCTTCCTGGCCCAAGTGGGTAGATCTGGCCTAGCTGCGTTTGTTGGAGATCTGTTCTGAGAATTTAAAACTTGCTGCTGAATGTGACCCACAGAAGTGGCCAAATGTCCTTAGGCAGGGTCAGGACCACCACTAGTCTGTATGATGCCTTGTACAAATTTTTAAAGGCGATCCTTCCTCAAGCGTTTTTATTTGTATCTGTCAGAAAATCATAGTAATTTACATATTTTGTTAAATAAGACATTACTACCATCTGCCAGAAAATTGTCACAATAATTACACAAATCTTTGCTGTCTCTGATGTGAATGTGCCCCTTCATGTGGCGCCATTGTACACGCTAAACAGACAAACCTGGGAAGGAGCTGTACTCTCTGGTTTGCTGCAGGCCTTCAGGTCCTGTTTTCTTACCAGTTGGCTTAAAATTTAAGTTGCTTGCCCGGTCCTTGCAGGCACTGGGTTTTCATCTCTTGGTCTGTGATTCCCTGAAGCACTTGAAAACTAAGGAAAGATACCACATGTTCCTTTATTAGGGAACAAGGATCCCATTTAGTATGTTGAATCAGTAGGAATAATGATAATCAAGCCTTTAGCTTATTGCTCGGACGAACTAATTTAAACTTTGGGATGATCAGGCATTAAATATTCTTAGTAGTTAGTCAAAGTACAAGAAAACCTGACTCATAAACATCTTATATACTATCTCTTTTGCTTGAGACTCTAATGCAATTGCCATGGGATGTATTTGTAAAGAAAACTTGGATTTTTTTAAAAGAATCTTTCAATTTATAAGTAGAGAAGGAGAAGATATTGCTTACAGATTTTAAAAGACTGTTTTGGGGAACTGACTTTAGGGGTCACACACTCTTAAATGGCTTCATATTTATATTAATTAGATGTTTATTTTAGTTACTGGGTTTTTTTAGTCTTATTTCCATTTTCACAAATGATCATAGAGTCATAGAGAAGTTGTGATTTGCCCAAGCTCACAGTTTGTGAATGGCAAAGCTGGAATTTGAACCGAGATCTGATTGATTCCAATGTGTTAGGTGGCAGGCTGCCTCTTCTGGCTTTTGTAGTTTCAGAACGTTGCCTGGCTTATCCGTAGGAAAAGGGAAGGGAGCTTGTTCTCTTTCTCTCCTCGCTTACACTGGATGATCATTGCCCTGATGCCCCACAACTTAAACTAATATTGTTAGTACCATAGTTCTATTTCATTATACAATAGGATAACATTTATGGATTTATATATAAAACATATAATAGCTTCATTGTTTCAGTTTAGATTTTTAAAATCAAATTTCAGATTCTACAACTTAAAAATGAGCTTTGTTAGCATAACTTGCTTGAATTTCAAAGCTCCATATATCTGTAGAAGAGAGGTAGAGTATTAAGTGATTTTGTGTCTGTGAAGTTTATTGTTTTACTTTTGTGAAGTTTATGTGAAATTTGTAATACTTTGAGTACTTTGATGAACTAGTAGTTGTACCATTCTGAAGATCTAGTTCTCTTTAATATACCCTAGTATTACGGTTGTCATATACTGTATACTGATCTGTATGTGACTTTGAAGGCCTCAGAATGTCTAAAACCCTTTTTTTGTAATGTGTTATGTATTTGAGGAAAACTGAAAATATGGAATTAACAATAATCATAATGTTCAGGCAGAAACTTTTCAGACTGAAAAATAGTAGACACGTGGGAAAAACGGGAGAAAGATGTGGGCTTAGTAGTAAGCTTACACAAAACAAAATATGCCAATGAATGGTATTCCCACTAAAACGCAGTTCCATGAGGGCAAGACTTCTTGTCTGCTTTATCCACTGGTGTATCTCTAATGACTGGAAGAGTCCCTGGCACCTAGTAGGTGCACAGTGAATATTTGTCGAATGAAGAAAGGAAGGCATGAGACTTAGGTTTTGTCTCACAGGCTGCCTAGGACTTTGATGGCAATGAGTCATGCCTTTTCAAGCTGTTGCATGCCAAGTTAATTTATCTACTTCTGTCACTTCCCCATGCTTCATAGCTTCAGAGTGTCATTTATTACTCATTTGCTCAACAGGTATTTATTGAGCATCTAATGTATACTAAGCAGTGTAACCTAAAGCAACCAGAGCTTATTCGGTTTTGGGAACGGATCATAGATGGGTCCTAAATAATAATTTAGAGTATTATGTGATTATAATTTTTTATAATCATATTTTTTTGAGAAAAAATTCGTTTATTTTCCAAAAACTGTGTTCTTTGTACTTACGATGTGACTTGTATTACAAAGCACAAATATTCCAGAAAGCACAATTTTTGTTACTAGAAAGGACTGAACCATTTGGGTCACATCACCTTTTACATGAAGAATCACAAGTATTATATTACACAGATTTCAGGATCTACCAGGATGGATTTCCTCCTGGCTTACTCGGTTGCAGAATTTCCTGTAGATCTTTGTAACAAATTAGCTGATAACTAAGAGGTTCATATCAGCTAGAATAGCTAGGTTATAGCCCAACATGATTAAAATCAAGGGCTTAAAGCAATTCACTTCTGATTCATGCTCTACGTCTAATGCTTGTTGGCAGTGTTTTACCACAGTTATTCAGGGGCATGAAAGAGAGGTTGGCACAAGCAGTAAATATCAGGTTTCAGAAAATATTGACGTGGTAAAGTCAGAGAAAGGAGTCATAGAGTTTGACTAGATGAAGAGGGGGAGGGAGGGATTCTGGGTGGAACAGCACAGCATAGTTTGAGATAAATCAGTAGGAGTGTTTTAGGAAACAGTAGATCTGCCTGGCAGATTAGACAGAGGGCTGATTGTAGGGAATTTCAGTGTTAGACTGAGCAGGCAGGCGAGCCAGTGAATCAACTGATTGAGCATATTTCCCTCTGAGGGAGGTCCCAGGTCTCCTTCATAGCTCTGTGCTTGGCACGCTCTCCTCCCTTTGTTACTGTGGTCCTCTTTAGTTTTCCTCTTGCCTTAATAGTCTTTGTAGCTCCTGCTTCTGTCTTGATCTCTTCCCCCCGCTACATTATCTCGCTACGTGATCCCATCCCCTTCTACCATACACACGCAGTAACTCCAGAATTTGTATCTCCAGCCCAGACCTCTCTCCTGACCTTCATACTCATACATGTACAACATTCCCCTTGATAACACCACTTGGATATCACACAGGCATCTTAACTTCACATGCCAGAAATTGAATTTTTGGTTTTTACCACCCCCCCCCCGCCACCCCTAATGCAGTTCTTCCCCCACTCTTCACCATTTCCACTCAGTTACTCGGATAAAAAACCTGGGAGTTATCCCTGAGTCCTCTTTTCTTGACAAGACACATGCAGTCCATTTTCAGGGTCTGTCAGCTGTACCAACACTACACACCCTGAGCTACTGTGTATCACCCCTGCTGCTACACTGTTCTAAGCTGCCTTCTTCAGCTATATTTAGGACTGACTACCTAATTTGCAGGGCCTGTTGCAAAATGGAAATATAGAGCCCCTTGTTCATAAATTATTAAGAATTTCAAAATGGTGACAGCATTGCATTAAATCAAGTGCAAGGCCCTTCTAAGTGCAGGCGCAGTGTGACTGCATGGGGCACTTGCTAGTAAAGCTGGCCTTCCCTCTGCTATAGCCGACGCCTCCTAACTAGTGGCTCCCTGCTTCCCCCTATAGACCATTCTTCACATAGCAGTCAGAGTCATCAGAGTAGATCAGATCATACCATTTGCCTGCTTAGAACATACAGGAATCCTCCGTGCTCTGGCCTTCCAGACTGTATGTGATGTGATCCTGAAGCTTCTTCAACCTCTTCTTCTACCGCACTCCTCTCTCATTCCCTAGGCAGCAGCCAAAATGGCCACTTTTTCGTCCCTCGGAACAAGAACAGTCCCATTTGAGGGCTCTTTCCGCCTAAGCACAAGTCTTTCACCAGATCTTAAAGGGTCAGCCTCCTTTCCATCATGCAGTTCTCAGGTCATATGTTACCTCCTGAGACAGGCCTTTCCTGACCACTCCTATGAAATAGTATAGCCTCCTCCCCGATACTTGCTACACCATTACCCACTTTTTATTGTATTCTTAGCACTTAGTACTGTGTGGCACTATCTTTATTAATTATTAGTTGTGACTTATTGACGGTATCCCTGTCACCTAGCATAGTGCCTGCCACAGGATAATGTTCAATAATTATTTGTTGCATGAATGAATGTTTTTCATAATCTTTTTACCCTCTTACATTTTGGAGATTTATCGTAAGATCGACAGGGTTTTTTCCTTTGTTCAGTTCTAATACTTTATTTGTTGAATTCTCATAAAATTGAATTCATTTATATTTAATTTACAGATATTCCAAAGTTAATTTTAAAATCTCAAAGAAATCATTTTTTCTTTAAAATGGCGTGTCTTTGGTATGACACATACTATATGTACTATAGCTTGGACAGGGAATTAAAGATGCTATTACCTGTTGAAAGTGAAGTTAATAATATAGAATGAGTAGAGTTTTCCCCCTCAGAATCAGTATTTTACATCATAATACCAAAGGTTTCACAGGTCAAGCTTCACAAGTTTATGTAAAATCATTTATTCAGTAAACATTGAGCATCTTTTATGTACCAGACACTTTACTTGTCCTTGAATTGCTCTCTTTAGAAAGCTTGTGCTTTTATATGCAACGTTCTGTGTAGTTTCAAAAGAAAAATACTAAATCTACTTTGTGAACTACACTCTATCTTCTAGCTTTTAAAAAGCCTTACTGCATAGTCCAGAACGATGCTCCTGTATAGAAGAAACACACACACACATACACTTTATGAAGCTGACATGAATGTGACATATTTAAAGTTAATTTACAAATCTGTTGTTTACCAGTACCGTCTGGTACACACACCAGTTTTGGAGGGGGCGGGTGTGGTGGTAGCCAAGTGCTATTGTTCACAGAATTTTCAATGCTTTTTACATAATTGCATTGAATGCCATATGGCATTTTATTGCAGCTCGCTAGGAGTTTATACGTCTATTTGTGTTATCTTTAGTGCATTTCAATAGCACTGTTTTTTGTAGTATAAATTTGAAATATTTCTTTTTCATAAAATATTATGCTTCAAGATGAAAATAATTCGTAGAATACAGAACCCTGACTCTTCCAGAAATAACCCCCACGTGGATTCTAAGTGGTGACTAAATGACAGGGTATATGCTCTACAGTCCTTCAAATATGGAAAATAGGAATAACTGTTGCTGACCATGTCAACCAAGAGATACCAAATTATTTTTTTCAAGGACTGTTTTTTTCAAGACATCTCATTATATATGTATATATTTTTTAAATTTATTTTATTTATTTACTTTTGTCTGTGTTGAGTCTTCGTTGCTGCGCGCGAGCTGTCTCTAGTTGCAGTGAGCGGGGGGCTACTCTTCATTGCGGTGCACGGGCTTCTCATTGCAGTGGCTTCTCTTGTTGCGGAGCATGGGCTCTAGGCACGCGAGCTTCAGTAGTTGTGGCACATGGGCTCAGTAGTTGTGGCTTGCAGGCTCTAGAGCTCAGGCTCAGTAGTTGTGGCTCACGGGCTTAGTTGCTCCGTGGCATGTGGGATCTTCCCGGACCAGGGCTGGAACCCGTGTCCCCTGCATTGGCAGGCGGATTCTCAACCACTGCGCCACCAGGGAAGTCCCCTCAAGGACTACTTTTTAAATTTATTTTTGGCTGCGTTGGGTCTCAGTTGCTGCACGCGGCCTTTCTCTCGTTGCGGTGAACGGGGCTACTCTTCGTTGTGGTGCGCGAGCTTCAGTAGTTGTGGCGCATGGGCTTAGTTGCTCTGTGGCATGTGTAATTTTCCTGGACCAGGGCTCGAACCCGTGTCCCCTGCCTTGACAGGTGGATTCTTAACTGCTGTGTCACCAGGGAAGCCTTTCAAGGACATTTTGTTTTGGAAATTACCTCTGTTGCTCTGGTGCATTAGTATCTTTTTTATTCCTGGAACTCTAGAGAGATGAGTTGTTTCTAATAGTTTTCCAAATAGCTGTTACTAAACTGTTTTTAAAAGTTTGTAACTTTAACATTTTTTAAATTAGCTTCATGAATGAGAATCTTTCTAAAATATATTACACATTATACTTGTATCCATACCTCACAAAGTTTATTGGGAACATAATTTAGCCTTCTCTTTAACTTGTTTTTTCTCAAGAATGCCTATTTTTGAATTATGTGGTAGCTGCCTCCAGATACATCAAGAAGAGTGGGTTATTTACCCTTTCACAAGATGGCCACAGAGTATTGTACTTTGTGAGTTCTTCTGATTATTTTATGTAGTTCTTCACTCCCCTCTTAGCCGCTATCATTTTGTAATGTTGATTTTGTTACTGTCAGTTGCAGCCCCTCTCTTTGTTCTGATTTAGTGTTTTTAATTTCCTGTGAGCTAGGGAACCAGTTTTAAAATTCTATTAGAATGAATAATGTGTGTAAAAGAGGACTGAATAGACTATGAGTGAAGGTCTAATGGGCTCGCCTATGAGTCAAGTGCCCAGAGCTGTCATACTTGGCCTTGTGACATATGTTTTGGTTGCCGAGATGCTCTTTTTTGCTTCTTTTCTGGTACTAGTTAGGACAGATGTCACTGTGTTTAATAAATCACAAAATAGAAAATATGTAGAATTTGGAACCCTTCCTTTGGATCACTTGGTCCTTGGTACACTGTACCATCTATCTGAAATTCAGATATATAATAAAGTTTGCTAATTAAAGTCCCCGACATCTTTCCAAGTGCTTTGCCATGAAACTGAGTCATACAACTTAATGATCTCTAAAAGCTGTTGATTTCCAAATTCAAATTTCTATCATGGATGAAGTATGCAGTTTCAAAATCCGTTAAGTGTTGACAGCATATCAGGATACTCTGCAGTTAGGCCCAGTGTACATTCAATAAACTGCCAGCGTATATAATGGGATACATACTTTGTCAGGCATTATCCTAGGTAGTATGCCTAAAATGAATAAGGAGAACAGGGTTTCTGTTTTGATAGGGCTTATGTAGTACCCAGTTACTCTCAGACTTTTACCTGTGTATACAGATTACCTGGGGACTTTATTTAAAATGCTGATTCCAGGACCCGGCCTCCAGAGTTTTTGTCTCAGTAGGTTTTGAGTTGGGACTACAAATATGCATTGTTAACAGGCAGCCTGTCGATTCTGATGTAAGTGGTGCTGATGTAAGTGATGTAAGTGGTGCTGACAAATACTAGTCTGGCTGATAAGGAATTATTAACAAGGAGGTGCAGTCTTCAAATAGTATGTAGACAAGGACAGTGTATTTCTGTGTTTAACCTGATCAATATTTCATCTATAAACTATCTCAAGAGTCTATTTTTTAAATCACTGGCTTATGTTTCTACTTTTTACCTTTATGTTGAGATAAAATTACTGGAAGCTATGATTAAATCTAAGTATGGTGTTTCTTCTCTCTTGAATACCCCACCAACAATTAATCTTTTCCATGAGAATAACAGTGGCCTATGACAAGCTGTCTCCCAAAGATAACAGTTATTAGAGCGCTAGAGTACAGGCAGAACATTTCCACCCAACAACTTATTTAGAAGTAAAGTGTCATTGAATGCATCTTGAAGTATATGTGAGAAATTGTGTCAGTGGTTGCCTCCAAGGAGAGGATCTGGATGTCTAGGGGAGACTTCGTTTTTGGGGTTTTTTTTTTAGCGGTACGCGGGCCTCTCACTGTTGTGGCCTCTCCCGTTGCGGAGCACAGGCTC
>NC_041226.1:22380927-22394267 GCF_002837175.3 Physeter macrocephalus | reverse complement strand
CCTCCCGGACCGGGGCACGAACCCGTGTCCCCTGCATCGGCAGGCGGACTCTCAACCACTGCGCCACCAGGGAAGCCCCGTTGTTTTTTTTTTTTTTAATTGAAGTATATCATTTTAGTTTCAGGTGTACAGCACAGTGATTCCCATATATATATATTCCTTTTCAGATTCTTTTCCCTTATAGGTTATTGCAAAACATTGAGTATAGTTCTCTGTGCTATACAGTAGGTCCTTGTTACCTATTTTATATATAGTAATGTTATATGTTAATCCCGTCCTCCTAATTTATCCCTCCCCCCGACCCCCCTTTCCCCTTTGGTAACCATAAGTTTGTGTTCTATGTCTGTGAGTCTCTTTCTGTTTTGTAAATAAGTTCATTTGTATCACATTTTTAGATTCCATATATAGGCAGTAGCATTTGATATTTGTCTTTCTCTGACTTACTTCACCAAGTATGATAAACTCTAGGTCCATCCATGCTGCTGCAAATGGCATTATTTTTTTATGGCCGAGTAATATTCCATTGTGTATATATACCACATCTTCCTGATCCGTTCATCTGTTGATGGACACTTAGGTTGCTTCCATGTCTTGGCTATTGTAAATAGTGCTGCAGTGAACATAGGGGTGCATGTATCTTTTGAATTAGAGTGTTCTCCGAATATATGCCCAGGAGTGGGATTGTAGGATGATAACGGTAACTCTATTTTTAGTTTTTTAAGGAACCTCCTTACTGTTTTCCATAGTGGCTGCACCAATTTACATTCCCACCAACAGTGTAGGAGGGTTCCCTTTTCTCCACACCCTCTCCAGCATTTATTATTTGCAGACTATTTAATGATGACCACTCTGGCTAGTGTGAAGTGTTACCTCATTGTAGTTTTGATTTGCATTTCTCTAATAATTAGCGATGTTGAGCATCTTTTCATGTGCCCGTTGCCCATCTGTATTTCTTCTTTGGAGAAATACCTGTTTAGGTGTTCTGCCCATTTTTGATTGGGTTGTTTATTTTTTTGATATTAAGCTGTATGAGCTGTTTGTATATTTTAGAAATTAATCCCTTGTTCATCACATTGTTTACAAACATATTCTCCCAGTCTGTAGGTTGTCTTTTTGTTTTGTTTACGGTTTCCTTTGCTGTGCAAAAGCTTTTAAATTTAATTAGGTCCCTGAAAATGTTTTTAATTCTTTTTACCTGTTCAGTCTTCCATGTCAATTTTAGAACAATTTTTTTTCCAAATTCAAAAAATTCTGGTAAATTTTTATTTTAAACCTATAAAATTGTTTGGGAAGAATCAGCTTCTTAGCATATTTAATCTTCCCATTCAGAAATACAGTTATTTTCTCCATTTATTCAAGCCTTCTTTATATTTTTAGTAACAATGTGTAGTTTTCTTCATATAGAGTTGAACATTTTTGGTAAGGGTTGCCCTGTGTATTTATACTTTTGCTGCTATTGTAACTGCTTTCCCTTAAAAAATATTATATAGCTAGAATATAAGAAAGCTACTTTTGTATATTTGCACTATTTCTAGTCTATCATTGTTCAGTTGTTTCTTTTTTATATATAAATTTATTTAATTTATTTATTTTTGGCTGCGTTGGGTCTTGATTGCTGCATGCGGGCTTTCTCTAGTTGCGGTGAACGGGGGCTACTCTTTGTTGCGGTGCACTGGCTTCTCATTGTGATGGCTTCTCTTGTGAAGCACGGGCTCTAGGCGCGTAGGCTCTGGAGTGCAGACTCAGTAGGCGCGTAGGCTCTGGAGTGCAGGCTCAGTAGCTGTGGCACATGGGCTCAGTAGTTGTGGCTCGTGGGCTCTAGAGTGCAGGCTCAGCAGCTGTGGCGCAGGGGCTTAGTTGCTCTGTGGCACGTGGGATCTTCCCGGACCAGGGCTCACACCCATGTCCCCTGCATTGGCAGGCGGATTCTTAACCACTGCACCACCAGGGAAGCCCTGTTTCTCTTTTTTTAAAGTATATAGTTATATTACCTGCAAATGTATACTGACATTTCATTAGCATATGAAATTTAGAAGAGTTTTATGTAAATATGTATATCCATCGTTATCATTCTATTTAAAGTACAAAATAAAGCTTCTGTGTCCTTAAGTTCCTGAGATTATTGATCAGAAATAGACAGTAACTTAAAAAAAAAATTCAGTTTGAGTTTATTGATTCCTCTACAGGGAATATAAAATTCAGCATGGAGGAGCCTAGGTTGTAAGGCTGGGTGGTTTTTCTGAAACAAGTATTGCATGGTTTCACATGTATGTATGTATGTGACAACTTATCAAATTGTACACTTTAAATATGTGCAGTCTATTGTGTGTCAGTTACACCTCAATAAAACTGTTTTCAAAAACAGTATCACAGAACCTTTGCTTGAGTCAGGTTTCTTCTCTGATAGTCTTGCCTTCATTTACTTTCACTGAAGATTTCTATTACAGTTTTTGCTAATGAACTTGAAAAGAAGTGCAGATCAGTAGTTACCGTGGTCCCTGACAGGTAATAGACACTCTGAATGTATTAGGCAGAACGTAATTGAGTAACACTGGATTGCTTTTCCTTCTTTAGTACAATGCTGTCAGCACTCGCCTCGCAGGTGCCTGTGGGAATACTGTTACCCTCCAGTATGTGAGCCATGAGTAAAGAACGTGGGAGACGGAGCAGCCGCCTCCAGAGTAAGGGCTGGCTTTGCTGGAGAGGCAATGACCCAGGAAGGAGTTTGCCAGGCAGAAAAGGAGGAGTAAGAATAGAAAAGAAGGTGGAAAATGCCAGCGGATCCTCAGAATTTCTAGAGGCTGTTTTGTTTGGGTAGCAGTCTGTCTTGCCTACTCCTCCAACAGCTGGTAGCTTTTTCATATTTGTTTCTCCTCCAGTACCTGACACTGGGCCTAGGTTATGTTAGGTCTGCAGAACCCTCTTTTTTTTTTTTTTTTTTTTTTTTTTTTTGCGGTATGCGGGCCTCTCACTGTTGCGGCCTCTCCCGTTGCGGAGCACAGGCTCCGGACGCGCAGGCCCAGCGGCCGCGGCTCACGGGCCCAGCCGCTCCGCGGCACGTGGGATCCTCCCGGACCAGGGCACGAACCCGTGTCCCCTGCATCGGCAGGCGGACTCTCAACCACTGCACTACCAGGGAAGCCCATGCAGAACCCTCTTGAATTCAGTATCATATGTACACTTACTGTACTCACATGCTGATCTGCCCTTCCACTCACTGGTACTGTGTAGCTTCTCTTCATCTCTTGTTTATCGTTCTCCCTGACACCAGTCTCTCCTTACCCTGCTTCATTCTCCATATTGCTGCCAGAATTCCTCTTCATTTTACAGTGAATCCTTTGCTGTAGTTCCCGTGTTTTAACAACTGATTCCTGATAGCTGTTTGGCATAAAAAGGTGATTCCAATTCCAATCTAATTTGTGTGTCTTGAGCAATGCTGATGAAAAAACCATTCAATTAGAAAGTAAGGGCAGAGTCTGCTGTGGTGTAGTGTGCACAAGTCACTGGGCTAAATAGGACAGGATTAGAAAGTCCTAATCGAAATCTGGGAGGATAAATTGAGGTATCTAGTAAGTGTGGCTTTTACACTTTGATGTTTACACCAATCAAAACAAGGATAAAAACAAGCATAGCATTGCCTAGTATTTATTAGAAGTCAGGCATAAAAAAAAAAAAATGAAAATTCGCCATTTGCAGCAACTTGGAAGGACTGGAGGGCATTATGCTAAGTGAAATAAGTCAGATAGAGAAAGACTGTATGATATCACATGTGGAAGTTAAAAATTACAACAAACTAGTGAATATAACAAAAAAGAAACATACTTACAGATATAGAGAACAAACCAGTGGTTACTTGTGGGGAAAGGGAAAGGGAGAGGGTCAATATAGGGGTAGGAGAGTAAGAGATACAAACTATTAGGTATAAAATAAGCCGCAAGGATATGTTGTACGACAAGGGGAATATACCCAGTATTTTATAATAACTATAAATGGAGTATAGCCTTTAAAAATTGTGAATCACTGTTCATATACCTGTAGCTTAACTTACATAATATTGTACATCAACTATACTTCAATTAAAAAAAAGTTTTAATTTAAAATAAAGGTCAGGGGCTTCCCTGGTGGCGCAGTGGTTGCGCGTCTGCCTGCCGATGCAGGGGAACCGGCTTCGCGCCCCGGTCTGGGAGGATCCCACATGCCGCGGAGCGGCTGAGCCCGTGAGCCGTGGCCGCTGAGCCTGCGCGTCCGGAGCCTGTGTTCCGCAGCGGGAGAGCCCACAACAGAGGGAGGCCCGCATACCGCAAAAAAAAAAAATAAAATAAAAAATAAAATAAAATAAAATAAAGGTCAGGATATAACTAACATCATTTATGTAACAAACATAATATGATATATTAATATAACATATTATTTATATCACTAGAATTTAGAAGATACTAAAATATAAACATGTCTTTAGTTCCTATTTAGTGGCAGTTAAAAGTTCTTAGAGGCCATGTAAATTCATGAGGAAAAGACAAAAACATTTGGGTTTTTTTCGTTTCCAGCCTTTGTTTTTATAAGATTAAGTAAGAGTATGTGGAATGCTGGATAATTTAAATTCTTTGAGATACATCTAATTCTGGCATTAATCTTTTGTAACTGTGTTACAGAAGTTCATATCCAGCTTTTATTTTCATTCTTGAACGTGAAGTTTAAATTCTCAAAGTTGAAACATAGGCGAAAATATTCTTTCTCCCCCCTCTATTCATTGTCTTGTTAGGGAGAAAGTGAGACCATATGGCCTGGAACCCCATTCACAATGGAAAGTCTGAAGCAGTGAGTCAGTAGGGAGTCCTTCTTCCTCCCTTTACTGTCCTAAATGATAGTCTAGGTGCCTCTCACTCTTTAATATCAGTACCACAGCAGCCGGTCCTAAACAGAGCACTCTCTTGAACTTAACCACTCCTCTGATTTTCCCCCCGGCTTCATTTGGTGCTAATTAATCTCACTTTTTAATTTTTCAAAGGTTGCTAAAACAGCATATTAAAATTTACCTCATTTTTTCAGAAATTCTCTCTGAATTCCAGCCCACATTATGGCCACATCCTGCCAGATATTTCCCATCTATTATTCCAGCATTTATAGTTTCATGGAGTCACTAATGAAGTAGCCATTTGCTGTATTTGCTTAGTCACCATAGCAACAGTGTCTTGGTTCGTGTATGCCTGGGTAGTTTCTTACAGTTTGACATGATATGCGGCTAATATTTCTGATTTCTACTCAGAGGCAACTGGAAATTTGCAGAATGGTATTTTTAAATTTGCTGAATAGAAGTTGTTTGATTCCACTGTTGTATTCTCTTGGCACCCATCACGTAGTCATAGGATCATAGACATTTTAATTTGGAAAAATGATTCATACTTGCAGTATATATCACAGAGACTGGCTAGAGAGACATTGTATCTGTCATCATAAGCAGCTTATTAAATCCCTAACCTAAATATTTTTAGGAGTAAAAGAAAGTGATCAGAGGTTAGCAGTTGGGGCTGCTTGATAATCTTGGATGCTTAGCTTTAAACCATTTTAAATAATTCTGGTTATAAACAGTCAAGCTACAGTATAATAAATGTGAAAATTGGAAAGTACTTCTCATCACAGTAATTTTTCCAGTCTTTTATTGTCTGATTTCTGTTAGGTCAGCTGCTTTGAACTGCATTACCTCATTCAAATATTTCCCTTCCTACACACCCACTCTAAGTTCCTTCAGTCACCATTGAAACTAAGTTACATAAATCTGTTTTCATTTTTAAAATGTGTTTTCTTCAGATTTCACATAGCGTAAACATGTACCTTGCAGAAAATACACATTCTCTAATATACATTATTTGGAGAAGACGGTGTAGCCTGTTTGTTGTGATAGAGTTCACAGTTTCAAGAATCTGATCTCATCTTAAATGATAAAAAATTATTGCTGTACCATCTGTTTTGAAATATGTAAAAGCTCACTTTAAACCACCAAGTTCATTTCACACCTAAATTTCTTTTATCAAACACGCTCTATACTTTAACCCCTACCTTGCGAATGAGTGAGTGAAACCCACAGATGCCCACTTCCCTTTAGTCATCTATAACCTCGTTTTGATCTGTGAAAAAATGCAGCAAGCTCAAATCCCTACTAATTTCTTTCTTGGCTCTGAATATTGAACCTGAAGAAACATGGGCATATTTTAGAATGTGTTTATTCAAATATATATATGTACATATACATACATACGTATTTTTTTCACCTTTTCCTGCCTAACTCAGTTACTGAATGGATTCATGAGGAGACCAAGGTTGTATGGTCAGTTGCTGTTTGAGCATGTTACCTTGGATTGTTCCACAGACACATATTTTGCCCTCGCCTTTAGCTAGTAACACTAGAAGGAACTGGGTGAAAGAGCTTGGTATGAAACCATTACCACAACTGGAAAAAAAAATGTAGGAGTTTATGCTTTCTTACTGCTATTCAGCTTCATTCAGGATGTCTACCAAAGCAACATTTACAAAGATTAATGACCCAGATCATCATATCAACACATTAGCAAAATAAAGTGGATTTTGTCCATATAAGTAGCCCGTGTGATAACTTGTATCATCCGTGCATGTTGATGATGCAGGAAATTTTTTTTTTTTTTTTTTTTTTTTGTGGTACGCGGGCCTCTCACTGCTGTGGCCTCTCCCGTTGCGGAGCACAGGCTCCGGACGCGCAGACTCAGCGGCCATGGCTCACGGGCCCAGCCGCTCCACGGCATGTGGGATCTTCCCGGACCAGGGATCGAACCCGTGTCCCCTGCATCGGCAGGCAGACTCTCAACCACTACGCCACCAGGGAAGTTCCTCAGTTCTTAATAAATCTATCCATAGGCTCTATATAAGAGAAAATTTGCATGTTGGCCAGGTCATGTCAGTGTTCACAATTCCCCACCAAATGATACCAAACCAGAAGCCTATTTATCAGTCAGTGGATAGGTTTTAGGAGCTTAAAAAAGTGGGGATTGAATGTCTCTTGAGAGGGCTGGCAACATGAACTGACAAAATTGTGAAAATAGAAAACCTTAGTGTAATAACTGCGCTCTGCACTTTATCAGTATGGTGAACATATGAGCATTAGTGTTTCTGCTATGAAACAGTTAATTTTATTATATTAATGGTAATTTCTAGCACTTTCTCTTTAATTTTTAAAGAATTTTATCCACAAAGGTAGAACCTGTGTGAGACTTTAAGCTCTCAAAACCAAATTCAACTTTAAATTAATGAATACATTTCAATCCTTGGTGAAAAGAAAAGGCTTTTGCATTTTGTTTTTTAAATACTTGATTATTAAAGTGTTTTTAACAAGATATGTATGATGTGGTTCGAGACTATTCAAGGGCTTGGCCACCCCCAGTACACCACGCTGAGCTGCCATAGTTACTGTTTGGCCCGCAATTTTCTCATCCTGTCGCCCTCTGAGTCACACATCCCTGTGGGATTCTGTGGGCTCTTGTTGTTCGTGGGGACTCCACGAGGAAACAGAAGGCAGGAGTCAGTTCCTGAGCTGGGCAGCAGAGTTCAGGCAGCAGCAGCCCCCTAGAATTAGTACTCAGGTAACACCCACCTCCTGTTGATGAAAGTAATCTGGGAGAAGAGACGGGTGGTGAAATCTGAGTGGCATGAGTGAAACGGTGATGTCAAGAAGATCTCTGAACGCCGTCTAAATGGATCTGCCTCACACAAAAGTGTACGCAGGTCAGTGTGGATAAATGTTGGATATAAAATTCTAAACTACTCCTTAGCGATTATGGGCAGAAAGGGGCCCAAGTATTATTGTTTAATGTTTCCTGAAGGCATTAGCCTCTTTGGCCGATGAGGTAAAATAAGGTGTATGAAATAATCTAGAGCTATTTAGAAAAACTAGAGAAAATCAAGGGGTCCTAGAGAAACCTAGAGAAAATCAAGGACTAAAAAGGTCCAGGAGGTGGAAAAATAGGGCCACTCACCTAAGTGAAGTAGATATCCACAATAAAGGGAAGGAGAGGAATAAAACAGTTACTTCATTCAGTTGCCCCCACTATGTAGTTTGTCTGGAAGTGACCCTGTCTCCTGGGAAGAAAAATATTTACATAATCTCCTTGAATCATGCTTTAATATGATGAGGAAGATGGGGAAAGATATTTTTGAAACTAATATCTAGCTTTAAAATGGTTGTGAGGTATCTGCATAACTTAGGAAGATGTTCTGCTCAAATGCCTTTTTCTACTTTTGTTAAACTCAAACTCATGTTCTGGTCACTAATGGTTGCAGGTCATATATGAGAGATTGATTTGAGTGCCCTAGGGACTAACTCCAGAAACATGTTGACTACATCTAAAATTCAGTAAATTTTGAAAATCTGATATATAAACAGTTACCCAAAACTGTAAGCTGCCCTATTGCTGTGGTTAAATTATAATTAGTTCTAATTAGCACTTCCATGAGCATTACACATTTTACCTGCAGCTGAATGGCATTTGGAAAGAAATTTTCTTATCCTTGAAAATGTCAAAGGAGATCAAAGAAAGTGCTTTTTATCTGATGTAGCCAAATATCCCCCATCAGGGTAAAGGATGAACACAGATTCCATAAATCTAATCAGTGAAGCAGATAATTATTAAAAGTTATGTTTATTCAAATAACTTCCATACATTTCTGTTTAGTGTGGCTACTGAAGTGATTACAGTAAGTAAAAATAAAATGTACTGAATGCGTACCATGGGACAGGCCATTTATTAAGTGTTTTGTAAAGATTATCTCACTTATTTCTGTTGTTATAATTGTCATTTTTTTCCCATGAGAGCACCAAGGTGTTGAAGAGATTGACTAACTTGACCAAGGTAACACCTAATAGTAGAACTGGACCTTAAAGCTAGAGTCTGGGTTCAGACCCTGCCATACCATGATATGGTACATTCTTTCTAAACTAAGCATTGTTCAGAGTCGTTCTGTGTGCCATAGGTTTGCTTAATCTCTGATTTTATTTTTTAAATGGGAAATTATCAGCATGAATCTGAATACAAAAGGTATTTCTTTGTTGCCTTTTTGAAAACAGTCATCCCTGGGTATCCATGGGACATTGGTTCCAGGACCCCCTGCAGACACCAAAATTCACAGATGTGCAAGTTCCTTACGTAAAATGGTGTAATACAGCTGGACCTTGTTATCCATGTGTTTTGCATCCTCAGATACGGAGGACCTGACTGTATTGAGTTATAAATATGGTTCCTAGTCCTTGTGATAGATAAGCTTTTACCCGCCACCCTAGGGAATCATACCAAATTATTTAGGCTTTTTACTTTTCTTGGAGTATGGAGAAGGGAAATAAAATGAAAAGTTCTTAAAAATGAAACAAGTATTTTTGTCATTCATCATCCATTGGAGTTTAGGGTAATTTCATTTCTAGCACAAAAAGAGTAGCTACTTGGACTTGTATTGAGAAACAATAAATGGTCCCTGATTAGCTAAACTTTTTTCCTCATGTGTTTCTGCTTTGTGCCTGTACCGAAACATTGACTAGGGTATTTGATTAACAGGAAAAGCATAAGCAGTAAAGGGTTTCTTACATCAGATGCTATTGCTTCCTCCTGCCTCCCCTTCACCTGCCCCCCCTTCTTTTCCCCTTCCGTATCACACACACTCTTACGCTGAAATCGCAACTTTCTAAGGTAAAAAACAATTTGCTTTCATGAGCTGATATAAGAAGTCATGCCTTACTTGGACTAAAGAAAAAACACATTGCAAAGAAAAAGTTTCAAGTGACCAAAGTTTATAATTATTTGAACAAAAACTCCGGGCAGTGCAAACCTTAGATACCTTGTTGCTTCCCAGACTCCTAAGAACCAGTTGCATGTGCTGTCTTCCTGACCCACTTCCTCCCATCGGTAGTACTTGCATGCAGCCAGAGCACCGGTGACTGGGAAGTAATGCTACTGCTTAGGCTAAAGGGATCCACTGAAGGTGCCTTCAAGTTCAAGATAATAAGTAGATTACATAAGGAAGGACTATGAGAGAAAAGGAAACTACATAAGACAGTAAAAATGTTCTGGCCATCAGGTAAGATATTTATATTTTGGACTGTTGAGTGGAGATTGTGTTGTTTAACTAACAGATTAGGCAAATAGATACTCTCTGGAATGTTGGTGATATATGCTCTTCCTGGAGAAGTGAAAATTTGATTGACAGTCTTACAGTGTTTTGGTGAAAAACAAAAAATTAGGCAAAAATTAAACCAAGACACATAAAATGTCTTCATTACACTGTCATTTATTTTACCTTACCCAACACATACCAAAAACTTGAGGATGGCTGTTGTTTCTAACGAATCTAGGAGAAAACAAGGTCCATTGTGAATTATCATTTCCCTTGCCAGATGTAGGTCCCTTCCGAACAACTTGCTAGCTAATGTAATGGACACGTTTTGGACATAATATATTTTCTTAAATAGCTATAAATATTTTAAATTGGGATAGTATATGTTTACCAACTTGGAAGGACATCTGGATTGCTTCATTATGTTTAAGATGCAGTGATATAAGAGCACTGGACAAGGAATCTTGAATTTTTTTCCCTTTCTGACAAGCTGTATGAACATGGGCAAGTCACCCTCATGCTTGGACTTAATTAGTGATTTGAATTATATTAGTCTCATGTAGAAGAATTCAACTCAGCGTTAAGTCTTTCATTAAGAGGGAACTGTTAGGACTTACCGACGTAGAGAACAGACTTGTGGTTGCCTGTGAGGGGTGGCGGGCCGGGGGAGGATTGGGAGTTTGGGGTTAGCAGATGCCAACTAGTATATATAGGATGGATAAGCAACAAGGTCCTACTGGGTAGCACAGGGAACTGTATTCAATATCCTGTGATAAACCATCATGGAAAAGAATCTGAAAAAGAATATATTTGTATATATATCTGTAACTGAGTCACTTTGCTGTACAACAGAAATTAACACAACATTGTAAATCAACTATACTTCAATAAGATTAAAAAAAACAATCATAGGGAGAAGGAGAAAAAGAGGGAGCTGTTAGGTTGAATCATATGAAATTGCTAGTTTTATAAAAAGCCAAAAATGATCAAAATTCTGTAGTATATAGGAGATATTTTTTGACTGTTTGAGCACGAGCTAAAATGCCCTCTCCTAAGAGCAATCTAGGAGAGTCCATCAGCCAGCTCATGGATCTCAGGATGGCAGCGTGGGATTGGAGATGCAGGGGATTGCGGGTCCTTCAACAAAATTGTATAGTTTTTGTTTTTTTTTTTTAATTTATTTTTGGCTGTGTTGGGTCTTCGTTTCTGTGCGAGGGCTTTCTCTAGTTGCAGCAAGTGGGGGCCACTCTTCATCGCGATGCATGGGCCTCTCACCATCGCGGCCTCTCTTGTTGCGGAGCACAGGCTCCAGACACGCAGGCTCAGTAGTTGTGGCCTACGGGCCTAGTTGCTCCGCGGCACGTGGGATCTTCCCAGACCAGGGCTCGAGCCCGTGTCCCCTGCATCGGCAGGTGGACTCTCAACCACTGCGCCACCAGGGAAGCCCAAAATTGTGTAGTTTTGATGCCAGTGTTTATGACGCGCTTGTGTCATGGCTTTCTTAGTTCTAGTTATAATTCTTAGATCTTTGCTGCTGCTTTGCTTAAAACAAAAAACAAAACCCCTGGGATATAGATATATGGATCAGAGGACTGCTAACTGGAGGCCTGGTATAGCTAGTGTATGTGTTTTTTGGTTTTGAGGGGGTTTTTGTTTTGTTTTGGGGGAGGAGGATTGCCCTTTTTAAAAAATTGAATTAGTTGGCAGTGTCTAATGAATGATTTCACATAAAAATCTGACTCTGCATTTTCTTGAATAATTAGGCAATCTGGTAATAGCAGTCTTATGCTCCTGCAGAGTAACCTGGTGCTGAGGACTAGTTGCCCACTTAGGGTGGAGCTTGTGCTCTGTTTCCAGTTCACCACAGCCCTCACCTCTCCCTGTTACTTTCTCCTTTACTTGACAGACCCCTGTAGACATTTGCGTTTGCGATTCTCTTGCGCTGTCCAGTAGAACTTTCTGCAATGATAGAAGTGTTCTATATCTGTATTGTCCAGTATGGTAGCCACATGTGGCTGTTGAACACTTAATGTGGCTGGTGTGCCTAAGGAACTGAAGTTTTAATTTATATTAATTTAAAGAGTTGCATGTTGCTAGTGTCTACTGTATTGGACAGTGCAAGCAGATAATGGAGTTTTTCCCTTTATTGGGTGTTTCCTACAGAGTGAACATTAAACCTTAATACATTTTACAGTCCCTTCTCTTAAATGCCAGATCTAAATGTTAGCATATATCACTGTAAGTCTTATGATTTTACATCTAAATTACCATCTCTGATTAAATGCAGCCTAAAACCTTTCTTCTTCTCATCCTTTTTTTCCTCACTTACCACGTTTATATTGCATGCCCGTTCTAGGCCGTAGGGATATGAGCAAGGTCCCTGTTTTCAGGAAGCTTACAAATAATTAACAAATATTTCTAAGAGATACTTAATTTTAATATTTACTGTCTGTAATCCTTCTAGTAGTCCTGCCAGATAAGGGTATATTTGATTACTTGTCAACTGCAAGTGCTAAAATGTTTTCAAATCCACATTCTAATAGACTAAAATGTTTTACTATTACTATTGCTCTGAGAAGCTCTCTGTCCTGTTGAAGCTTCCTGTAAATGTACTGTCTTCAAGCTAGGCATCATCAGAACCATTTTGTATTAGTAAATCAGCTCAGCAGACGCCTGGTTATTCCCTCACCTGGCCTTTCTCGCAGCCTTCTGTCCTCCTGCTCCCCAGCTGGGCCTTCTTCGGAAACTTGTTTTTGTTGTCTGACTTAGGGCCCAGTGGGGGTTTTCACAGGCAGTCCCAGCGCTCCGGGCTGTTCCTGCTTCTCCCTGCCCAGAGACTTTTCTCTCTCACCTGGCAAACGTCAGCCTCCTTCTCCCCCTTGGGAGGCACTGTTTACCTCCTTCACTGCTTTACTCTCTCCCTTTCAAAAATGAAATCAGCATCTTAAGAAAATTTACCTTCTTTTGTGAAACCTGTCATTTTAAGAATAGCATAATTTGCAATCAAACACAGCTAGAGCACAAAGGATAGGTGAATGCTAAAATAATGATATTTACATTATAAAATGACTCCTAGGGGCTTCCCTGGTGGCACAGTGGTTGAGAATCTGCCTGCCAATGCAGGGGACACGGGTTCGAGCCCTGGTCTGGGAAGATCCCACGTGCCGCGGAGCAACTAGGCCCGTGAGCCACAACTACTGAGCCTGCGCGTC
>NC_041226.1:22369651-22380736 GCF_002837175.3 Physeter macrocephalus | reverse complement strand
AGGCCGGTGAGCCACCACTACAGAGCCTGCGCGTCACGTGCCTATGCTCCGCAACAAGAGAGGCCGCGATAGTGAGAGGCCCGCGTAGCGCGATGAAGAGTGGCCCCCACTCGCCGCAACTAGAGAAAGCCCTCACACAGAAACGAAGACCCAACACAGCCAAAAATATATAAATAAATAATAAATAAGTTTTTTTAAAAATGACTCCTACATTGGCAGCTGCTGATGGAAACATTTGTCATTCAGTGTTTTTGTAGTTGTTTAACTCTATAGTTAATAACCATATTAGCAAGGCAATATTACTTAGGGTATTTTGCTTAGGCAGGAGAATAGTCTATATGTATAAAATCAGGTATTATTGGGAAATTTGTTAATATGGGATTCAGCCTTTGTGATCTAAAAAAGGTGTTCAATAAAGGTCATTTGTTCATTTGCTTAGCCAATATTTTTGAGTTACTTTTACATAAGAAGCATTATATGTAGCAGTGAGGTAAACAAAAGACCTATTGACTAAAATTTGTAGACTTCTCTTCCCCAATCTGCCAACAGCTTAGAGCAGTAGAATTTGGCTTTTTTCTGTTTTGTTAGATCTTACCAGTGTTCATACTTTAAAATATTTGGGGATGTCTATGTTACTTTTTTTTAATGAATTTTATATTTTCAAAATATACTAAATAATTTGAGAATTGAATTCCCACTGTAGTGCATAAATCTTAATAAAGTATAATGAAGATCTTTAAGTAACTTTAATAAGGGTGATTATGCACTATGATTATAGCCTAGTGACTAGTGACATTGACTTAATAGGAATATTTTTTTCAGTGTTATAAAGGAGAATGTGCTCTTCTTTGTGTGTGTGTTTGTGTGTGTGTGTGTGTGTGTGTGTGTGTGTGTGTGTGGAATTAGGCTACTTGAAGGCAGGTTGCTGAGCATCAAGGAGAATTAAGTGTTTTTTGAGATATAATTGATATACAACATTATGTAAGTTTCAGATGTACAACAAAGTGATTCACAATTTTTAAAGGTTATATTCCATTTATAGTTATAATAAGAGAATTACTTATTTTGATCTAAACTCAATAAGCTTTTAATTAGAGATGTTATTCTATTACATGGCCTTTTAGAGACTGTATAGATTAACTGCTTGAACCTTTGAGTTAAAAAAAAAAGATCTGAGTTCTAGTTCTGTTTTGCCTTCTATAAGGAAAATGCAAGATTGAGAAGATGTAGGTAAAGCTTTTAGCACAGTTTCTAGCAACATAGTAAGTGCTTTAGATGCCTGTTATTTGTTATAGTTGTCGTTTTATTAGTGTTTAAGCTCTTGGGTCATGTAGCCCTTGAGCTTTTTCTTTGATGGGAAAAAATGAGAGATAAAACTGACTCTTTAAATAATAATTCTAGAAAGCCTGGTAATTCATTGAGTCCTAGTCTTCTAAGAATGTGAATGTGTATTCTAAATTGTCCTGAAATGGTGGTAATAGTTAGCAACATGTATTTTTTTTAATGGTTTGTAAAACAGGGCCTAGCTGTGTCTAAATGATCACATAGTAATATTTTTCTATTACTTCTTGAAAATAACACCATGTTTTTAAATTTTCTGAAAAAGTTAGGACCCAATTTTTTAAATGGTTGGGACAGTAAAACTTTTAGCTTCCTCCCAGTCCAGCATAAAACCTGTGTGTAGTTTGCTGTTCAGCTGTACAAACCAAATATTTCCAATTTATATTATTTTGTACAAGCCTAGTTTTAAACCTCATTTTGACTTTGAAGGCATGTTGAGGTCAGTGGTGTTTAACATGGTGCTTTGTTCAGTGATGAAGTGGAGTTGCAAATTGTTCTGACACTTCGTGAGATAATGTTAAATGAATTATTTAACGTTAAGTAAAGAACCCTGCTAAATTATTTTAAACTATTCAGGTTAATTAAAGTATTTTAAGATTTAGTTCTTTAAGAATATGTTATATTTTCAGTCCATAGATTAACTTTTTGAGGTGTTTTGTTTTGTTTTGTTTTAATCTATTTATTTATGGCCGCGTTGGGTCTTTGTTGCTGCGCGTGGGCTTTCTCTAGTTGCGGTGAGCAGGGACTATTCTTTGTTGCGGTGCGTGGGCTTCTCATTGCTGTGGCTTCTCTTGTTGTGGAGTATGGGCTCTAGGCATGTGGGCTTCAGTAGTTGTGGCACGCTGGCTCAGTCGTTGTGGCTCACGGGCTCTAGAGCGCAGGCTCAGTAGTTGTGGTGCACAGGCTTAGTTGCTCCGCGGCATGTGGGATCTTCCGGGACCAGGGCTCGAACCCGTGTCCCCTGCATTGGCAGGCAGATTCTTAACCCCTGTGCCACCAGGGAAGTCCCACCTTTTGAGTTTTGAATCATAAAGATATCCTCTTTTAATTAAAACAAAACCCTTAGAGTTGACCTTTTAAATGTATAATAAAAAGGTTAAATTTTAATGTGAGCTTTTTATTTTTTAAAAAGTTAATTCAGTGTTTTCCTTTATATATTTAAAAGATTAAATACTTTGAGGATTAAAATGGCATGACACTCTATGGATGATGAAATTGGCTTTTAGAACTTTTGTATTAAAATTGAAAGGAAAGTATGCCACATGAACCTGAATCAGGATGCAGTGTCTGAAAATAAATTCTAGTGTAAGAGCATGACAAGAATAAGCTACCATTTATAGAAATGCACTTACCTGAACAAACTGAAACCCCAAGGAATTTTCAAATTGTGAAGTAATGGGAACAATCATTTAACCTAGAAGGAAGAAGCTAGCGCATGCCTCCCTCCTTGAATGTCTCATAAGATCAAATTGTGGAGTGAGGTGATTGAAGGAGGAAAGATAATTTAGTGACAGCATAACAGGTAGATTACCATTTAGAGAGGCCAAACCCCTGAGAACTGATTGCATTAAGGCGATGGGGCTAAGGTTAGAGCACAGAGAGGTGTTCAGAGACAGGTTGCCACTTGGTTTTTTTTTTTTCCCCCTTTTTTCAAGGAGTTACACATGCTTAGTTCTACCTCTTTGTAAACATTCCTATATCTGTCTTCAATCATTCTTTTCTCTCTAAACGTTTATCTCTTAGTCACTTGGAGACATCTTCTCAGCTTGGAGGAGGGATTTCTGCCTCATCTCTTATAAGCTTGGGTTGTCCAGCTTACCCTCAAGTGCTCCAGCTTACCCTCAAGTGCACATCTTGGAGTTAATCTTTACTTCATAGCAGCACGCAGTCAGTTGTCATGATATCAACCCCCTGTCCCTCTTCAGTCCTGCAGATAATCAGTTATAGATAAGCATTTGTTTAATGTGTGTCTTCCACTGATCAAGTCTTTTCTTCAGAGAGAGGCACCCAGTAGTCATTTGCTGGATGATTGCCTGTAAGAGGATCCTTCTAAAGTCTGGTCGTGGGGGCTTCCCTGGTGGCGCAGTGGTTGAGAGTCCGCCTGCCGATGCAGGGGACGCGGGTTCATGCCCCGGTCCAGGAGGATCCCACATGCCGCGGAGCGGCTGGGCCCGTGAGCCATGGCCGCTGAGCCTGCGCGTCTGGAGCCTGTGCTCCGCGACGGGAGAGGCCACAACAGTGAGAGGCCCGCGTACCAAAAAAATATATAAAAAAAAATTTTTTTTTAAATAAATAAAGTCTGGTCATGGCACAGCTGCAGCCATGGGGATGCAGATGTGGGAGAACAGTGGATTAAGCTGGAGAGATATCAGGGACTTGATCCCAGAGGGACATGCAGTCATGTAAAGGAGCTTATGTGTCACCCAAGAACAGTTAAGAGGCCATTGAAGGATTGTTAACCCAAGTCCATCTTCGGGTGGACATCTCCCTTCTAGACCTCTAGCTAGTGCCTTCTTCCTGGTTCATAGAAAGTATATTTGGCCCATGGAAAGCAAAGTAACAAACTACATATGATTTATGGTTACATATACAGTAAGTTTCTAAAGACATTTCTAAAGTACTTTTTTTATACTTTATAAAATAATGAATTTATGTATTTAAAGGATATATATGGATTTATGAATAATTGGAAGAATTAAAATATTTATATTTTAATACAGAAATGTCTATACTCAATTTGGGGATCATAGTTAAAAATAAAACCGGTAGGGCTTCCCTGGTGGCGCAGTGGTTGAGAATCTGCCTGCCAATGCAGGGGACATGGGTTCGAGCCCTGGTCTGGGAAGATCCCACATGCCGCGGAGCAACTGGACCCGTGGAGCCATGGCCGCTGAGCCTGCGCGTCCGGAGCCTGTGCTCCGCAACAAGAAAGGCCACGACAGTGAGAGGCCTGCGCACCGCAATGAAGAGTGGTCCCCGCTCGCCGCAACTAGAGAAAGCCCTCGCACAGAAAAGAAGACCCAACACAGCCAAAAATAAAAAATAAATTAATTAATTAAAAATAAATAAATAAAACCGGTAGTATTTATAGCTTTCAAATTAAAAAAGCAATTGGTGGATATTTAATATCTTCTGAGGAATTTGGTATTATATACATAAAAATAGGCAGAAATATACAGAGAAATAACTCCAACCAAGTAATTAAATAATAAGAATGTTATAAAAGGTACCTTTTATACTGCAAGTTGTGCCTTTGAAGGAATTTTTTTTTAATGTCTTTATTGGAGTATAATTGCTTTACAATGGTGTGTTAGTTTCTGCCTTATAACAAAGTGAATCAGCTATATGTATACATATATCCCCATATCTCCTCCTTCTTGCGTCTCCCTCCCACCTTCCCTATCCCACCCCTCTAGGTGGTCACAGAGCTGATCTCCTTGTGCTATGCGGCTGCTTCCCACTAGCTATCTATTTTGCATTTAGTAGTGTATATATGTCCATGCCACTCTCTCACTTTGCCCCAACTTACCCTTCCCACTCCCTGTGTCCTCAAGTCAATTCTCTACGTCTGCATCTTTATTCCTGTCCTGCCCCTAGGTTCTTCAGAACCTTTTTTTTTTTTTTAGGTTCCATATATATGTATTAGCATACACTATTTGTTTTTCTCTTTCGAAGGAATTTTAAATGAAAATTTTTAGTTCCTGTTCTGTTGAACCAAAGAATTTAAAGTCCCATTAAAAGAAAGTAATATGATGTTCAACATGTATTATTTTTAAATGACCAACATTTTTATGGCTTTCAAACTAAGAAATGATTTTTCTTTTTCCTTTAAGAAAGTATACTTCCTTTTCTGATTATGAAAGTGATAGATGCTTATTGCAGAAAATTTAGAAAGCATATGGAAATCTTAAATGCATTCATTCTGATCTCTTTCTTCCCATTCTTTCATGTTAAGTTCCATTTTCTTTATAAACCCACCTTCTTTTTTTTGTCTGTGTCAAGTAGGTAATTTTCTAACATGGTTCTCAGTTTCTTTGCTGTGACCATTGCATCTCACTAGTTCCTTTTGGGTTCATTTTACTTTTTGCTGAAATGAATCCTTGAGTAGTTCTCTCAGTGAGGATCTGTGAATGATAAACTTTGTTTTTGTACAAAAATACTTTTATTTAACTCTTACTCTTCAATTATAATTTAGCTAGACATGGTTGGCAATTTTTTTTCTATAGTACTTTAAATATATTCTTGTATTCTGAGATCTTGCTGACGAGAAGTCTAGAGGTACAGTGGTACCTTTTGTCCTTTAAAAAAAATAGTCACTTTGATAAAAAAGAAAAATAGTCATTTTGAAAGCTACACCATTTTCCCCCTTAAAACATTTTTTAGATTTACTGTGCTCATATACCAAAGAATTAATTTTTAAAATAAGAAGTAAATGGTTGAATGTGAGTCACTGGATATGGTAATATTTAGTCCAAAACAAAATCTCCTCAGATTGCTATTTGAATATATATATTTATAATATGCTATACCTAGTGTCATAGGTTTATTTTATGGCTCTTTTTCCAAAAGTGATATTTTTAATTATATTTTAATTTAGATGGGTGGAGTCCTACAGTTTGACAACCAATGCTGTCCAATAGAAATTTCTGTGATGACGGAAATGTTATTTATAGGCACTGTCCAGTAAAGCAGCTACTAGCCACTAGATCCTGAGTGCTGATGTGTCATCTTTTTATCATACTTTTATCTCATCAAATGAATAGAAGTTTTGGATTAATACCTTGACTAGTTTTAGACCATGTAACTTAAGATAATTCATTTTTACTTGCAAATTTTTTTCCAGAAATTTAAAGCTGATTAGCTTCTTTGTTTTAAAACTTAAAGTTTGACTGTAAAGTATAGGTTTAGAAGGAAGTTGTAGAATTAAACATGGTTTGTATGTTTAGCTTATGGTCTGGTTTCTACATTATTGTCATATTCAGTGTGTTTTTGAAGTATTAAGACTGATGTATCTTCTTTATATATTAAGTATTAGTCTTGAAGAATTATAGGAATAACTCTTGAGGTTTCACTCCAGTAAACAAGTTAGTTTGTTAATAATGCCTTCTGTTTTTCAGATTACAAATAGAAGAATCTTCCAAACCTGTGAGGCTATCACAGCAACTAGACAAAGTTGTGACAACCAATTACAAACCTGTTGCTAATCATCAATACAATGTAAGTCTTCATGTCTTTCTTCACTCTGTTCTGTCTTTAATATCACAGACTCTTAGATTTTGAAAGGACCTCGGCAGTCACATACCTTGCTGTCAGGCGCTTGAGTTATCCAGACTTAGTGAGGAAGATAACAGTTTGCCAAGCATAGAAAAGATGTTCACTGTGTATCCTAAATCATACGATGAGAAGAAGACAACCACTGTTCAAATGACTCCTGAAAAGTTTCTCAAAGAAATAAAACACTTCATTTTTCAATGTTTCTAATATTTTAGTATCCTTAATAAATATTAGTTTTGCTGTTTTTTCTCAATACCTTCATAACTGAGAGTTTTTAATGTTTTGACAAAAAATTTTAAAGGTCATGAAACAATGATAATTTTTCCCATTGATTATTAAGATTGCTTTGCATAGTTTCAGCTTTTATGGGCATTTTTACGGCCTCACACTACCATTCAAAGCAAGGACTGCCTGTGTGTGTGTGTGTGTGTGTGTGTGTGTGTGTGTGTGTGTGTGTGTGTGTATTTAAACCTTTTTTATTGAAGTATATCATATATACTATATTTATTATATATATATACACAGCATATATATATACACAGCATATATATATATATACACACACACAGTATGTATTTTCTGTGTGTATAAAAATAGTATACACACATGTATACATATTATGTATACTTTGTGCCAGGTACTGTTCTTATTATTGTAACTACTGCTACTATCCTTATTTTACAGATGAAGAAACTGAGGCACAGAGAGGTTAGCTTACTTGAGGTCACACAGCCAGTAATTAGGCAGTCCAGGTGTTGAATCAGATAGTCTGTTTTTTTTATTTGTTTTTTGTTTGTTTGTTTTTGGTTTTTTGTGGTACGCGGGCCTCTCATTGCTGTGGCCTCTCCCGTCGCGGAGCACAGGCTCCAGACGCGCAGGCTCAGCGGCCATGGCTCACGGGCCCAGCCGCTCCGCGGCACGTGGGATCTTCCCGGATCGGGGCACGAACCCGCGTCCCCTGCATCGGCAGGCGGACTCTCAACCACTGCGCCACCAGGGAAGCCCAGATAGTCTGTTTTAAGAGCCTTACTTTTTTTTTTTTTAATTGAAGTATAGGTGATTTATAATATTGCATTAGTTTCAGGTTTCCAGCAAAGTGATGCGATTATACACATTATAGGTTATTACAAGATACTGAATATAGTTCCCTGTGCTATACAGTAGGTCCTTGCTGTTGGTCTGTTTTATATATAGTAGTGTGTGTCTGTCAATCCCATACTCCTGATTTATCCCTCCCCCTACTTGCCCTTTGATGACCATAAGTTTGTGTGCCGTGTCTGTGAGTAGGAGCCTTACTCTTAGCGAACCACCGTGCCGTGTCTGTGAGTAGGAGCCTTACTCTTAGCGAACCACCGTGCCGTGTCTGTGAGTAGGAGCCTTACTCTTAGCGAACCACCGTGCCGTGTCTGTGAGTAGGAGCCTTACTCTTAGCGAACCACTGTGCCTGTGCTGTGTTGTTGCACATCGTTAGCAGTGCTAAAAGGAAGGGCTAAGGGTTCTGGGTCTTGAAGTACCTGCAGTGTCAGGAGAAAAGTGATGATTTTCTGAAAATAAAAGGAAGCCTAAGTTAAGTCAAGTAGCAATTAAGAGTTGATGACCTGAGTCCTACTTTGCTGCTTAAGATTCCCCTTGATACTGAGTTTAGGAAGACATAAACACTCTTTAAGACTGGCCTTAAGTTCCAGGCTTATTCAGTGATGCAGATAGTATCTGCCAAACCACTGCTTTATGATATTTGAATTTCTTTCGGTTATTTTATGTGAAAGGTAGCAAATGCAAGTGCCTCCAGGACCAAGCAGGCATCTCTCTGGGTGGGATGCTGAAATTTAAGAAGGTAAATGGTAGAGACTGATGAACTGGAGTGTATGTGCCCCTTCTAAAGACATTCAGATGTTAAAAATTGCGATACTGTGTGGATTTAGTCAAGCAAGTCACAATTCAGCTGCGTCCACGCAGGCTTCCGTTTTATAGCCTCTGGTTATGTGTCAGGGGAAAAGTAAACTAAAAAAAAGGATAGGCAAGGTAAGTGAGGACAAACATAAGGTAATCCAAGAGAGGTGTTTTTATGATGTCTGTTGATTGAGACAAGTAAGTAGAAGTCTCCTTCTTTGTCCTCTTCTATTCTAGTCTTTTCTACTCTTAGATGGGAATACATACAACTTTCTGGAGCCAAGTGGAAATAGAGAAGTAAAATAGGATAGGTCTTACTTGTCTTTGCCTCTCTTCTTCATTAATATGCTTCTCCTGTAGCCCCTGACTATGCTTTTTTCTCCACTTATGGGTCAGGCTTCTGTATACCCATTTCTACTCTTGTGTAAGTTTTTATTGCAGCGAGGACAAGAAAGACCACACCTTCCATAGGCTATAAAAAGATATAGCCTTTCTGGAGAGAAGTTTGGTAATTTGTGTCAAAAGCACTATAAAAGGATACATCCTTTGATCTAGCAGTCTTGTATCTAAGAATTTATCATAGTAAGACAAGTGGCCAAAGATGTATATGCAGTAGTGTTTCTCTCTATTGCTTAAGATAGGAAAAGGTCAGAAAGACTTGTCCCAAAATAAGGATTGGTTCAGTACTTTAAGTTGTTATTTTTTGATGGTAGGTTCTAGAGTGATTCTATCCTAATTTTTCTCTTTATGAAATCTTTTTTGAATTGTTGGAATTGTCACGGTGAGCACGTATTGTCTGAATTGTTACGGGGGCAGTAAAACTTTTCTTTGGGGATGGGAAAGGGAAGAAAGCTAGGGAAGAGTGTTAGTACTTAGCCATGACACTGTCCTACCACAGTTATCTAAGATTTGTCTTCTCTCAACAAAAATAATATTTTTTTAATGCCTGCTTTGTGCCTGAGATACCTACTCTTGGTGAACCAAATAGATAAAATTCCTGTCTTCATGGAGCTACCACTTCTTTCAATTTCTCTGGTCATGCCTTTTCAGACCCCAGTTGGGGTATAATCTATATTTCCTTTGACCTAGTGAGTCCACATTTGTATATTATAATTGTTTTTTCTTAAATTCCATTATAAGGGTCACTCTTGTTATACTACCACATACCATCATTTCTGAGGCAAAAGGAAAATCTCTCTTAGGTCAATGAAAGCTGGCACCTTTGCTAATATTAAAGCTCTGACTTCTATCTAATTCATATACAGAGTGACATTGGCACTATATCTACCTGTCAGGTATAGAAGATACATTTCAAATGTCATTTTTAGAATGTTTTTCATTGCTTTCTTTCTACTGCTAAAATAAATACAAATATATTGTATATTCTAAACCACTCGTTAGGATATAAAGCTATCACATCTCAAGAGGGAGGGGATATGGGGACAAGTGTATGCATATGGCTGATTCGCTTTGTTGTGCAACAGAAACTAACACGGTATTGTGAAGCAATTATACTCCAATAAAGATCCATTTAAAAAAAAGAAAGGCTATCACATCCACTTTAAAGACTCTTTTTAACATTAAGTGACATTTCAGTTCATGGTAACAGCCTTTGTTAAGGTTGTCATAGCATGAATGAGTCGTTAATATTAATGTAATTACAGTGATGAGTCATATAGTAATCTTTGATTAACAAAGATTGACTGTAACTTACCACATTATGTTATTTGAATGTTTAGTGAATTTTTCCATGGGAGTGTATCAAAATGGGTTGAAGGCACCTGCATAGCTTTTAAAAGGATATTCGGTATTATAATGCCAACTGTAAGAAGAGTATAAAACTTTTGTTATTGTTGTCAGGAACATTAATTTTTAAGTGATTGAGAAACATCAATGTAGTTCATTCAACAAGAATGACTTAGAGGTTATGTAATCAAGATGTTCAATTTTATTTATTTATTAAAACAAAATTTTTTTAATTTATTTATTTTTGGCTGCGTTGGGTCTTTGTTGCTGCGCGCGGGCTTCCTCTAGTTGTGGTGAGCGGGGGCTACTCTTCATTGCAATGCACGGGCTTCTCGTTGCAGTGGCTTCTCTTGTTGCAGAAGACAGGCTCTAGGTGCGCGGGCTTCAGTAGTTGTGGCACGCGGACTCAGTAGTTGTGGTGCACGGGCTTAGTTACTCCACGGCATGTGGGATCTTCCTGGACCAGGGCTCGAACCCGTGTCCCTGGCATTGGCAGGTGGATTCTTAACCACTGTGCCACCAGGGAAGTACTAAGATGTTCAGTTTTTTGTTTTTTGTTTTAAACATCTTTATTGGAGTATAATTGCTTTACAATGGTGTGTTAGCTTCTGCTTTATACCAAAGTGAATCAGCTATACATATACATATATAGCCATATCTCCTCCCTCTTGCGTCTCCCTCCCACCCTCCCTATCCCATCCCTCTAGGTGGTCACAAAACACTGAACTGATCTCCCTGTGCTATGCGGCTACTTCCCACTAGCTATCTGTTTTACATTTGGTAGTGTATATATGTCCATGCCACTCCCTCACTTCATCCCAGCTTACCCTTCCC
>NC_041226.1:22347984-22369283 GCF_002837175.3 Physeter macrocephalus | reverse complement strand
TTGTTTATGGTTTCCTTTGCTGTACAAAAGCTTTTAAGTTTCATTAGGTCCCATTTGTTTATTTTTGTTTTTATTTCCATTTCTCTAGGAGGTGGGTCAAAAAGGATCTTGCTGTGATTTATGTCAAAGAGTGTTCTGCCTGTGTTTTCCTCTAAGAGTTTTACAGTGTCTGGCTTTCCATTTAGGTCTTTAATCCATTTTGAGTTCATTTTTGTGTATGGTGCTGGGGAGTGTTCTAATTTCATTCTTTTACATGTAGCTGTCCAGTTTTCGCAGCACCACTTATTGAAGCGGCTGTCTTTTCTCCATTGTATATTCTTGTCTCCTTTATCAAAGATAAGGTGACCATAGATGCATGGGTTTATCTCTGGGCTTTCCATCCTATTCCGTTGATGTATGTTTCTGTGTTTGTGCCAGTACCATACTCTCTTGATTACCGTAGCTTTGTAGTATAGTCTGAAGTCTGGGAGCCTGATTCCTCCAGCTCCGTTTTTCTTTCTCAAGATTGCTTTGGCTATTCGGGGTCTTTTGGGTTTCCATACAAATTGTGAAATTTTTTGTTCTACTTCCGTGAAAAATGCCATTGGTAGTTTGATAGGGATTGCATGGAATCTGTAGATTGCTCTGGGTAGTATAGTCATTTTCACAATGTTGATTCTTCCAATCCAAGAACATGGTATATCTGTCTCTCCATCTGTTTGTATCATCTTTAATTTCTTTCATCAGTGTCTTATAGTTTTCTGCATACAGGTCTTTTGTCTCCTTAGGTGGGTTTATGATGTTCAGTTCTAAATTCAATTTGAGGTTGAAATGTTCTCAAACTTTTGCCAGGTGGAGCTATATAAACATAAAGCCCAGTATTTCATTTTAACAGTTGAGGTTCTTTTAATGCAGTTTTCAGGATAGAAATAAGGGGGAAAAAATTTTAAAGGGGGGTGGAAATGGCATATGTATTTGTAAAAGAATATCCCTACATACATTTGATCAGAAAGAAACCACTTTGCATTT
Source organism: Physeter macrocephalus (assembly GCF_002837175.3). Lineage (NCBI taxonomy): Eukaryota > Metazoa > Chordata > Mammalia > Artiodactyla > Physeteridae > Physeter > Physeter macrocephalus. The sequence continues at coordinate 22,368,275 of NC_041226.1, read as the reverse complement.
ATCCCCAGAAACATTTTCACTCACCTGTGACACCTAGATAAATTTATGTTTGGTATATATGATCATCTGATCATCTCCAAATATTTGAATTCCTACTTTGCACATAGAGCTTTTTTTTTTTTTTTTTTTTTTAGGCGCGCGGGCCTCTCACTGTTGTGGCCTCTCCCATTGTGGAGCACAGGCTCCAGACACGCAGGCTTAGCAGCCATGTCTCACGGGCCCAGCTGCTCCGCAACATGTGGGATCTTCCTGGACCAGGGCACGAACCCGTGTCCCCTGCATCGGCAGGCGGACTCTCAACCACTGCGCCACCAGGGAAGCCCCATAGAGCTTTTCTAAGCATTAAATTAAAATTTATCTCTTTGCTTCACAAACTGTCTGGGATACGATACCTACCATTCTTGCCATTCAGAAAGCATTTTGGGAGTCAAAAAGAATTATATTAGTAGCATTATCTCTTAGAATAGTCCTTCCTTGAAAGCTTGGCTGTGAAAACTCACCCTTTACTAGGATGTGACCTGTCAGGTTTCTCCCTTCGTGCTTTCCTCTGCCTTATTAGATCATCATTAAGTTTCTGAAACTTTTTCCAGAGAAAGTTTTTTGAAACACTAATTTTATGAGAATCTCCTTGAAAAAAAGAGTTGTGTAAAAAGAATTGTGTGTTAAAAGAACTTGTAGATTCTGATTATATCCTCCCCCTTCAAAATAGGGTTGTCTTTTCATCTTGTTTATGGTTTCCTTTGCTGTACAAAAGCTTTTAAGTTTCATTAGGTCCCATTTGTTTATTTTTGTTTTTATTTCCATTTCTCTAGGAGGTGGGTCAAAAAGGATCTTGCTGTGATTTATGTCAAAGAGTGTTCTGCCTGTGTTTTCCTCTAAGAGTTTTACAGTGTCTGGCTTTCCATTTAGGTCTTTAATCCATTTTGAGTTCATTTTTGTGTATGGTGCTGGGGAGTGTTCTAATTTCATTCTTTTACATGTAGCTGTCCAGTTTTCGCAGCACCACTTATTGAAGCGGCTGTCTTTTCTCCATTGTATATTCTTGTCTCCTTTATCAAAGATAAGGTGACCATAGATGCATGGGTTTATCTCTGGGCTTTCCATCCTATTCCGTTGATGTATGTTTCTGTGTTTGTGCCAGTACCATACTCTCTTGATTACCGTAGCTTTGTAGTATAGTCTGAAGTCTGGGAGCCTGATTCCTCCAGCTCCGTTTTTCTTTCTCAAGATTGCTTTGGCTATTCGGGGTCTTTTGGGTTTCCATACAAATTGTGAAATTTTTTGTTCTACTTCCGTGAAAAATGCCATTGGTAGTTTGATAGGGATTGCATGGAATCTGTAGATTGCTCTGGGTAGTATAGTCATTTTCACAATGTTGATTCTTCCAATCCAAGAACATGGTATATCTGTCTCTCCATCTGTTTGTATCATCTTTAATTTCTTTCATCAGTGTCTTATAGTTTTCTGCATACAGGTCTTTTGTCTCCTTAGGTGGGTTTATGATGTTCAGTTCTAAATTCAATTTGAGGTTGAAATGTTCTCAAACTTTTGCCAGGTGGAGCTATATAAACATAAAGCCCAGTATTTCATTTTAACAGTTGAGGTTCTTTTAATGCAGTTTTCAGGATAGAAATAAGGGGGAAAAAATTTTAAAGGGGGGTGGAAATGGCATATGTATTTGTAAAAGAATATCCCTACATACATTTGATCAGAAAGAAACCACTTTGCATTTATCCCCAGAAACATTTTCACTCACCTGTGACACCTAGATAAATTTATGTTTGGTATATATGATCATCTGATCATCTCCAAATATTTGAATTCCTACTTTGCACATAGAGCTTTTTTTTTTTTTTTTTTTTTTTAAGGCGCGCGGGCCTCTCACTGTTGTGGCCTCTCCCATTGTGGAGCACAGGCTCCAGACACGCTTTGTTTTCAGCATTTTAGGTTTGGTGCTAAATTTAAGGATTTACAGATTATAGTATCTATTATTAACTAAATTCAATCTCAAAAAGTGAATAAATGGCTTAAAAAGATTCCAACAAAGAAACTGTAGATTAAAGATAACACTAATGAAGCAAATATATATCAACATGAAAGTGGCAAAACTGACACTTCTCTTCTAAAACGATCTCTTGGAATTCCCTGGTGGTCCACTGGTTAAGACTCGGCACTTTCACTGCTGTGCACCCAAGGTTCTATCCCAGGTCGGGGAACTAAGATCCCGTGAGCTGTGTGGCACGGCAAAAAAAAAAAAAAAAAATCTCTTTTATCAGTCACTTTGTGAGGTAGAAACAGTGATGACGTGATCAAATCTGACAAGAACTTGGCCCTCCCGAAAAGGAAATTATCATTCTAAATATGGCTTGTGATCCCGTCTTTAATGATGATTCATTTAGTGTCTGTCATGGAAACAGAAACAACTCCAGATATTTCAAGCCGAAAGGGACTTAAAGTAGGAAACTGGTTACAAATGGTTTACAAATGGAATAACAAAAATGGAAGGGCTGAGGTTGCCAGAGATGAGGAAGCTGCTGCTTCCAGAGGTGCTTCCGCAGCAGAAGAGAAGAAAACCGCCCTTCCTCCTGCTTCCTTCTTCCATTGGCAGAGCCCCAGCTGGGAACAGGCTGGCAGGGGGGTCTCGGAAGTGTGGCCTGCAGTCCCCTGCTGCCGCCACCACCGCCGCCAAGGCTGGGAGCTGAAGGCTTATTGGAAATAATTTGACATAGTGACCCTTGACCTTTGTGTTGTACCGTAAGTTGTATTAGCTGTTGCTGGTTCAAAACCATCACAGTTTGCAATTCATTTAAAGACTAAGCATCCAGAACATGAAGACGGATCCACTGTATTTTGAGAGCGAAACAAAAAAAAAGTGTTTTGTAATTTTGACAAATTAAATTAAAACTTATTCCTAAAATAGTTTTATTTTTATTTCATCTCTTTAAATTTTTTGTTCTTGTATGCTTTATAAAGATAACTGTGCATATTAATACAAAGTACATTTTTTAATAATTTACAAATAGATATTCATATAGTTCATGCTTTACATTTTTTACTGATTGGGAATTCCCTGGTGGTCCAGTGGGTAGGACTCAGTGCTTTCACTTCTGAGGGCCTGGGTTCCGTTCCTGGTCAGGGAGCTAAGATCCCACAAGCTGCGTGGCGAGGGAAAAAAAATATTTTTTTTTACTGATAGAGTTGTATAATCAAAATATAGAGTCGGCCGATGTGTAAGATTCCTTTCAACTCCCTCCATCCCTGATTGCAAGTCAGGGTGCTTGTGTGTGTGTGTGTGTTCTGGCTGACGTTGTGGACTTCATCATCCAGCCTGTGTAAATGTCACAGTGTTCTTATATGTCGTCTCCATCGTATGACCTTTCTCATAAGGAATCCCTTTTCTCATAAGGATTTGTGTCTTCTGTTATCTAGACAGTGGTTCTCAATGCTGGCTGTACACTAGAATCACCTGGGAAGCTTTTAAAAAGAAAAATACCTCCAGAGATTGATTGTATTGATCTACTATGGAGGCCAACTATCTTAAATTTTTAAGTTCCCTAGGTAATTCTAGCATTCCGCCACTGATCCACTGTTACAGGCATTTTTTTACAGCTCTGTCTGCCATCTCCTGTTGGGGTGGGGAGCAAAAATGATGCCCGGGAGGAGACCAGGAAGTCTCTTTCCACTAAACCTAAGGCTTTTTCTTAAAAAGGTTTAGTATCTTCTCGTCTCTGTTATCATCAATCCCCCTCTGTGCCCCACCCACCCCAGCTTGAAAAAAGATTTCTCTTTCCCTTTTTTTTCCTGGCAAGAGCTCTTAGTCTGAAAATAATAGAGAATTTAAAAAATTGAACTAGAAAACTACTGTTGGAGGTAATAGAACTATTACATAAAATCTTGAGGTAAACCCCCAGGAACTAAAAAGAAAATTTATTTTATGCATACTGTGTTTCCTTCTTTGTGGCAACCAACTGTATTAGTCTTCAGAGCTAGGGTTGTTGGCAGTAGGGGGGGTTTGGCTTGGCTTTTTGTTTTGTTTTCAGGTATCTGTATAAATTTGGAATTTAGCTGATTAAAATGGATGCCTGCAGGACTGTATCTAAAGGCCTTTCGGCAATATTTGCCTACTGTAGTATATAGTGTAGTATAAGGATACATGCTTCGTTCATTTGAATTTGCACACCAAGGACTGATCAACTCTAAAGAACTAATTTCCTCCCAAGAGATAACAACACACTAAGCAGAAAGAGGAGCATTGGGGGTGGGGGGGAGTCTTTCATAAGGATTTAAAATGCAAACCATGATATTCAAGGCTGTCATGCTCACTTTAAAAGTTAAAATAAAAGCCTCCACAAAGACTGCCTTGACAAAGCAATCAAAGTATTTCTGGGGCTTCCCTGGTGGCGCAGTGGTTGAGAGTCCCCCTGCCAATGCAGGGGACACGGGTTCGTGCCCCGGTCCGGGAGGATCCCACGTGCCGCGGAGCGGCTGGGCCCGTGAACCATGGCCGCTGAGCCTGCGCGTCCAGAGCCTGTGCTCCGCAACGGGAGAGGCCACAACAGTGAGAGGCCCGCGTACCGCAAAAAAAAAAAAAAAAAAGTATTTCTGCAAACAACAATCTAGAAATTTACAGACATCTGTATTATAATATTTTAATTGGCAGTGGGTGGCATTTATAATTTTAGTCAGTGATAATTGTTTCATTAATGATGGTTGAACAGCTCTATACCACATCCACAATGGATTTTCAACATTTGGTTGCGTTTTAGTCTTGAATAATTTGTTTTTTATTTTGAAAGTAAAATTGTATATGACGGATTTTTTGGATTATAAAAATTTGTAACTGGAGATTAAATTTAATGTTCTTTCTGAATTGACATTTATTTCTATGCAGCTGGGTACACAGTAGTCTGTGGTCATTGGGGGCAGATATAAGATCAGTAATTAAAATTCATATAATATAAAAGCTATTTCTAGTCCAGTAACTCTCCTACTAATATTTTGTGGTAGCTGCTAAGAAGTTAGAAATATGACTGCTTTGAGTGTCATTTCCTTATAATGCCAGTATGAAACAAAATGCCCAAAGGGAAAGGAGCTAATATGAGAAGAAATAGCATTATCTCAAAACAGTAGTCTTCTCCTAAACAGACTAGTTCATATCATTTGTAGCTTATTTGTAGAATTAATTTTATTTGTAGTACAGAGTTTTAAGTGCAATGTTAAGATTGCCATTTTTACACTGTTTGGCTTAAAAAAGAAAAGTTACCTCAGGGATCTTAGTTTTGTCCTGAGTGTATAACAGTTATTAATAACTAAATGATCATGGAAGTAATATCAATCCCTTTTTTATAATTACACATATATTGGAACTACCTGATACCACAGAGTAGAATTTGGATTATGAGCCTATCTTGGACATTATCAAAAAAGATTTAAATAATGCTGTACTGCAGAAATTTTGTTTTAAAACAGTCTTTTCTGTGGGTTATCCTATAGTACAGGCCCTGAGGGCATTAAAGAGATATATGTCTGGGTTTTCAGATTACACTTCTAAGTTTTTTTTTTCTTTTGCAAATATTTGATCGATTGATTGAAGTATGGTTGATTTACGATATTGTGTTAGTCTCAGGTGCGCTTTTAAGTGTTTTTATTTCACTAGTCAAAAGTAAAGTTAGGCTGCACTGTCCCCTGGGTTATTGAGCCATTCATAGACGTGGTTAACACAGAAAGACAAGCATACAAGTCTAGTCTGTTTTCTCCGCAATTTAAAGAAGGAAAGCAGCAATGTTAAATGCAGTGTTTTGAGACTGAAACATGTAAACCAAGATTTAAAAAAAAATTTCTGTGTAGAATTGGTATTTTTCTCGCTACTCATTAACATTACAAATCACAACCTAATCTGACTCTTAATCTTATCCTCAGTATTTTTTTTAATATTTATTTATTTATATTATTATTTGATGGGTCTTAGTTGTGGCGCGCAGGATTTTCATTGCAGCGCACAGGCTTCTCTCTACTTGTGGCGCGAGGGCTCCAGAGCGCATGGGCTCAGTGATTGCGGTGCATGGGCTTAGTTGCCCCAAGGCACGTGGGATCTTAGTTCCCCGACCAGGGATCGAACTGGCGTCCCCTGTGTTGCAAGACGGATTCTTAACCACTGGATCACCAGGGAAATCCCTTATCCTCAATATTGATGTTGAAGTTTCTTTCTAATTTATTCTAAGTTCTTTTCTTCAATCCTTTTGGTTCTGACATAATGGCTTTAGAGTTGGGACAACTTGATAACAAACACTTAAGTTTTTCTCTCCACTGCCAGCTAGAATGTATGCCCTCTCTGAACTGGGCCATCTTGCTTTACCAGCACGTTTCTTTACTTGAAAACATTTTTCTTCTTCATCCTCCTAGCTTCTCAAGTCATTTTACACGAGGAAGAGATGGCTAAAGGTGGAAGCGGAATATACCATAACTTCTGTTTCCTATTTCCTTAATTTAACTTTTTCCATCTTTTTTCAGCATAAATTAAAGCTGGGACAGAAGAGAAGACAGAATATCATGCAACTGTAGCTCCATACTGAGAGTACAAAAGCCTAGCACTGGTCTTTTGCTAGGTCCCCACTTCTTTGTCTTGTTTTTCTTGAGGACCAATGGCCTTTCCCTAAATGAGATCCCACGTCCCACTCAGGCCTGTGGGAAGGGAATAGACTTTCCCCACTCCTCCTTAGTCTGATTCCATCTCCCTCTATTTTCTAGATCCCAAGTTAAGTTTCTCTTATCCCCCACTTGGTCAGAGTAAAGGGCTATAACATCTTCATCCCGTGGTCCAGACTTTCATACTCTTTTACCAGTCCCTCCTTCCTAGACTGTCCATCACAGTGGACAAAGCAAACCCTTTCAAAAACAGTGCAACTGTGGAAGGGAATGTCAGGATGCACACTAAGTACAAATGTAAACGGGGGAATTAATGACATATTTGAGACCTTGGTCAGCAAAGCAAGGCTTAAAGATTAATCCCTTAAGGCATTCCATGATCTCATTCTTCTTTTTAATCCAAAGACTGTTTGGATTTGTGGGTTTTGTCCTGGTCTGTCATGATTTCTTTCTCCATCATACAGCCACTGTCTTAGTTCTTTCTATCCTTCTTTTGACCCAAGAGAAAGAAAATTCTTCCTTGAGTGGCCCTCAGGTAGATCTCTGTTGGTCTTGGCTATCTCTGCAGCCTCCTTTCTCTCAGAATTGGGGCAGAATCTGTAATTCTGCCTTTTTCCTTAAGTGCATTTTTTTTTCATCTGTCTTCCGTCTTCCTCAAATCGAGAAGGCATGGATTTCCCCCTTGGGCATGGGTTTCTCTGGCCTCTCCCCTCTCCAGTCTTGCTTCTAGCTCTTCTAGTCACTCTGCTTATTAACAGTTCCTCTGTAGCTGCCCACCGTTCTTTTCTTTCAGGCTCTTTCCGCCCAGAGAATCTTGAGACTAGCTAGATTTCATTCCTCCCCAACAATACAGTCTGTGCCATGCATTTGCACTTTTTTCCAGCCTCATGATCTTGTTCTAGGTAGCTCTGTGCTCTCTATTACTACATTACTACTATTACTACATTTAAAATGCTCAAGGCCCTGTCTATACATTTTAATACCCAAGCCCTAAGAAAGGGATACCTTTTGAAGGAGAGTGTCTTATTTGCCCCGTATTTTAGTGCAACGCCAAGCACCTAATCTATGCTTAATCTGTTGAGATGAATGGATTTTGAGTTTTACTCCCAAGATGTACGTATCATAAAAATTAAGACATTCGATTTAGTCCTTTCTCCTTGTATAGCTCCTAATTTTATCTAATTGAAAGACAGATACTTGTTGTCAGAGTTACTTCTTGCCTCTCATTTGAAAGTCTCTGATATATTTTTAGTCTTGACATCAGTAGAAATTAGACTTTATCTTTTTACATCTCTGTTGTTAAAATCCAGAGAATAAGCCTAACTATATGAAGCTGGAATTTGTGCCTAATTTAGTTGTACATTTTGAAACGTACTTCACTGTCTTTGAAGCTAGTCTCTAGATTATAGAGATGCGCAGAAGATTGTTCTCTTGGCAGCTTTCACCCCCTCCCCGCTGATGCTGTATTTACCAGGTGGGCTGCTGCAGTTTATATACATGTCCTATAACATATAGTTCCTGAGGCTTTATCAAAATAAAGCTTTTCTTAAAAAAAATTAAAAGCTTAATCAACTGATGTGAATGCAAGTAAGTTGCACGTTTTCAATAAAAAGGTAATTTTTTTACAAATGCACACGTCTCTGGACGGTAACACTAGGAGAGAGTTTATACATTCTCTTCATGTCACTGCTTACTTCATTTTACAGAAGAAGCAAGTTCAAAGAGGTCACACAGTTGGGAGGAGAAAAGGCCTCCTGTCACCTGCCATGTGCTTTCCTTTTTACCAATGTTTCCCAAACTTTTCATCCCTAGAGAACCTGTTCTGTGATCTGCCTGCCCCTCAACCCTCTTCCTGCCCTGAAAAACTCCAATTTTGAAAGATGTTACCTACCAAACTGCATGTAGCAGATAAACTCTTTTACTGAATTTCGGGTAATCAAAAACAAAGAACTGCAAATTAGACTTTGTGATCAACATGAGCCAACTGGTGGCCCCGCTGAATTGATATAATTTTGGTAAAGAAAGGCTTTTGGGGAGGAAATGGATACATTATGTAAAGCTTTAGGGAATAATGAAAACGGTTTACAGGTGGGCTTTAATACCTGCTTGGAGCCTTAAAGGTCTGAGGAGCTCTGGGAGCAGTGAGGACCCCAGGTACTGAACCACCACTCTTTGACCTGCTGCTTTGCAGCTTAAAATCTAATAGTCACATAGAGGACTGAAAAGAGAGTGCCTGTGTTTCAGAGTGAGCATGTTGAATTAATGCCTTCGGGTTTTTTTGCTTTTTGCACATAGATTGAATATGAAAGGAAAAAGAAAGAAGATGGGAAACGAGCTCGAGCTGATAAACAACACGTTTTAGACATGTTGTTTTCTGCCTTTGAGAAACATCAATATTATAATCTTAAGGACTTGGTGGACATCACAAAACAGCCTGTGGTATGTATATGCTCACATTGATCCTTTAAATACGTCCTGCTTCGTTAATACAGCTTTACTGAAGAGAAGTGTATTGTAAATGAATAAGTTCGCTTGCACCTATGCTGATGTCAGGTTTTGTTTCAACACGGAAAAGATGTCTCAGTGTAGCCTTTTTTCCCCCTCCCTCCCTCCTTTCCTCCCTTCCTTCCTTCCTTCCTCTCTCCCTCCTTCCCTCCCTTCTTTCCTTCCTTCCTTCATGTTGTTTTTTTACCTCAGCTTCATTGTTTTCAATTTTAAATACGTTTAATATCAGTAGTTCCATATGAAGAAAAGGTGGATTTGTCCTCCTTTTGACTGATCCTTGACTTTAAGCCTGAAGTCTCTTTGTTTATATCATTTCTAGTCTTTCTTTTGTTCTCTTACCTCCCTCGAAAAAAGCTCAACTTGAAGAGTTGTATGGGTCTTTCATGGTGAATGTTTATCCCTGTCTTGTGAACTGTTCTCTGTGGATTTTTTTTTTTTTAATCAGAATCTGTCTAGCACTAACATTAGGTCTTTTTAAACTTGAGCTGTACTGCCTCACAATGCTTGTTGAGATTATTGCGTTGGGCTATTCTCCATTTTCAAGGAAAATTTTAATAAATTGATGTTTTAGAAAGTTTTTGTTTGTTCTATAAATAATCATTTTTTAATCACTTCTCCAGACTCTTGTGCCTATTTGCTAGTAATTTGTGTTTCTAATCCATTCAAAATGTTGGTAACAAGTAAGGGATCTAAACCCTTTCTCCAGCCTTGGGTCACATTTCCTTCCATTTAACTTTCTCACACCTGAGGTTAGCAAAGTATCAAATTGAATTGTATTTTAGTATTTTAAGTATTTAAGTATTTTAAGTATTTTACTTAAAGTATTTTACTTTACAGGGTTTTAAAAATTAGATGGAAACCCCCTTATTTTTGTCCTCTTACCCACTTTGCATTCTCATTTTGTCCGCTTTGCCAGGATACTCAAGAATATGTTAATTCTAACTGCTCCATTTATTTGCTTCAGAATATGTAACAAGATAACTGGTTTTGTAAAATATTTTAACATAAACGGCTTGGTATAAATTTTTTTTGATTTATTCAAAGCTTTAGGAAATTATTTCTGAAACTTCAGTATTGATGGTACGGCTTCCCACTTCTGTAGAGATTTCTTTACTGTTATATGTCATCCTTTCACTTTTTCATTAAGAAAGAAATTTGAATTCCAAAAGACCTAAGTACTTTGTTGTTGTTGTTTTTTTACCAAAGAGGAGGAAAGTGCTCATGCCTGAAGTATTATCAACTCATCTTAATGACTTCGCTCCCTTCAGCATCAAAGCCTTAGAAACAGCATTCCGAGCTAGATAAAAAATTTGAAATAGAATAATTCATAAGCTAAGCTCTGTTTCTTCTGGTTTTAATAAAGTTTACCTTTGTATTTTATATATACATGAAAAGGCCATTCCAGAAATTCTGGATGCAAACAATATATTCTCATAGAATAACACACACACACACACACACACACAAAATTAGATATGGGAAAATAAGTGTTTGTAGAGGGCCTTTCAGATGATACTAGCGAAATCACTTTCTTTGCCCTTAACATGGTATGACATATTTTTAAAGTTTACTCATTTTGCATCAAAGAAAAGGGATAACTAGTATTTCTCTCAATCTTTGTTCTTCGGATAATTTTTACATGGTGGAACTCAGTGAATCTCTTATAACAGAGCTTCTTAATTCATGGGCAGTAGATGGGCTTTAGGAGATCCAGCAACCCCCTGAATATGTAAAGAAATGTGTGGATTTTTCTGGGGAGCAGATTTATAGTTTATATCAGATTCTCATAGAGAGCCTGGGAGCCTCAAAGAGCTTGAGAACCACTGATCTAGAAACAATTATTTTATAATAGTTTTATTATTTAGGGACTAAATTGCCTCGGCAAGCGTAAAGTTTTTGAAGGCAGGTTTGTATGTTATTCATATCCCTAAATATTCATACATTCCACAACACAAACATAGTAGCAATTCAGTAATTGATTTAAGAATCAGGAGATGGCCCATCCTCTGTATTTAAGGACCACCATATTTTCCTCAGATGGATTTTGACAGGCCTCATGTCGTTTATTGCAGGAGCAGGGTAGAAGGAGCCATCTCAAGAAAGCATGGAATGCCAGAGCTACCGTTATCCTTGCATAGAGGGGAGGAGAGGACAGGAAGTGGTCAGCAGGGATTCCAGTCCTGCCATTTACCTCAGTGGGATCTGGAGAAGTCACTTCCATTGCTAAAATTGAGGGGTTGGACTGGATAGTCCTTGTGAGCCCTTCCAGCTCTCCATCTGTGATTCTCTCTTTCTCCTCTTTCATCTCCTCCTCTCCACCTCCCACTCACATTTGAACTGAGTTGGCAAAGCCCCTTGACCTAGAAAGAAAGTGGCCAGAGCCCAGCTCTCCTCTGTGTAGGTACCTATCCCCTTTAAAAGGTTCACAGGGCATAAGTCAGTCTGTACTAATGGTCATGAATATACCCTTATTAATTTGATTTTGGTCTGAGCAATACCAAGAGAATGAAGGAACCCAGTGTAGCATGAAGGTCAGTAATCCAAGAAAGAGATTTCCTGGTATGATGGAAAGAGCACGGGACTGGAAGGAATAGGATCTCAGTTCAAGCCCCAGCCCTGCCATTTAGCCAAAGAGTCCTAGGGATTTAAATGCGTTTAATGTTTAATACATTATTTAATTTACTTAATATATGACATTCTTAATATAAAATTTACCAATATATTCAAATTAAATGTTTATCATATTATACTTTGTAAATATGCTTTTAAAATACCTAGTTTACAGGATCCTTATAATAATTAATGTTTGTGAAAGTTGCATTTGTCAACAGCAAAGTATTTTACTATTATTATTAGCATTATTAAAGAAATTTTTGAGCCCTGTGTAAAAGGGAAGAAAAGAGATCTTCTTTGTGTTAATCAGTTCTTTAGTATATGCATTTAATGACATGCTCTTGTTTTCTTTTTTTTGAATTTATTTATTTATTTATTTTGGCTTTGTTGGGTCTTCGTTGTGGTGCACAGGTTTCTCATTGCAGTGGCTTCTCTTGTTACGGAGCATGGGCTCTAGGGGCCCGCGGGCTCAGTATTTGTGGCACGTGGGCTCTAGAGTGCACGGATTTCAGTCGTTGTAGCACGTGGGCTCAGTAGTTGTGGCTCGCGGGCTCTAGAGCGCAGGTTCCGTAGTTGTGGCGCACCGGCTTAGTTGCTCCGCGGCATGTGGGATCTTCCCGGACCAGGGCTCGAACCTGTGTCCCTTGCATTGGCAGGCGGATTCTTAACCACTGTGCCACCAGGGAAGTCCCTGCTCTCGTTTTCTGATGGCCCCCAATGCCACTTTCGATACCAAGTTTCTAACCATGAAGTGTATTGCTTTAATACATCCTCTTTGTTATTAACACTACTACTATATTCTTAAGTTATCATCTGCTTTCTGACCTTTAGAATGTCATTTTTGACATTCTGAGTGAATCTGAAGTATTTTCTTGTTTTTCCAGTTCCTTCCCTTCTATATTCTTCTTCCTAAAAACCTTCACTTCTACAAGCACAATTATTGATTAGAGAAACTGCCCTTAAGGGCTAGCCTTTTTCTCTCATTCGCCGGTGTCTGACTTGCATAAGCAATCAAAGAATTAAAGTTACTCATTAAGGGCAAATCAGCCAATTTTATTAAAATGCCAGGCTCTGGTAACTGATAAAAAATTGGAAACACGGTATCCATTTAAAGAAGTGTTTTTCTGCAGTTTAAATTTTGGCTTTTTTTCCCCCTCTCTAAAGTAAAATATCAGAGGAAGCCTATTATTTCTCTCCTGGGAGTCTTCACCTTGAAAGTGTTATGTCTAGTCTTGCTTCATATTTTATGATATCTGTAAAATAGAAGCATAATATCATTTCCTCTAAAAATACAAACCACTAGGAACTGTATATAATTGCTCCCTTTGAAACACCAAACTGCCAAGACCATTTTGAGCTCTAGCATACTGTTCTCTTAACACAGCACCCATTTCCCAGTGTTTCTCTAAACATCCATTTCTATTAGGAGTGTCGTCGAAAATCAGCTCTAATTATAACTGAACCTCTTCATTTCCTTATGCTCTAAATCCACTCAATTTCATGTCAAGATTCAGGGAAGTTTATCTTTAATTATTGATGACCCCTTCTAAATCAGCAGCCCCAATCATATCGATCCAGTGGACCATTTACTTTTTAATTCAGTGTATGTAATTGAACAATTTGCATGCTTTTATAAGTAAGTTCAAATCAACAAGAAAAATGAGGCAGAGATTTGCATGGCTTTGATTGTGAAGCAGCTTGGTGCCCACACTTCAAATTGCCCAGCACTAAATAATGCTGAACAGACTTGCTTATTTGCCCAAAGTAAGCTTTCGATAAAACCGATGCAGCAATAAGATAGTGTTAACATAATCCTCAGAGTTTGTTTCCAGACAGGTCTAAATAAATGCTTGAACAGAAATAAGTGAAATTTGGCATCAGTAAGATACAAGAAGATATGCTTTTTTAAAGTATAAAATAGCTAGGGAATTTGATATACTGAGCATTTCTCCTGTCAAAAAAATAAAATTTTATTTACAAGTGTATGCTCCTATAGATCTGTGAATTGGTAGGGACTCTTTCAGCTGCAAGAAAGAGAAACTCAGCTCAAACTAGCTTAAACAAAAATAGAATTTATAGGGCTTCCCTGGTGGCGCAGTGGTTGAGAATCTCCCTGCCGATGCAGGGGACACCGGTTCGTGCACCGGTCCGGGAAGATCCCACATGCCACGGAGCGGCTGGGCCCGTGAGCCATGGCCGCTGAGCCTGCGCGTCCGGAGCCTGTGCTCCGCAACAGGAGAGGCCACAACAGAAAAAAAAAAAATAGAATTTATAGGCCCCTGCAGCTGGGAAGTTCAGGAATGCATCTTGCTTTAGACATGGCTAGATCCAGCTACTAATATTATTTAGTTAGAACTGTCCCTCCCCATCTCTCCACATCTCTCCTCATCATTCTGTGTGTTGTCTTTATCCTTAGACAGGATCTTGCCGTGTGGTAACCAAAGTGGCCTCCTGAAGCACCTCACAGCTAGCAGCCTCGAAGCAGAAAGAGAATATCTGTCCTGATAATTCCAGCAAAAGCTCAGGGAAGATTTTAATTGCCCTGGTAGGGGTTATATGCTCATTCCTGAGCCAAGGGTACAGAAGTCCATCAACCAAGCCCACTGCCTCTCCCACCCTTGTGCCACACTGCTTGGTACAGAAGTAGCACCTGATGAGTCATAATCGTTTGATTGTTATCTCAAATTTAGTTTGTTGAAAGCAGAACTCTTGATTTCTACCCCCCTCGAACCCCGACGCCCCCAGACTTCCCCATTGCAGTGACACCAGCATTCCCCAAGTTGCTCAAGCCAGACATCTGTCCTCCTGTTTCCTCTTCATGATATCTATATTACACATTACGGTACGTATATATCGTATATATGTTATATGTCTCTGGCTCAGGATCTTAAAAGATAAAAGTAATCCTAGAGATAATCTAGTCTAAGTTATAGTCCCAGAGAAGGAAGTTGCCTAGTGGCTTGAAGGCACAAGCCACATTGCCTCTTCTATTCAGACATGTGTATACGACCAAAGACAAGCAAAGAAAATGTTTTTCTGACAATAGGAGCCCCCTTTTAATGAGCAGAGTGGAAGCTAATTTCTCTCTCAGGCAGACTGCTTTCAAATGTCTGTGTTATTAAGAATCACCAGGCTTCCCTGGTGGCACAGTGGTTAAGAATCCGCCTTCCAATGCAGGGGACACAGGTTCGAGCCCTGGTCTGGGAAGATCCCACATGCCGCGGAGCAGCTAAGCCCGTACGCCACAACTACTGAGCTTGCGCTCCAGAGCCATTGAGCCACAACTACTGAAGCCCGCACACCTAGAGCCCGTGCTCCGCAACAAGAGAAGCCACCGCAATGAGAAGCCCGCGCACTGCAACTAAGAGTAGCCCCCGCTCGCCGCAACTAGAGAAAGCCCGCGTGCAGCAACAAAGACCCAATGCAGCCAAAAGTAAAAATTAATTGATTAATCAATTTCAAAAAATTGTATCGTTAAAAAGTAGAAACCAACTTAAAAAAAGAATCATCGTTAATCTAAGTATGTAGAGAATGGAATCTAAGCTTTATCTTAGCTCATTCAGTTTCTAATCCAAAGTAAAAATGGGTTTTTAATTTTTTTTATTTTTTATTTTTTTATGAATTTATTTATTTTTATTTATTTATTTATTGGCTGCATTGAGTCTTCTGTTGCTGCGCGCAGGCTTCCTCTAGTTGCGGTGAGCGAGGGCCACTCTTCATCGCGGTGCGTGGGCTTCTCATTGTGGTGGCTTCTCTTGTTGTGGAGCACAGGCTCTAGGCGCATGGGCTTCAGTAGTTGTGGCACGCGGGCTCAGTAGTTGTGGCTCGCAGGCTCTAGAGCACAGGCTGAGTAGTTGTGGCGTACGGGCTTAGTTGCTCCGCAGCGTGTGGGATCTTCCCGGACCAAGGCCCGAACCTGTGTCCCCTCCATGGGCAGGCGGATTCTTAACCACTGCACCACCAGGGAAGTCCCCAAAATGGGTTTTTTTAAGTGTTTGAAGTTCATTCCCAAATGTACTACTAAATAATGCTGTTTTTATTATAATATCTTGTTCTGACATATGCTTTCCCTTTTTTACATGATTCCTTTTTCTTCTTTTCCCCTGAATCTTTATCATTTCCTTTCTCTTCACATATTTCCTTTCCGTTCTCTCTCCTTTGATTTTTGAATGGTACTACCAAAACTAAAAAGACCACCAATTTCCCAGCAGAGCATATTAGCTAGTGGCAGCCCTCTGTGAGAGTTTTTTTTTTTTTTTAGCTGCGTCAGCTCTTTGTTGCGGTGTACGGGCCTCTCTCTAGTTGCAGTGCGCGGGCTCAGTAGTTGCGACGTGTAGGCTTAGCTGCCCCGCAACATGTGGGGTCTTAGTTCCCCGACCAGGGATCGAACCGACGTCCACTGCATTGGAAGACAGATTCTTAACCACTGGACCACCAGGGAAGTCCCGAGACTTCCATTTTAAAAAATAATTATTTGCAGTGGCCGGTTAACTTAGTTGGTTAGAATGTGGTGCTAAAAAATAATTATCTGCTTGTGAATTTGAGCCTTAATTAAAAGTTTTAGAATATGAAATGTCATACTAAAATAAATTATTAACTATGTTGAATATAAAAGGATAAAAGTTAAACACATTTATGAAATTTTAATGCTTTCCTTATGAGTAGAAGGTTCTAATAACTAATAGATTTACTACTAATAAGTTTATTATGAAATAGTAACGTTTTCTCTTTTAATTTATTGTGCGGTTTGTTTCAGCCTTTTTACTGTTTTTTCTTTTTTACCTTATTTCTGCATGGGGTAAAATTGGGGGTGAATTTACTAACATAACCAATTGAGTCCATATTTTACGTGAGATATTACGTAGGTAAAAGCAATATCTGACATAGGCTCCCAGTAATCAAAATTGGGCATTATTTACGTACAGAATTTACATAGAGTTTTTAATTAAGCAGTAGGCCACACAATTTATATTTATTCTGAAAAATGTCATTATTCATAAAATCTCTTTCTCTACCCTTCCAGTCCCATTTAATTTTAAAGGGAGGGAAAAGTAAATGTTTAAGCTCATTAACTGCTTTCTCCTGATTTCTTTATTTAGTCCCTGAGCAAGCTAGAAGGAAGGACTTGTTTTAAGCTTGCCATCCTTATGGGAATTATCTTGGGGAAGAAGTCATGTTCTTCGCATTGGTCTCTGCATAAGAGAAAACATTACACTGTGGATTTAGATAAGTGTTTGAAGCCTCCTGGTTTCTCTAACTCAGCAGGGGAATTGAGATACCAGAGGATAAGCCTGTGGCAGAAGACTTTATAGTGCCAGCCTGGCTGGCCACCTTCAGTTCTGTATTGCAGCATTAGAGAGCCATTCCTTTTAGAATGTCCCAAGACAGATATTCTAATTCCATCATATTTTCCAGTCCATATGGACTGATCCACAGAGCTATCTGCTGTTAATTGGAAATGTTACTTTATCCATGGTAATTTGGTAATAAAAAATGGTGTTATCTTAATTTGTTATGAGCTGGAGAGGTCTCCTTTTTTTCCCATCAATTTAAAACCTTATTTTCAGTACAAGTTAGACTTTTTTAAGTTACAGTTCAGTGGATTTTCATATATTCACATAGCTGTACAACCATTGCCACAAGCAATTGTAGAATATTTTCACCACCCCACAAAGAAACTCCATACCTATTAGCAATTACTCCCTTATGCACCCACCCCCTCTCCAGCCCTAGAGAACCACTAATCTATTTTCTGTCTCTAAAGATTTGCCTATTCTGGATGTTTCATATAAATGGAATCATATAATATGTGGTCTCCTATGACTGGCTTCTTTAGGCATAATGTTTTCAAATTTCATCCACGTTGTGGCATGTATCAGTATTTTCTTCTTTTTTATTGCTAAATAGTGTACCATTATATGGATATACAACATGTTGTTTATCCATTCACCCATAGATGGTTGTTTCCACTTTTTGGCTACTGTAGTAAAGCTGCTATGAACATTATGTACAGGTTTTTGTGTGAACATATATTTTATTTCTCTTGGGATTAGAATTGCTGGGTCACTTGGTAACTATGTTTAATCTGAGGCACTGCCAGATTGTCATCAATCCTTTTTTAATCCTTAGTCAGCAAACCTTTTATCTACTATTGCCTTAAAGTAAAACTTTACTATCTATTCCAAATAGTTTAAGGGTGAATAATGCTTCATTGTTGAGAATACTACGTAATTTTCTAAAAATTCTTTATGGTAAAATATATATCTAAAGAGTCTCTTTGCTTGCCATTTAATTTCTAGCAGTATTTTCAAGTGGACTAATAATAACTCTGCCAATTGATATCTTCTTATTTTTTGTACATTCTAAACTACTTGTCACACCAAATGCACTAATAGGTAGTTTCCATGGTTCTAAATGCAAGAATTCATATTTATATTTCAATAGGAATTTTTTTCATCTTTATTAAGTTTTAGATATCTTTGATTGTATTTTTCTAGTTAACATTTTTAACATTAACTATATGAATATATGTTTTTTCCCCCAGTTGGAAGCCATCATATCCCAGCCTTGGAATACCTTGCAGCATTCCAAGATTGTTATGTTTAGCATACAAATAAACTAATACAGTTTAGAAAGCATGTCTTTAAACATATAGTTAAAATTAAAAGTTTTGGCCCAAAGGAAGTAAACTTTATCTGAAATATGGAAGTACGTGAATCATTGCCACTGCTGGACAGATGAAGTGTTAACTAAAAGTAAGATGATTTACCAGCACATGAATATTAATGCAGTAATAAATTTCTTCTTTAGAATTTGGATTAAGCCATAAAGTAGGGCTGGGGGTGGGTAGAGTTTGTGGCTTGGCCATTTCATTACCGATCATCTCTCTGCTTCTTAGAGTTTTACAAAGGGAGGAATGCAGCCTGTGGGACCCTGAGAGGAGGACAGGGTGGAGACGAGTATAAAAACAGAGGTGAAACCAGAAGGAAAAGAGGAGAAAAACGCTGAGATGGCCCATGTTCCAGAGCTGCCCTCAGTATCATGTTCCCTCTCCTGTTCACAGTTCTCTCTGTCTAAAGGAAAGAAACATAGGTTGCCTTTGTTCACAGCTTATGTATAATGTGCAGTTTATTTTTTTAACGAAAGAATTTTGTGCCTTGGAGCCACTAACATCTTCATCAGTAAGTCCTCTGTTCTGTTAACCTTGTTTAAAGGAGTCACAGTCGGTCACATGAAAATCACATAAATATGAAGTGATACTTTGAAATTATCACATAACTGATCATGAATGCCCTTGCCTCCTGGGTCACTTTATAAAAAGCAGATAGCAGTTTCCCTTTGGTGACTCTGTTAACCAGTGCCAACTTTGGTATTGATTTACATGATGCATATTTATTCCAACCTTTTTGGGAAGATTTTGTGATAAGTCTAGTAGGGTTATATCTTTAGCTTATCTAAAGCATTATTATATGGTGATCAGCTCTCTGTCAAAGATATATTTTTTTATCAACTTCCAGGAATTTAGTTATAGTTAGTTTATTATTATGTATGTTAATGCTTAACACTAAAATTCCCAATAAAATGAAATGCAGATAAATCTTCCATTTGGCTGGCAGAGCAGTAGAGGAAAAGATAATATGAAAAATGGCAGGGGTGGAAGCTGGTAAGGAGGGAGAAGAGAGGCTAAAATAGTAGGCTACTGTGCCTTGTGACTCTACATAGGTTTGTCTTGATCTTGGGGGAGAGATCAGGAATTTGATCTATGAATTTACAGCTTTTTGGCCACCACAATATTGTCTTGATCCACACATGCACACCACGTCCTACTCACTAGACCTCTCTGCTCCAGTATGTGCTTTGCCTTTCCCTTGCAGGAAAGCTGTAATGTTCTATCCCCTTTTTCTCTGCATTCGGGCTTGCTGTAAATACCCTCCCACACATCTCTTTGATGAAGAATTGCTGGACCTGAGCCAATTTATTATTTCAGATCTTGTTCTGCAGAACTGCCCACAGTTGGTAATGAGAAATCTTTCCAATCCTATGTGACATAAAGGTGATCTACTCAGTTCTGGAATCTGGTGTTTAAAATACAAGTGATGAGGCAAAAGATTAAATTGCAAAATCAGTGTTTAGAATTAGTAAGAGGAGAACTAGTTTCCCTTGATCCCTGCACAGACTTGCCATTCAGTTCAAATGATCAAATGTACATCCTCAAAGAACCTAACATCTTGACTCCGGCTGGGTTAGGTGCCCCTTCCAAGTGCTCCCACAATGTCCTGTGTGTATGTCCTATTACTGTGCTTCTGTTTTAGTTTATGATTGCCTGCTTATATGCATTTGTTTCCCCCATTTAACACCCTGATCTTAAACTGTGAACTCTGTGAGGATGACAGCAGACTGTGTGCCACTCAGCCTGATACTAGAATAAATATTAGTGTGAAGGTATACATTTTTTAAAAGGAAAGTTAGGGGGCTTCCCTGGTGGCGCAGTGGTTGCGCGTCCGCCTGCCGATGCAGGGGAACCGGGT
>NC_041226.1:22336335-22347788 GCF_002837175.3 Physeter macrocephalus | reverse complement strand
GTCCGGAGCCTGTGCTCCGCAACGGGAGAGGCCACAACAAAAGGAGGCCCGCATACCACAAAAAAAAAAAAAAAAAAAAAAAAAAAAAGAAAGTTAGATTACCAATTAATCTTCAATCCTGCTAAAACCTTTAAAATCTCCACCTCAGTTGGCTTTGTCTCAAATAATATTTTAGCAGTATAATACAGATTTTAGTAGCAGATGTCATTCAGATTCAGGTAATACAGTTTAATCAATTTTCATTTCTCAAACCGGGTCATTGCCCTATATGTTAATGAGGTGAAAAATGAAAACAACTAGAATTAGAGGTTTATTCTTTTGGGCCTTCTAAGTGATGTCCCCGCAGCCAACCACACCCTCCAAAACCCTCTTAGCTCTTTACTCTTAAGCACGCCCAGTTCACTCAGCATCAGTGCGCTGCAGCTCTGATGTGTGGTCGGGCCCTGCAGTGGGGGCACAGGGTTTGATGGGAGAGATAGACATGTACACAAAGAGCTATAATATAGTTGAGGGCCCTCCCTGAAGTAGGTAGGTACAGTGTGAAATGTAGATCTAAGAGGTAGGACCGTTAGGGAAAGTTTCTCTGAGAAAGTGACATTTGTGCTGAGTCGGAAAGGATGAGGAGCTCAGATCTGAGAGAAGGGCATGAGCATTACAGGGAAAGGGTGGAGCATATGGAAAAACACCAAGAGCATGCAGACGCAGAAATGGCAGGTGCGCGTATGGGGAGGTATTAGAGAAAGAGGCCAAAGGGCAAAGACAGACCTGGGTGGATGCCTGTGAAAGAATTTGGAATTTAACCTGTAGGCCAAAGGGGAAGTCAGAGAAAATTTTTAAACAGAGAAATGACATAATCTCACTGTTCTCTACCTATGTCTTTCCTTCAAGGATTTTCTGACCTTGTTTTTCTCTGTTACTACTACCACTTTCTCTGCTAATGCTTTGTGCCAAGTTAATTCATTTAGTTATAGTAGAATGGTCTTAGGTTGCTGTTTGGAACATTCTCAAACTTCAGAAGTTTGCCCCTCCCTCCCCAGAAGATTTCTGCAACATGCTAGATATCGCGACCCTAATCCCATCTTGTTACCTGACAAATTGACAGACTGTGACTGTCTCATTGCATTCTTATTGTTAAAACAGAAAAAAGAGTGACATCTTTATAAAAAACAAATACTCCATAACCTTATTATACTATTGATAGTTTAATAAAGTGAGGGTGGGCTGTACATGGAGACAACTGAATTTGTACCCTTAAGACTTTCTTAGTATTTTGTGTTGAACCCTTTCTAGGCTTTTCATCTTCTGTATCCAGATTATAAATGACCCTGCTAGCCTTGAAGTCAGGCAACCACCATGCTCCTGGCACTTGCTCTGTTCATTTTTGACCCATCACGGCGCAGCCACAGTCGCACGATTGTTTGTGCCCAGGGTCTGGCCATTCTCACAATAAATCATTCTTTGGAATTTTACAAAGAAGTCATTCATGGCACCTAAACTGAAAATCAAAGCCCAACCCATCATTTTCCACTTATGAATCCTGTTTAATTAGAAAGTAGTTTACGAACAGTGTCCCATTTTTTTCGATGCTATCTAAAGTAGCAGATGGCAGGCGTGCACATTACCTGGCTGTCTGAAGCTCACCTGAGTAATTCGCTTACTCGTTTACTCGGGTGGGTCCTTCGGTGAAGCCAGCTGCAGAAGGTGTGGGAGGCAAGCAGGCCTTCTCCCGGGGAAACCCAGGCCTCCTTCGGTTCATTGCTGCCACCTGCTGGGACCCGGCTGCCGGGATGGGGAGGCTGCTCCAGCGAGAGCTGAGCCATCCAGGGCTGTTTGAGGGACCCGTATGTAGTTCCAGTGCTAAACAGGTGGTCCTAAATGGAAGTACTTCATCAGCTGTAGAGCATTATACCAGTCTGTGTAAGGTGGTGTTACGTGACGTTGGTTCACGCATACTCTTCAGCAACAGTGAGGCTGAAAAACTAAGTAACACTTTGAGGACCCAAAGGTGCCAGACTATTAGAGCCAGAAGAATCCCTTAAGCGGATGCTGTGGATTTTAGTGTAGTTAAATCAGACTCCTGGGGGCTTGTGAAATGCATAGTCCCGTGCCTGGCTCCAGGAGATTTTGATTCATTAGCTCTAAAACGGGGCTTATCTCACAGGCTCCCCATGAGGTCCTGATGCAGACAGTCTAGCACCACACTTGAGAAAGGCACTGCCTTAAACATTATCAAGGTAAGAGCTTCTCAGCCATTTTTCCAATTAGTGCCTCATTTCAGTAAATTTTTAAAATTTACATAATATTACATCTTCCATCCATGGGATGAGTCACTGTAATGTACCTGTAACTGGTTCTTTGAAACATACACATAAAAATTATTGTTGGGTTGGTTTGTTCTCCAGCAAAAAAAGAAAAAGTCCGTTTTAAATGATTAACTTTTCTGTCTTCTCCAAGAAGGAAGTACTGTAATTTGTATTGATCAGTTTATAGTGAAATGTTTTTTCACCTTGGGCATTGGCACGCAGAGGTGGGGCTTGATATTACATTTGTCATAGCCATCATTTTCATGACTGTAGTAAGCATTTGGGTAATACTGAATTTTCAGTTGCCTGAAATACCATAATGCAGTGTTCTGCCCTCCATCATCACTCACCTCTTTCCTTTGGTGGAGCCAAGCACAAGAAAGCTGCAGCCCCCAGAAGAAAAATAAGTGGCCCAATAGCAAGTTTGAGAACTCACCTTAGAACTGAGAATTCTGGATACCTATCATGTGCTTGCTTCATAGAATATTAATGTCCCAAAGCTATATGTCATTTTTTAAATATATGCTCCTGCTTCTGAAACAACTGTTTCCAATCCAAGAATAACCCTATCTTGACTGTGAACTCAGTGATGCCACTGAACTCAAGGGCAGATTACACTTGGTATGCTGTGTAATCTTAATAAATTAAGCACCAGCAAATTTTCTAGTGTATTTTCATCTAGACTTTTTTTTCGTCTTTTTTTTTTTTTTTTTTTTAGCTCTCAAGGTTGCTGGCATTCAGGACTTCCAACCCCTTTAATGCAAATGATCATATATTTAATGCAGTTTTCATGTATTGTATGCATGGAATCAAAACAGCAGTTTATTGAACTTCTTTATAGAGAAATCTTGTTGAGCTTTCAGGATCATAATTTTTATTACTAATAAAAATGTGGTTTGGTGTATCATTTTATTTTAAATCTTGTTTCCTGCATTCATAATCTCATCTGTCAAGGTTATTTTGTTTTTGTTTTTCAGTCATACCTGAAGGAAATCTTAAAAGAAATTGGTATTCAAAATGTAAAAGGGATCCACAAAAACACATGGGAGCTGAAGCCAGAGTATAGACATTATCAAGTAGAAGAAAAGAGTGATTAAGAAGACTCGAAGCCTGCCTGCTAACAGAACAACTAAAGGGTGATGCACTAAGCAAACGGCCTTGATACGTGAATCCTTGAGCACCATCTTTATAGGGGGAAAATGACTGGTACTTTAATTTCTCTAGGTAAATTTTTTAAACAATAATTCTTGTCAAGTTGCTTAAGTGATTTTTGAGGAAAAAGAACACATTTATTTATATACTTAATCAGATTATTCATGATGGGGTTGGGGGTTGAAGAAGGTTTTTCTTTTTAAATATTAACTTTTAAAATGTAAAATTCGGAAATGTTTTCTAAATGAGGACTCCCCGTACTTGTTTCTCTCTGAGGAGCTGAGGTAATACAGATCCAAACTGAATGGCATAGCAGGAAAAAAGTAGTCAACTACAGAAACTCTCAAAAGGAATTAAAAAGAGTTCCTTATTCTGCAATTGTCGAAGAACAACGCTGTCTTTATTTTTTTTAACAGGTGGCTGTGTTTCATGTTCACACACATTAATGAAAGCATAGCATTTATGTTTGTACTAAGATAGCTGTCTTCATCATTAGCTTATTTTACCCTAGCGATAGTGACATGAGAAATGGAAAAAATCATGGTCAATTAGACTTTCTTTCTTCTTTTAAAATAATTAGAAATTGGGAATTCCCTGGCCGTCCAGTGGTTAGGACTCCGCACTCTCACTGCTGAGGGCCCGGATTTTCGATCCCCGGTCGGGGAACTAAGATCCCATGAGCCCCGTGGTGTGGCCACAAAAAAAAAAAAAAAAAAAGAATAAAATCATTAGAAATTAAATACTTTTCCAATTCAAGATATGTATCCCCCACCCAGATTATAAGTTTCTCAAAGACTGACTTTGCCCCCCAGCTTTTCCTGCACCCTCGGCGGGAGGGCGCTTACTCTTGCTGTTTACAGACTAGATGCGGGTTGTAGGGGTGAGGCTGATAGGTACAGACAGAAAGGTTGATGCCAGTCCCTGGGGAATGAAAGTGCTTCTTTTATCTTTCTCTTTAATTAATTTAAAATAAAAGCAATACATGTCCATGGTTAAAGTCTTTCTAGTACAAAATGTTATATGTTAAGCAATCCAAAACCATACCCGTGAAGAAGACCACCAGAACAAAAGAAGCTTTAGCAAACTAAACACAATGAAAAGCGTCTTTTTTACTTGTTAATTTTATCGGCTGCAACCAGGAAGCAGCAAATGCCAAAATTTGTTAATGTTATGTAATTAAAGCAAATCAAGGAAATAATCTATCCACTGAGATAAATATTTTCCTGTATTATTTGATTTTTAGCAGCAGAGCACCAGAATGCTGAGGCTGGGTACCACTGCATTAAGAAAAATTTTGTCCTTGCATTCCCACTGTAAAATAAAATTGATTGAAGAGGGTGGTCCCATTCCCTCCCCCACCTCCAATTGTCTTATCCTGCCTTGTTGTGGCGCAGGAACCGAATGTTGTATCCCCATTACCTTTCAATTCCTAGTTACTTAAGCCTCGGTGTCAGAAAGCAGATGGACAATGGTGTGATAAATCCGTATAGAGCTGAGAATCTGGACACGTGTCATGCGCTTTGTTCATAGTATATACCTTCCCCCAAAACCTTGTCTTTTTGGAGGTATGGTACTGCCCTGAAACAGACCTGTGTCTCCTCTACCCCTGCCTTTTGTTTCTGTGGTGACAACACCTGCCAGATTGAACTTGCTGGCTGCTGGTAGAGTTTCCAAGGCAGAACTTTGTCTCATTTGAAGCTATGCTTTGCTATTTTCTGCAAACCTGGTTTCTTTAGCTTGTTTTAGTGACCTTGTACCTCATCACACCTGATAGTATCTGCTTGTGTCTCTTAAACAACTTGTTATCTATTCAGTAGGATAGCTGATCTAGGTGGTTGACTGGTGCCGTTCCTGATTAATTTTTTTGAAATTGCTTTCTTATTTAGTACAAAAATACAGCTATTGGCCATGGAGGAGACTCTCCCTTCCACCTGGGTTCCCTTTTTCTTTTATTCCAGGATTCTCTTGCCCTGATAAACATGGTTTTGGCAGCCAAACATCCTAAACCCTTATAACCACTGTGAGATGGAGAGAGAGGAAGGCTGATAAGGGAGATACACATCTGGTAAGATGTCACATCATAAGAGGACAGGAAGGCCATATGTAACAAATGAGATTGTTAAACTCAACTAGTGCACCCACTTTGGGGATATTTTAACTGACAGAATGTAATAAGATTATAGTTGCTGGGCAGCGGAAAGCTTTGAAATCACATGTTGCCACAGTAACATCTAAAGTGATATATCTTAAAAAAGTAAACAGGTTTTGCTCTGTTGTAACAGAAGCAGCTCTCCTGGATTTCAGCAGAGTTGCATTTGTTCCTAATGGTCTGTGAATACATTTTCTTTGAAGCTGTTTTCATCATTGTTGGTACATATTAGTGATAATAAGAGTAAACAGTGCCTGGCCATGTGTTAAATGCTCTAAAATATTATCTCATTTAATCCTCAGAATTAGTGCTAAGACATAATTTTTATTTTTTTTAATTTTAGAAGTATACCTTACATAAACACTGTTACATCAGTAATATACAGTGTTTCATCATTTTATTTGTATAACCTCCTTATAAACTAAAAATGAACACATATTATACAGAGACATTGAAATGACATGTACAGTATTTGTTCAGTTACTCTTGCCTAAGAGATAGTCAGGTTCTTTCTAGTTTAAAATCTATTTCTATGTCTCTGAAATGAAAAGAAACTAATGATTCAACATATACTTAGATCTAATCACCAGATGCCCTTCTGCTCTACAGTAAACACCGTCAATATCATCAAGCAGTTAACTTGATGAGCATAAACATATTAACTTTATTAATGTGCTTATAACCTTATTAATAAGCTTGTTAACCACTCTCTCTTACAGATATTTTATGCTATTGACTAAATGCTTCTTTTTTTATTATTAAAGCTTTGCTTAATTGTGTAGGTAACACAGGCTCATGTAACTACATAAACGATCTAGAGACATGTAGTGTAATGACCAGGTATTACACATAGAGAGGCACATTGCAGCAATTCAGTAATGACACACTTCAGCAGATGCAGTCAGATCTCTCCTGGGTTATAAGGTCTTGGAGGAACTGGGCACCATTTGTTTTTTAAATAAAAATAAAACTGAATTAAAAAAGAAAGAATTAGTGCTAAGTAAGAGGTAGATAATGTCCATTTTCTAGAACCATTTCCTGCCCCACATATTATCATGAGTACTGATCCCTCTTTAGGGGAATTCTACCCTTGGGGTAAAGTGAATACTAGAGTATACTTTCCCAGAAGCCCACACATGCCACCCTCCCCCCAGTCTTATCTCCAAACCAGGAAAAGGGCTATCAAAACGGCAGCCAAATTGTCTTTGGCATCCCTGCTTGAATCCAGACACCCAAACCTCCCTTACCCACAGGATGAAGATTACATTCCCTCCTTTAAAGTCAAGCTCCTTTTGCTGACATTTTAATCCCTATTACACTTCAAGTACCCAGGTAGGGTATGCAGCTTTAGAGTGGACTCTTAGACCTGCATAGGAGTTCAGGATGGCAGTGGAATGTGACAGGAGGACGGGGCACTAGCTGATGGCCAATGCATCGGCCATTTTCCCTGGCATTTGTGTGACGGTCCAGGAGGTGGTAAGCTGGGTATCTTTTTGGTTCGGTTTTCATTGCTATGTGAGTCCAGAGCAGGTTCCTAAGCCTAATGTCATTTTCATAGTGTGTAAGAGGAGGGAGCAGAGGTCACTTTTTAGCATTAGTTTTCTTCACATACTCCCATCCTTTCTTCTTCCTACTTCCTTTCCTTTGAGCAGGTACCACCATTGATTATACAATAGTATGATGTAACATCTGACAGACCAGCAGTGTAAGTCTTTAATGGTTTAATATAAGAAAATTAATTGACATATAACTTGTGTTTGACTTCTGACTAATGGGCAGCAAAGTCTCTTCTGAGTTGTTTTGTCTTCAGAGATTTATTTCCAGTTCTTGTTCAGGTTCTAGAGTTTCTGACTTGTGGGATGCAGTTCCTTTTTTTTGCTCTAGATTCAGATGAGGTATTTCCCAGGAATGAATGCAGGTGGCCAGTGCATTTGATTTGCTTACATTCTCCACTGCCAAGTGAATGTCCAATCCCAGGCTCATGAGAAAGATGCTGACTTGGCCGGTCACAGTTGAGGGTCTCTGCCATGACCTAGTGAGCACAAAGGAAGTTCATCAGCATAAGACTGCAGGTACAGAGTTGAGCAAATAAGACAGGTCCTTGCTTTCAAAAACTCAACAGTGTTGAAGAGGACTTGGAAACAAATACATGGCAATATAGTGTAGTAAGTGCAGCAGTAGAAATACATGGCAAATTGTTTAAAGAGCTACCCGGATTCAAAGCCTGTGACTTACAGCAAGTTGTTTACCTTCTGTTCCTCGGTTTCCTCATCTGCAAAATAGGAATATTAAGAGTATCTACTGAATAGAATGTGGTGAAAATTAAATGAGTCAATATATGTAAAGCACTTGAAACACTACATGACACATAGAAAGTACTTTATAAGTATCAACTTTGTCATATACAAAATATGTAAAATATAGAAGTAGTACGGAGCATGAAATGATTGATTACATCTTTGAGGAATCAGGAAAGCCTTCTTAGAGGAGTTGATATCTGAAGTGGGTTTTGAAGGGTCTAGGAGTTTAATAAAAGTCAAGAGGCAGGAAATACAGAAAGAACAAGTGTAAGGGCATTAGCGAGCAGCCTTCCTTCACAAGGTAGCTGGAGTGAGAACCCACACACCCCTTCAGTGTTCTTACAGATATCGCTCAGTAGCAGAGGAGTGTAGCTGGACAAGCTGAGTCAAGCCTCAGTCTCATGGCAGAACTTGGAGGTCAGGTGATCGCACCCTGGGCCCAGGTGGAATGGATGAGGGTTTAGGCAGGGCTCACCTCCTTCAGTTGTACACACAAGCTCACAATGATGCAGACCTCGCAGTTGCTCCCTTATTTGTAGCATGCTTTTCACATTGATTTATTCCTGAACACATTTCTTTAGTATGGGCCTATTAAAGTAGCAATCCAAACCAACCTTAGTGAATTATGTGTTAGAGGTTTGAGGTTCCAATCATTCGCCCCTCACCACGGCAAACTAATCAGTAAAGATAAATAGGGGATAAGAGCTAAAGGGGTCAAATGATTCCGTTTGGAGGCCCACTAACTCCTAGCTGGACTGGAGGACCTAGCTAAGAGCTGAGGCTGAAATAGAGCTTTCTTTACTTATCCTTCTCCTCAGTTAGTGACGACTAGCCAGCCACTGGTTGTTGCTTGGCCTGACTTAACCGTTTGCAGGTGAAAAATCTGGAGCAGCTGGAAGAAGACATCCAGATGGCCAACAGATCCAAGAAAAAATACTCAACATCACTAATCATCAGGGAAATGCAGATCAAAACCACAGTGAGCTTTCACCTCACACCTGTTAGAATGACTGTCCTCAAGAAAGACGAGATGAGAAGTGTTGGTGGGAATGTGGAGAAAAGGGACCTCTTGTATACTGTTGGCAGAAATATAAATTGGTTCAGCCACTATGGAAAACAATATACCAAGGTTCCTCAACAAATTAAAAATAGATCTACCGTATGATCCAGCAATCCCACTTCTGGGTGTATATACCCAAAGAAAATGAAAACAGGATATTAAAGAGCTATGTGCACTCCCATGTTTATTGCAGCATTATTCACAATAGCTAAGATATGGAAACAGCCTAAGTGCCCATCTATGGATGAATGGATAGAGAAGACGTAGTGTATATGTGTGCAATGGGATAGTGTTCAGCCATGAGAAAAAGGAGATCCTGCCATTTGCAACAACGTGGATGGACCTTGAGGGCGTTATGCTAAATGAGATAAGTCAGAGAAGGACAAATAGTGTATGATATCACGTATATGTGGAATGTAAAACTAAACTCCTAAAAACAGAAAAATGATGGTTACCAGGGACTGTGGGGTTGGGGTAGGAGAGATGCTGTTTAAGGGTACAGACTTGCAACTAGTAGTAAATAAGTCCTAGAGAGCTGATATGAGTAAAGGCAACACTGTTGTATTAATAATCATCAAACTTGCAAAGAGACTAGATCTTAATTATACCAGCCACAAAAAAGAAGTAATTATGTGATAGAGGAGCTAACTATCACTACAATGGCAATTATATCACAGTATATAAATTATCAAATCATGTTGTATACCTTAACACAGTGTTTTTATGTCAGACGTATTTCAGTTAAAAATAATAAGGACAAAAAACATCCGGGCTTTCCAGAGGCAAGCACAGCCCGGCATGCTCACCCCATGAGGAGTGAACATAGGGGTTCAAGAACGGAGGATGGGAACAGAGGAATACAGCTGTGTCAGAGCTGTTTGATACACTGTTAAGGCATCTTTGTTAGTTCGGTGGAAACAGAAAAGATGGGCTTTACATACGATGGAATGGTGGCTACCAAAAGAGTTCTCAGAAGAGTCCCTTCCTTAAGTCAGCGTACTGCCCGATTCCCCCCGGGACTCAGCTGAGACATTAGTGAGCATTCATTCGGCCATACGTTCAATTAACATTTGTCACGTGTGGATCTCCAAAGAGAGAGCAGTATAGCATGAAACTGCTGATAGCACTTCAGAAATAAGTAATGATCTCTCATCAGTGATGTTGAAAGGGAGAGTTTAAAAATTCTGTACAGGAGAACATATTTATAAAATACAAATAAAAGACGTGTATCTAGACTGTATAAAGATCTCTCAATTCAATAATAACAAAACAACCCAACTTAAAAATGGGCAATAGATGTACACATACACCTCACCGAGAAGCTATGGATGGTCAAAGAAGCACGTGAAAAGCTGCTCAACGTCGTTGGTCATTAAGGAAATGCAAATTAAAACCACAACAAGGTAATGTTACATACCTACAAGGATGGCTAAAGTTTTAGAAACCTGACAGTACCAAGCGCTGATGAGCATGCAGAGCAACCAGAACTCTCACACGTGAGAATTGCTCATGGGAATGCAGAAGTATACAGGTACGTTGAAAAGTAGTTGGGCATTTTTTTTTTGCAAAGCTAAACATACCACCATACAACCCAGCAATCCCACTCCTAGGTGTTTGCCCAGGAGAAATGAAAATAACACATGCACACAAACAGCTGTACGCAGATGTTTAAGCAGATTTAATTCTAATTGCCAGACACTGAAAACCACCCAAATGTCCACCAACTTGTGCCTAGATAAACTGTAGTGCAGGCGTGCAGTGGAATGCCACTCAGCAATGAAAGTAAAGGACCGAATGATACAGCCATTTGGATGACTCTCCAATGCCTTGTGCCAAGTGAAAGAAGCCGGACTTGTGGGGCTACATGCTGTATGCTTCTGACTGCATGACATTCTGGAAACAGCAAAGCTATGGGGATAAAGACAGGTCAGTATTCGCCTGGGGTTGAGGGTGCGTCAATGGGTTTACTACAAAGAGACACAAGGGAACTTTTGCGGTAATGGAACTCCTGATCGTGGTGGTGGTTACATGACTGTGTTTGTTAAAACATAAGCTGCACATTTAAAAGGGTGAATTTTACTGCATATAAAGTATACCTCAATACACCTGGCTTTAGAAAATTAAACTGGATGAAAACTGGAAAAAATATCCATCAATAGGGGAAGGTTAAACAATGACTCATCTGTCTTATGGAATGTCTGCAGCAGTTAAAAAATGAGATACAAGAATGTATACTGCCATGGAAAGAGTTCAGTATTCTTTTGTGTGTGTGTGTGTGTGTGTGTGTGTGTGTGTGTGTGGTACGCGGGCCTCTCACTGCCGTGGCCTCTCCCGTTGCGGAGCACAGGCTCCGGACGCGCAGGCTCAGCGGCCATGGCTCACGGGCCCAGCCGCTCCGCGGCACGTGGGATCTTCCCGGACCGGGGCACGAACCCGTGTCCCCTGCATCGGCAGGCGGACTCTCAACCACTGCGCCACCAGGGAAGCCC
>NC_041226.1:22328119-22336183 GCF_002837175.3 Physeter macrocephalus | reverse complement strand
CATCGGCAGGCGGACTCTCAACCACTGCGCCACCAGGGAAGCCCGAGTTCAGTATTCTTGAGTGTAAAAAGCAAGTTTCAAATCAGTGTGAATAGTAAGGTCCTATTTCTGTTAATAAGAGCAAAACAAAGTATGTATTTCTACATGAGCACACATGTATATAAACAAGAAAAAGTCAGGAAACACACCAAACTCTTAACAGAGCTGCCTCTAGGGAGGAGACTAGAATAAGAAGAAGGGCAAGGGGGAGGTTTCTCTGTGTGTATAGTCCTCTCTATCAGTATTCCTTGTACTGTGCCATTGTTTATAAGGGACTTGAGCACCCACAGATTTTGGTATCCAAGGATGCTCTTGGAATCAATCCTCTGGATACTGAGGGATGGCTGTATTTTTATAATGAGAGTGAGTATATTACTGACTTGAATATTTGAATATGTGTTTATATATATATGTATGTATATATATTACACTACCTATATTTTAAAAGGAGAGCATGCCTTTTATGAAATAAACTAACTTACAGAGACACACCCTACTCCATTTCTACCCCACTCGACAGTAGGGTTAGAGAATACGTCAAGTCCAGCCATCAAGGAAGAAGCTCTCCCTAGAGGACTAAATGTGGGAGAGAGGCTAACTGCACTTCAGACATTTATTGAATTTCATCTGCTGTGTCCTAGGTGCCACCCTAGCTGCTGGGTTGGGGGAGCCGAATGAGGCTCCATCCTCATCCTGCACTGCAAGCCCAGGGGTCTGTGGATCGCTTCTGTCAGGGAAGGACATGATAAGTGGGTCAATACCCTTTTAGAGTGTTTGAGAGAGGCCTGCTCTGTTGCCTTGACAAATTCTCTTAGGATTTACAGAGGTCAGTTCCATCAACGAAAAGGAAGAAAGTGCCCAGTATGTGCAATGACGAAAGCCTTGAATTAAGTCCACTGGGAGAGGGTCCACAAAAAGTCAGCAGTGGGACGAGTCATTTATACACGCACAATAAATTTGGAAGATGAGTGTCACTGAGGAAAGAGAAACCCCTTGCTTCTTTGATTTGCTGAATGTATGAGAAAGCAATTTTGAATAATTATTTCCTACTGTAGTAGGGGAGGTAAGAGATGTGCTGTTTTTAAAGCAGAGTAAACCGAGATAAGTTCTCGAGCATGTCACCGTGGGACTGTGGAGAAGCTGAGGCTAGAACTCGAGTCAGCTTGAGCTGAAGCTCTTGCTAATGTCGCCGGCCCTGCACCATCCACCTTCTCACGACTCATGCCTCCGGGTGATCAGCCTGATCCCTGCATGGAGCCAAGGGTCTAAGAGGAGCGCAGGGGCCCCCTCGCTTGCTGGGTGCAGGCCAGCCTTGCAGTGAGCCCAGGCAAATGGACCTGTTCAGATGCAGCTTCTGGAGGTAGTGAGTCCTTATTACTCACCGAGCTTTATATCCTCTCAGAAAATAAAACTCTTATTAATCACCTTCAGACAGCATTGGCAAGTGAAACCTTAACAGCATCAGTCAGCACTGAGATTGCATTCTGTTAACCACCTACACAAAGATTCATCTGAAAGCCCACAAACCTTTGCCTGCAAGCTTAGTACATTGAAATGAGAACACCTCTGCATGTGGATGTCTCGAGTTAAATGCTGTTGCAGATGGTTGCCAAGTAATCAACTGGGAAAGGACAGGAAAGAAAAACAGCATTATCGGACTTCCCTGGTGGCGCAGTGGTTAAGAATCCGCCTGCCAATGCAGGGGACAAGGGTTCGAGCCCTGGTCCAGGAAGATCCCGCATGCCGCAGAGCAACTAAGCCCGTGCACCACAGCTACTGAACCTGTGCTCTAGAGAGCCCACGAGCCACAACTACTGAGCCTGCACTCTAGAGCCTGCGAGCCACAACTACTGAGCCTGCGCTCTAGAGCCTGTGAGCCGCAACTACTGAGCCTGCGCTCTAGAGCCCGCGAGCCACAACTACTGACCCCACGTGCCGCAACTACTGAAGCCCACACGCCTAGAGCCCATGCTCCACAACAGGAGAAGCCACTTCAATGAGAAGCCCGCGCGCTGCAACGAAGAGTAACGCCTGCTCGGCGCAACTAGATAAAGCCCGCGCGCAGCAACAAAGACCCAACGCAGCCAAAAATAAATTTATCTTTTAAGAAAAACCCAGCGTTATCTTAAATAACACTTTTCTGTTGGGCCCAAGTAGTTGATTTCCTCATGAAAATACTGAGTATGTCAGTCGAGGCTGGAGTATCGTGCTAAAAAAGAACAAGGAGAGAGGCCAGGAAGTTAGAATTGGGGTTTCACGTTCTCCGTCATATCTAATACTTATTTTTGCCAGGTGCTTTTAGGTGGTTGCTATCACTAGTATTCTGGGACAGAGAAACTTATGGTTTAGAGCAAGTGGCTGGAGGGAGACTGGTCAGCAGAAGAGGGCATCTGTACTTGTTGAAAAGTTGGCCAGGATGATCTCCAGCATCCTGTCTCGTTTTAGGTTTCCGTATTTCTAAGCTGTGGGCCTGGCCGGGTTGGCCCGTCACTCTTGCCCATCCCACGACTGGAACAGGGTTTACTATTCTCCCTCACAGCTTCTGCACATGGTACAGCCCCAGCTACAGCACACACGCTGAGCTGTACACATCGATGTCCCGCTGTGGACAGGATGGCAGACACTAACAGGCGTGTGTGTTCTGGGAAAAGACATTTGCTACTTGGCTTCACAGCATCACCTGCCCCCCACCGCGGGCCCCCCTGCTTCTACACATCTTGCCCGTGCCCGGAAATCCTCATCTGTTACGCAGTCCTTACTCAACTCCGTCCTACCCGGGGCTCTTTAGTTGTAAGAAGGAGAAATCCACTCAAGCTGGCTCAAAGGCAGGAAGGACAGTCCTCCGGGGAACTGGCCCTTCTTCCCTCCTGCTTAGGGGCCATGTGGTCTTTGCCGTTGGTTTGCCTCCATCCTGCGCTCTGCAGGCTTCCCTGGCTCCAGAGGTCCATATTCCTCCAGAACTGCAGCACGCACTTTGCTTTATCTTCCGCTCCAGCCTCACTTCTCCATGACTTTTCAGCCCAGCTTCCCACAGCTGACTGACTCTAACTCTGGGTCCCATCTCCAGCTTTCCTGCAAGAATCTGATTGCTGCCCGCTCCTAATCTGACCAGTGGAGGGAAACGTGTGTCCACAGAGCCCCCGCCAGTGCGGGGACAGGAGGGCCTCCCAAGGAAGCGGTTCTGCTAGCCGAGCACCCCCGAAGGCGACCGCGGTGCCCTCCCAACAGAGCCACTCAGGAACGCACATCTGGGGATAGAAGAGTCCTGGGGTTCTGCTCCAGTGTATTCCTCTCTAGTGAGAGTCTGTGCCTGGAGTCCCACAGCTGAAGAGAGAGGGCACTGGGGAAAGATGCACCAATGAAGCTCAGGTAACAGTGAGAATTACGAGAATAGGGCCTTCTGGCTTTAAATTCCTGGGATTCCCCTGTAAAGATAGAAGAACAGAGACTACTCAACCGATAGAAGAGAAGGGTGACATGCTTATGTGCAGACTCGGCTAATAAAGGACCATTTCACACATACTATTAGCAAAAGTTTTCAAATATTTGATTTCCAGTTCTGAGAAGGTTGAGGTGATACTTGTATTTACACACTGCTAGTGTGCACCGAAAAGGCACTTTTAACATCTCTTACAGTTTAATAGCCCTTTCTGTCCCCATTCTACAGACACAGAAAAGCACAGACACGTGAACCATCCCCAGCGCCGTGGTCTCTGCAGCCCCAGGACTCCTGAACCTCCCTAGTCATCAGAATCATTGTGGTGGGAGGGGGCGTGCAAAATGCAGACTGCTGGGCGCCACCCGAGAACTGAAACATCCCTGGAGTGGGGCCCTGGCTCTGTATTTTAATGAGGTTCCACAGTTACTTCTTTTTTTTTTTTTTTTTTTAATTTATTTATTTTTGGCTTCATTGATGTTCGTTGCTGCGCGCAGGCTCTCTCTAGTTGTGGTACACGGGCTTCTCACTGCGGCGGCCTCTGTTGCTACAGAGCACAGGCTCTAAGGCCCTAGGGCGCCCGGGCTTCGATAGTTGTGGCACGTGGGCTCAGTAGTGTGGCGCATGGGCTTAGCTGCTCCATGGCGTGTGGGATCTTCCTGGAGCAGGCTTCGAACCCGAGTCCCCTGCATTGGCAGGCGGGTTCTTAACCACTGCGCCACCAGGGAAGTCCCTCCACAGTTACTTCTGACGAGCAGCCAGATCTGGAAGCAGCTGCGCTTGTCAAAATTTCCAACCCCAGAATAAGGGAGGCTGTGT
Organism: Physeter macrocephalus; assembly: GCF_002837175.3. Lineage (NCBI taxonomy): Eukaryota > Metazoa > Chordata > Mammalia > Artiodactyla > Physeteridae > Physeter > Physeter macrocephalus. Next base: position 22,331,889 of record NC_041226.1, on the reverse strand, counting down.
TTTCCCGACCGTGAAGGGCTTGTAGGAAAGTTTCCAGCTTTCCTGAAAAAGTGCGGTGGTACCTATTACGTATGCATCACACCCCACACAGCCTATCCTAAGAAGCTGAGGGTGAATCCACGCTGACCGTATGACGTGGACACCTCATGAGGCCTCCCTGCTCTTATCTGAAGTCCAAAGATGAGAATACTTCCAACCGGGACTGGAGGGTTACGTGAGCGTTTGTAGCTCTCGTGGCTCAGTGTCTGCCGCATAGTATATGTTCAAAAATGTGTATTGTTGAATCTGTTTCCAGAGATAGTGTCACTAAGTGATAAAGGTAACCTGCACTTTGCATCTTTCATTTCTAGCCATTTCACAGGAAATGGCCAAAACCATTAACAGGGATGAAAAGCAGAAGACCTAGGAAATCCAATATTGGATAATGGCGATTGTTTTTATCAAACAGGCCAAATATTAACTCCAGTCTGGGATAAAACAAAGGCAAATATTGACTGGCCCTCAAGCCTTGCTAACTGGTGTAGGACGCTGTGGGTTCAGGTGCCCCAAGACCAGGTATCCCTTCACCTCCACTCGCCCCAGCAGGGCTACCAGAGTGGGCAAGTCAGTCTGTCCTGGCCTGGATCCCACACCTGTCAGTTTTCCTATCAAGTCCCTCCTTGGCGCCAGTGTCCCAGTGTAAACAATGGAAGGAGGAAGCTCGTCCCTCCCCCCACAGTGTGCTGTGCACAAACTTACCCTCCAAAACACCAGTCATTTGGGATTTTAGGTCCCTCGTTTCCTTCAATGTCTGCTCCGTACATCTCGGGAGATAAGAGCACTAAGAATAGATGGAGAAAATGCCTCTTCATGGTCACTCCTTGGAAGGCAGGCACTTTCAGTTGTACCCTTAAGTCCTACACGCTTTGGGGTCCACAGTGGTGAAAAATAGAAAGTGTGTGATGCTCGGAGTTCTCACTGGGTTGGTGCCATCGTTCGCTTTGGTGACACACAAGGAGACGTGGACACCTCTGAACAGGAGAGACCCTCACCTAGTTGGGTAACAAGGAGTCTGGACACATCTTTGTTTTGGTTCAGTGGTTGGCTTCTCACACCTTGAACGAGCTTGATATGAGGACTTATCTCCAGATCATGTTTGTTTTAATGATGAACAAACCGTATCTTGAAAACAATTTGCTGCCTCATCGTGAACTGGGTGCACAAGTCTGTTATTTATCAAAGCAGAGGCTACACCTACACGATCTACTTTGGTTTTGAAGAGGGTGGTGGTGCCACAGCTCATGAGGACTGACTTGCCAAATTAATCTAAATTGGGTTGAATAGCATTTCCAGCAGGCGGGCTGAAAACACTCGGACTGACCTCGGAGCTCGGGATGGTGGAAATGAGCGTGATACAGCCAGCAGTGGGGTCAGCCGCTGACCCCTGACAAAGGAAATTTAGAAGCTCCGTCAGGCCTGCAGGAGCCTCCTCTAGTTTTCCTGGCACCTGACACCATCCCCTCACTTGGCTGCAGAGAGACTTGATAATAGGGGCAGAAATAGCTCATGCCTCTCGAGTGGGAAAGGAGAAAGGAAGTGTCCTGGCTAAGAAGTTAGCGATTCCCTTAAGGCTTTGACTAAACCTGTGTAAAGGGAAGTCTGGGGTCTCGCATTTTGCCATTTATGTCAGGCCCCATTGTCCAGAATTTGAAAGAAATTAAAAGGACCTAAAGAGGGGGCTTCCCTGGTGGCGCAGTGGTTGAGAGTCCGCCTGCCGATGCAGGGGACGCGGGTTCGTGCCCCGGTCCGGGAAGATCCCACATGCCGCGGAGCGGCTGGGCCCGTGAGCCATGGCCGCTGAGCCTGCGCGTCCGGAGCCTGTGCTCCACAACGGGAGAGGCCACAGCAGTGAGAGGCCCGCGTACCGCAAAAAAAAAAAAAAAAAAAAGGACCTAAAGAAATCAGACTGTGGGAATATTCAAATTAATGAACAGTGAAGGGACTGCCCTGGTGGTTAAGACTCCGCGCTCCCAATGCAGTGGGCCCGGGTTCAATCCCTGGTCGGGGAACTAGATCCCGCACGCCACAACTAAGAGCCCGCATGTGGCAACGAAGATCCCACGGGCCACAACTAAGACCCGGCGCAGGCAAAATAAATAAATATTTTCTTTAAAAGCACTATCATTTAAAAAAAAAAAAATCAATGAGAACATAGCTCCTAATTGCACTGCTTCAGTTTATCATGTGTAAGTAATGTGAACCACACCCATCCTCAGAAAAACGTTTGAGAACCCTTAAAAAACTTCCTGTACCGATGAGAGAAGGGGGTTCAATAGAAAAGAGCAGAGGCTCTGGGGCAGGAACTCTGGCTCAAATTTCAGCTGTTTGGGGACAGCCTCTATCTCTGCATTTTCATTTCTTCCTTATAAAGGGTACAACAAAGTGCCTACCTTACGTTGTTTCCTGTAAGGGTAAAACTATAGTCTGTCAAAGAATATGTAAATGTTACTTTTTTTTATTAGTGTGGGCCCTTTGAGTTACAAATGACAGAAAGTCAAACTGGTTTAAGCAAAAAATAGAATGAATCTGCCCCGTGGACCCAAATATAAAGGATAGAAATGCAGCAGTGTAATAATGTAGTTTATAGGTCAGTTTTTTGTGGGTTTTTTGGCCGCACTCCGCAGCATGTGGGAACTTAGTTCCCCGACCAGAGGTGGAGCCCGTGCCCTGCAGTGGAAGCAAGCGCGGAGCCCTAACCACTAGACCACCAGGGAATTCCCTATAGGCCCGTTTCTTGAACACTCATTCCACAATGTTATCATTTATTGGAAGCTTATCGATAAGGAACTAAGCTCATGCTCCCCAGATCACCACATTCTGAGACGAATTCAGTACAAGTACTGAGCTTGTCGCCTGTGTCTCCTTTCTCAAATCTCCGTGCTTTTAGAGCCCTGACCTCCTCCTCCCTGGTATCACTCTGCTGGCAAACATGCCCAAGCAGACTCAGGAGAACTCTTCTTGCTGATGTTTTAAATTTCCTTCTTCAAGAAATGGTTCCAGAGTAACAGGTTTTAGGGAGATATGAGAATGATGAAGTAGTGGCACTGCTAAAACTCCTAGGCCCTGGGGAAGAATTTGTGTGAACAGAACTGCTCTTGAAGCTCAGACTGCCTGGCCTGGTGGGTCAGCGGCGGGGGGAGGTGGAGGAGGGAGACCCCAGGCTGCTGGGTGAGAAGGCCACATGCGGGTCCTCCTACCAGGCTGGCATTTGGAATCAGTGTTGGACCCTTCTCTGGCACAGTGCTTGGCACACGAGACATTTCATAAAGACTTGTTAAATGAATAAACGGATAAAGTTGAGAACTAAGATGGAAATGGATAAGGAGTAGAACAGAGATGTTCTGAAGAAAGAAATAACCAGAGTTAGTAACTTATATGGGGGATGAGGGAGAAGAAAGATCCAAGGTGAAATGACGATTTTGGATTTTTTTCTTTGCTTACTGCGGATTGGTAGAGAAAAGCCTTGGCAATTCCCATCTGGACTTGATGACACCGGACTGCAGTCAGGGCATTGAAGTTGAAGGTGTGGAACTAGAGACTGGAGGTCTGGAGGCAGCAGTGACATGGACGTGACAGTTGCTGGAAGTGGACGAGATGAGCAGAGGAGAGAGACTGGAGGAGTTTGGCAGGAAACCGACGCCATCAGATCGGCGGTGATGGTGATGGTGGTGATGGGTTTTGTTTTGTTTTTTTGTTTTTTTTTTTTTTTGTGGTATGCGGGCCTCCCTTTG
>NC_041226.1:22315816-22327944 GCF_002837175.3 Physeter macrocephalus | reverse complement strand
AGACCGGGGCGCGAACTCGGTTCCCCTGCATCGGCAGGCGGACGCGCAACCACTGCGCCACCAGGGAAGCCCGGTGGTGATGTTTTTATGTAGAGGTGCAGGAAGCCTGGGCCGGGTGGAAAGGGAGTGGAAACACTCCCCCGCTGTCCTTCGGAAATGGCCCCTGCTTCATGCCACGTGCCAAAGCTGTGCCCAGCAGTGACGGGCACGCTCGTATCCGTATAGCCCACTTCAGCTCCAGAGCATTCCTGATGGGTTTCTGGGAAGGACAAACCTTTGTCTCCCTTAACTCGACTTGAGGAACTGGAGCTGCTGCGTTTCCTTGGGTGAGAGGGTACTGGGAGTCTTGGGCAGGTTAAAATGTGAAACTCCAGTTTAGTGCCCAACAGCTCTGTAGAAGGTTAATTCTTCCCTCTGTTGGAAGAAACTGAGACCCTCCAAAGGGAGATGAGTCCTTCCCAGCTGCCTGCCCATCAGTCCCTGACCTGAAGGAATCCAGCCAGCAGCCAGTGGGCAGCCTGGGGCGGAGGGGCCGAGCCAGGCATCCTGAGCAGCCGCTGGCTGTGGTCCAGCATCCAGCTGGGCCCAAGGCCTGGACAGAGCCCCTCCTCTCTCTCCCTTCGGCTCCCTTCCTGGTCCCTGTGTCTGTGTCTAGCTCATCAGAGCTTTCTCCTTCAGTGTCGGCCCCCAGCTTCTACTTCCCTCGTGCCCCAGTGTCCCTGCCCGCAGCCCTCACCCTCCCCCGGGTCCCCAGCTCCTCCCTCAGCATCATGTGGGTCCCTGCGTCCAGCTGCCTGGAGACTCTTCCCACTCAGAACCCCTCTGATTGGAAGTTACTGGGAATAATTTAATTTTTAAATTGCTTCCTCACCTCTGCCAATCAAGAACCCATGCCCCAGGAGAGGCAAGATAGGAGTAGGGAACTAAGAGGTACAAACTACTGTGTATAAAGTAAGCTACAAGGGTATATTGTACAGCACAGAGAATATAGCCAATGTTTTATAATAACTTTTTTCTGTGGCCACACTGTGTGGCTTTCAGGATCTTAGTTTCCCGACCAGCGATCAAACCCGGGGCCCAACAGTGAAAGCGCCAATTCCTAACTACTGGACCTCCAGGGAATCCCTACCTTAATTTTTTTAAAAAAAGTATGCATGTCCCTTGTAGAAAACTGAGGAAGTATAGAAATGTTAAGAGAGGCAGAAAAAAGATCGTCTATGAAATAAGTAGATAGTACTTAAGTTTTTTCATAGAGGTTAACATCTGGTCCCTGATTCTGAGCCCTGCTTCTTCCTAATATAGCTGTGTGACCCATGGCCACTTACCTACCCTCTCTAGGCCTGTCCGCATAATAGTGATATTGCATCCATCATGTAGCATTGAGGATAAAATGAGCTAATACTCGTAGCACATAGTAGAGCTTAACAAATAATAGGCATTGGTATCAACTAAGTGGCAGCAGTTATTATGATTAGATGCTCAGTACACGGGGCGAGGGGTGACTGTTACTGTCGTCCACTGCCAGCTCAGCACCCCGGGAAGGTCTCACCAGGCAGGACAACAGAGAACCACTGCCGCGGGTGCTGGTAATGCCTCTGGATTTGAACAAGCTCCCCGTGGAAGGTGAACAAATAGGTTTGGGTCCCGTAGTGCTGGTGGCCTCCCTCAGGACAGATTGGTCCTGGGGGTCCTTTCCCATCTGTTCTTCCTCACTAACCACTGTGCTTCACTGCCAGGCTCTCTGCCAGTTCTTCCTGGTTCACCCTCCAGACCTCCCTGGCTTTTCTTGCTTTTCCTCTCTGGCCTTTAACCTGACCTGCTTGCTTCCCTGACTCCCTGCTTCACTTCCCAGAGAAACTGATGACAAAAGTGAGAGACCTCAGGCAGTTTATTTTACTAACTAGTTTTTTTTTTCAAATGTACTTATAAAAGTACATTTTATAGTGTGTATATACACATATGTTTAACACAAATAGACTCATAGTGTGTATACTCTTCTGCAAGTTGCCTTTTTTACTTAATGTGTAGTGGACATCTTTCCATATTAGTTTATAAAGCTTAGCCTCCTTTTAACAGCCTCATAGGATTTATGATAAGGATGTACCATGAGTTATTTAAATGTTTTGCCTCTTTTAGGTGTTCCAGGCTTGGGTTTCATTTTGTTCTGCTTTACTTTATAAACAATACTGCACTGAACATCCTTGCCCACAGATCCTTGTGTGGCCACACCCATTTTAGAAGGCACCACCCTTGAATAAGGGGCCAGCATCTCTAGGAGGATCTGGCAGTCACAGTGGTGGTGTGTCCAGACCTGACTTCCATCCTGATTCCACTCATACTTCAGGGGCCCCCGTGTAAACAGTTTGCAAATCTGCTACAAAGGTTCATGAGGAGCCAGGTTTCCATAAAGACTAGGATCACCAGTCCCTCCAACCCCTGTTTACCCACCTTCACTTCAAATTTCCATGCAGTGAGCTTTTTCTTCCTTTTCTGATAACCAAAAATAGGTTTATTTCTATCTGTTCAAAGTCAGGTTTTTCCTTTTTCCATTTTCTTCTCAGAGTTTGAATGTGCTCACAATCTTCCCATTCCTGGCTGCCTGTTCATATTTTTATTTTGCTTTAGAATCTTGCTGTAGAATCAACTCCTGCATAAAGGAATCAGCTTCTCCTTATTTCAACCCATACAACTATGAACACTTAACTCCTTTTAAAAATTACGTCTTGGGCTTCCCTGGTGGCGCGGTGGTGGCCTGCGCGTCCGGAGCCTGTGCTCCGCAACGGGAGAGGCCACAACAGTGAGAGGCCCGCGTACCGCAAAAAAAAAAAAAAAAAAAAAAAATTACGTCTTGGTGTAGCTATAAATATTGACATCAAACCACTATGTGTGTGGTTAAAAGATCAACTAGCACAGAGGACCTGGGAGGAAAAGCAGCAGTCCCCGCACCATGCCTACCTCCTCCTCCCCAATCTCTTTTTATCTAGACCATGACTTCTACAGCTTTTTGTTTTCCTGGAGTTTAAAATTGCCTTTTTGTTACCCTCTCTATCTTAACCCTCAAGTGTTTTCAAGTTCTCGGTCATGCTAATAATTCCATAGAATTCCTCTTTCCCATCTGGAACCATCAGTCCTCTTTCTCCAAACTAGATTATCCCTCTGCCGTCGTGGGAGTTCTCTCATCACTCATCTTTATTTTCCAACCCTTCAATTAAGAAGATGTTTTAATCACAATTTTTCCATCTCCAAAAACTCTGTCCTTTGATTTTTCGAATTTCATAGCATCGTGTTCTTCTTTCACAGGTGCTCTACCTTTGTGACTTTCTCTTAGGACACTAATTAGAGGGTATTTTTGCTGTTTGTTATGGTTCTTTTCTGTCCCTTGAATTATGTCTGTTTTCTGTTTCTTGTGAAGTTTGTCCTTATTTTGTGCCGAAGGCTTTCTTGATGATTCTTGCTTATTTGTTCACATTTTTTAAACAAGGGAATTGCATGTTTGATTTGGAGCTCTGTGTGTGTGGGCAGGACTTTCAACTAACAGACTTCGCTTTGTGGTGAGCAGGTTGGGAACCTGGCCATGGTTCTGGGGATCCTGAAATGCCAGCATGTGGAGGACCTAAATATGGGACATCACACATTCCGACTGCCCTGATTTTCCCCAGAGTTTATCCAATTTTTTAAAGAGAAAAATCCTATGTAATGTCATGTTATGTTTCAGATAGGTAGATAACCGCACAACTAACTAGGAAAGTAAATGTTATCTCCATGTTTCAGAGGGATACAGTTAGCCTTAGAGAGGTTAAATAAAGCATCCAGGGTCACGCAGCCAGTGCCAAGTGAAGGGAGAATTAAACTCAGGTCTCTCTAACTCCAAAAGTCATATGCTCCTAACCACAAGAGGTGGATGGTTTTGGTGGAGCTTGGCGTACCTCCCTTCCCCACTGAAGGATCTTTGTTCAGGTCTTATATAGAAATTGTAGGATCTTAGTGTTGAGAGAGTTACCTTGCTTTTAGCCTCTATTCAGCCTTATTCTTTATCCTCAAAAGAAACAGCCAGGTTCCCTGGCTGTTTGTTAAGCTTGACTTGCTTGACACAAAGAAAAGTTCTTGGCTTGGCATTACCCTTTCAGGCCCTTTCCCACCAAAGCTCCTTGCAAAGGGCATTGCACTCAGGTATGTTTCTGAAGCTGAGGGCTACTCTACTGGAATTGTTATAGCACCATATTGTGCTGGGGTCGGTGACAGAGCTGTCTGATGCCTGGGCACTGCCTCTTGTTGACAGAAGTGGAGGCTGTCTGCTGAGTGATTGTCAGAGCCTTTCTCTCTTAACTTTTTAATGTCATCCAAGGTCGCTGTGAATTAGAACTGAGTTCTCAGCCATTCTCCAGTTCTGAGGTTGCTTCGAACTTCTCTACCTTAGAGCCCTCATTTGTGAAAAGAGAACATAAGAATCATTCCAGGTACTATTCAGGGATGGCTAGTGTCATGTCATACAAGAAAAGTCTTGGGATTGTTAATTATGAAGCAAAGTGATCCAGTAACTCCCTGAATGACTTTATTGAATTTTATTGTGTAATATAACTTGTCATTTTCTAGAACGTCTGCATGCAGAAAGCAACGAGAGCATTCCCATCCAGAAAGCAGACAACTTCTCCATAACGCATCCGTTTTTACAGTTGTGAGACATATGTGTGTGTGTGTGTGTGTGTGTGTGTGTGTGTGAGATAGGACACACACATACACCCCACACACGTGTAATATAACTTGTCATTTTCTAGAACGTCTGCATGCAGAAAGCAACGAGAGCATTCCCATCCAGAAAGCAGACAACTTCTCCATAACGCATCCGTTTTTACAGTTGTGAGACATGTGTGTGTGTGTGTGTGTGTGTGTGTGTGTGAGATAGGACACACATATACACCCAACACACACCTCTTTAGAAATCGTTTTCTGATCCACAGAGGAGGGAGGTCTTTGTACTCATAGGAAAATAAACTTCTGGTATACATTTAAAAATTTGTTTAGGGCTTTCCTGGTGGCACAGAGGTTACGTATACGCCTGCTAATGCAGGAGACACGGGTTCGAGCCCTGGGCCAGGAGGATCCCACATGCCATGGAGCAACTAAGCCCGTGCGCCACAACTACTGAGCCTGTGCTCTAGAGCCCACAAGCCACAACTACTGAGCCCATGTGCCACAACTACTGAAGCCCGCATGCCTAGAGCCTGTGCTCTGCAACAAGAGAAGCTATTGCAATGAGAAGCCCATGCACCACAATGAAGAGTAGCCCCCACTCGCTGCAACTAAAGAAAGCCCGTGTGCAACAATGAAGACCAAACGCAGCCAAAAATAAATAAATTAATTTTAAAAAAATTTTGAATACACATTTTTAAAACAGGAACAGTAACATTAAACATGTAAAATGTGCCTTTGAAAAGGTGTTTAAATATGCATTTTGAAAACAAAGTGAGGGGCTTCCCTGGTGACGCAGTGGTTAAGAATCTGCCTGCCAATGCAGGGGACACGGGTTCGAGCCCTGGTCTGGGAAGATCCCACATGCCGCGGAGTGACTAAACCCGTGCGCCACAACTACTGAGCCTGCGCCCCAGAGCCTGCGAGCCACAACTGCTGAGCCCGCGTGCCACAACTACTGAAGCCCGTGCGCCTAGAGCCCGTGCTCTGCAACGAGAGAAGCCACCACGGTGAGAAGCCCGTGCACCGCAATAAGCCCCAACACAGCCATAAATAAATATTTTTTTAACAATTAAAGAAAAAAAAGGAAAACAGAGTGGTAGCCAGCCTCCAAGAGACTCTCCTATGACCTCCTGGTATTCACACCCTTGGGTAGTCAGTCCCCTCCCACATTGTATAGGGCTAACTTGTGTAACCTTTAGGATGTTGAGGAAATAATGGTGTATGACTTCCAAAGTTAGGCCACAAAAGATATTGTGGCTTCTACGTTACTTTCTGTTGGATCTCACTGTGGGGAAAACCAGCTGCCTATTGTGGAGACACTCAAAATAGCCCTGTGATGATATCCACAGGGCAAGGAATTAAAGCCTCCTACCAACAGCCATGAGAGTGAGCTTCTTGGAAGTGGATCCTCAAGCCTAGTCAGACATTTAGATGATTGCAGATTCAGCTCATATCTTGACAACAACAATTTCATGAGAGACCCCAAGCTAAAACTATCTAGCTGTCACCCCTGAATCCTTGACCTAAAGAAACTGCAAGATAATAAACGTTTATTGTTGTTTTAAAATGCTAAATTTGGGGGTTATTTGTAACACAGCAATAGATAATACAGTGAGTCACAGTAAACAAGACAAAAGAGATTCCGATATGTATTTGAAAATAAAAGGAATCCCTGTATTCATTCAAAACTTTTAACTTTTAGAACATATGACAAAGTTCTCCCGATTAGGTAGAGCTGATTTCACTCACTGTTCCCCTCTGTAGATGTACACATCCCCTCATTCATACCTATATATCCTTTAGGCTGTAATTACACCTTTCCTGGGATTGTCACTGTCCGCATTGCTGTAAGTACCCTTGGAGGTGGACAAGCTGAGAGGGAGGGGAGAGAGAAATTCCTACCACGTGGCAGCAAACCACAACTGAAAACAAGGTCCAGACTTTCTCATCCACCAGTGAGCATTAGCCTAGCCATCTTCCAGTTCCTACTGATGGTCCCAAGGTTATCAGCCCTGCTTCTCCACGCCACTTTCCAGGAAGGAGACCTCTAAATGTTGAACCTTCGTGGGCTTAGTCTGTCCTTTGAAGTGCGACTTGCAGTTTTGTAGGAAGCAATCTTGGGCGCCCTCTGGTGGCCTTTTGGTGAACTACACCACCCGTACATTTCTGGGCCCTTTATTTTTAAGTACCTTGGCCACATACGTGTGGATTTAACCCCAATCCATTTTCTATACATATATTATGGATGCAGCAGCTGGGAGTGTGATTTCCCCAAAAAGAAAAATTTTACCTACGTACCTTTTTTTTTAACCAGTTGCAGATATTTTTCATTCCTTCCCACATTTATCTATACCTTAATGGTGCAACGAATGGGTTACGGTTATTGGCTGCACAAATTTTAATAAAATCATAACAATCGCATTGCCCAGTCTAATTCTCCAGGGAAGTCTTGGAGAACTGGTTGCAAAGTTTATTACATTTTTCTTGAGAGCTGGAATAGCAATGGTTGACTCAACTTCTCTTTTAGTTTCACGTTTGCTGGTTTCAGAAGCCCCTGGCACAAGATTTCAGGTATTAACTATCAGTTTGTTTTCCTTCCGCAACCTGCACCCCTACCAAGTCATCATCTTTCCTGCCTTTGCCTTTTTTGAGGGGGTAGGAAAGGGAAGGAATAGGGCAAAATATAGTCACAAGATATAAAAGATGTAACAGATATAAAAGATGTAAAAGATGTAACAGATGTAGGTATGAAGAGCTTTACATAAAGACAATTCCGTGGTGATGCACACGGGCTCTGCACAATACTTAATATCTTCGGAAAGAACAAATTCATAATAAACATGCTAACCACTTTGGCCGTCTTAGAATGCCCACACCATAAATTAAAAACAGAATTAGACTGAACTTAATGTACCAACAGCTACATTTCCATTCATTCCCAAGGGAATGTTTGGTAGCTTTCTGCAGAGACGAATTTGGAAGCAAAAACTACTCTCTCTCCACTTAGCTTTCACGCATTTCAATTATGAGATGAGTGACATCCGTTTACTTTGTACCACCTGCCTTTTGTAAATGTTCACCTTAATGGTTTTTATTAACACTTTACGTTGCTAAGCAACAGGCCAAGTCCGGGCTCTTCTCCACCAGGCTATAAAAATGTCTGCTTAGTCCTGGTTCAGAAGGAGACTTGACTATATCAAAAAGATGCTCTTCACTGTGGTTTTCCTCCTGACCTTTTTTCTTTTTATTGCCCTGAACCGCTCCCAACAGGGACGTAGCGACGCTTCCATACATCTCAGAGCCGCAGCCGCGCAACAGGCGCCCCCTCCCGGCGACATCTCCCATACGCGGACTCGCGGGAGAGAGGCGAGAGGCAGGGCCGTTAAGCTGCTTGTGCTGCAAGCCCGACTGTCTGTTAGGAGTTCTTTTTCATTCTCCCGAGCCAAAGAGATCAGCCGTTTGACTTATACTAATCACTGCAGCTGCCGTGGCCCACACTCTGTAATCAGGAGGAGCCGCTGCTGATTAGAGTCCCCGGAAAAGGGGTGGAGGAGGAGGAGAAGGTGGATAATGCTGATGATTGCCTTTTGTTTTTTTGTCTGTGTTGAGTCTTCGTTGCTGCACGCGGACTTTTTCTAGTTGAGGCGAGCGAGGGCTACTCTTCGGTGCGGTGCACGAGCGTCTCATTGCGGTGGCTTCTCTTGTTGCGGAGCACGGGCTCTAGGCGCGTGGGCTTCAGTAGTTGTGGTGCGCTGGCTCAGTAGTTGTGGCTCGCAGGCTCAGTAGTTATGGCGCACGGGCTTAGTTGCTCCGTGGCATGTGGGATCTTCCCGGACCAGGGCTCGAACCCGTGTCCCCGGCATTGACAGGTGGATCTTAACCACTGCGCCACCAGGGAAGTCCGCCATTTTAAAAATCTGGACAAGTTCCAGTACATTCTGCTAGGAAAAGGCAGCATAGAAGAGGCTAAAGGGTGGGGGCGTCTCCTGAGCAGCGTTTGTCTTCTGCTTAACAGCAGTGGTGCGCAGACAGCTGTGGTCCCCTGGGACCCCCGCCGCGCGCCTCCGCCTCTTTCCCCGACGTCCTCACGCTCTCAGCTCGGAAACGCGCATTCAGGGCAAGGGGAAGGCTCGGTGCCTTCGGGTCCTAGCTCCCCTCCTCTTTGCAGACAGCAGAGGTGGCACTGGCTTTGGATCCGTGGACCGGGAAGAGGCCTTGGGGCTCAGGTAGTGGGTCTCTGGCTAAGGCACTTCCCAGGGGCACCCGGCCATCAGACAGAATCTGTGCTCCTCCAGCGCCATGGGTGTGGTTCTGAACAGCGATCTTAGCTGCTCTAGGCTGATCTGCAGGGGGACGTCCAAACCACAAGTTCCACCACATAGATTCTTTTTTTTAAATTTTATTTATTTATTTTTGGCTGCGTTGGGTCTTCTTTGCTTCGCGCGGGCTTTCTGTAGTTGCAGTGAGCGGGGGCTACTCTTCGTTGCGGTGCGCGGGCTTCTCATTGCGGTGGCTCCTCTTGTTGTGGAGCACGGGCTCTAGGCACACGGGCTTCAGTAGCTGTGGCACGTGGGCTCAGTAGTGGCTCACGGGCTCTAGAGCACAGGCTCAGTAGTTGTGGCACACGGGCTTAGTTGCTCCGTGGCATGTGGGATATTCCTGGACGAGGGCTCGAACCTGTGTCCCCTGCATTGGGCAGGCGGATTCTTAATCGCAGCGCCACCAGGGAAGCCCTCCACCACATAGATTCTTAAACCTTTGTAATTTGCTAAGTGATGAGAGCATTAGGGGCATCTTTTGTTCAACAGCTCCCAAAATAGCTCCAGAGGATAAAGGTGAACTGTGTTTTAGTGGTTTGTTGTTGTTTTGTTTGTTCGTTTTTGGCCACCATGCGGGGCTTGGGGCACGTTAGTTCCTCGACCAGGGATTGAACCCGCACCTTCAGCAGTGAAAGTGCAGAGTCCTAACCCCTGGGCCATCAGGGAATTCTCCAACTGCGTTTTTTGTATTCCTGACAAGTCCGTTTCAACCACACCTGACTTTATGTTAATGGAAATGACTTTTGTAAAGTCCCACAGGATAGGGGCTAGTTGCCAGGGGAGAAAAAAACATGCAATTAGAGGGTTGGAACTTTCAGCCTGCCCCCACCCCCCAGACCACCAGGGATAGAAGAGGGGCTGGAGGTTGAGTTTGGTCACCAGTGGCCAATGATGCAATCAATTATGCCTATGTAATGAAGCCTCCATAAAAGCCCAAAAGGACAGGGGTTCCAAAAGCTTCCAGGTTGGGAACACATCCACATGCTGGGAGGGGGTGCACGCGAAGAGGGCATGGAAGCTCTGTGCCCCTTCCCATGTACCTTGCCCTATGCATCTCTTCCATCCAGCTGTTTCCAAATTACAGTCTTCTCTCAGTATCCGTGGGAGATTGGTACCAGAATTCCCCTTGAATACCAAAATACATGGATGCTCAAGCCCCTTATATAAAATGACCTGTATTTATATATTGGGTTGGTCAAAAAGTGCTTTCGGTTTTTAAGTAAAAACACACATTTTTCATTTTCACCAAGAACTTTATTGAACAACATATTGACCCTTTTTTTTTTTTTTTTTTTTTGTGGTGCGGCAGGCGGACGCGCAACCACTGCGCCACCAGGGAAGCCCATATTGACCCTTTTGTTCCACTACCTTCTGCCATTTTTCAGGCAACTTCATAATTCCATCTTCCCAAAACTTTGAATCTTTTTGAGCAAAGAACTGTTCCAGGTGCCTTTTACAGTCTTCCAGGGAATTGAAATTTTTTCTATTAAGAGAATTTTGTAAAGACCTAAGTAAATGGAAATCTGAAGGTGCAATGTCTGGTGAATACGGCGGATGAATCAGAACTTCCCGACCAAGCTGTAACAGTTTTTGTGGTCATCAAAGAAACGTGCGGTCTTGCATTATCCTGATGGAAGATTATGCGTTTTCTGTTGACTAATTCTGGACACTTTTCGTCGAGTGCTGCTTTCAGTTGGTCTAAGTGGGAGCAGTCTTGTTGGAATTCATCATTTGGTTTTCCGGAAGGAGCTCATAATAGAGGACTCCCAGTCCCACCATATACACAACATGACTTTGGATGAAGACCGGCCTTTGGTGTGCTTGGTGGTGGTTCATTTCACTTGCCCCACGATCTCTTCCATTCCACATGATTGTACAGTATCCACTTTCCATCTCCCGTCACAATTTGTTTTAAAAATGTAACGTTTTCATTACATGTAAGTAGAGAATCGCATGGAGAAATACGGTCAAGAAGGTTTTTTTTCGCTTAACTTACGTGGAACACAAACATCAAAGAGATTCACATAACCAAGCTGGTGCAAATGATTTTCAGCGCTTGATTTGGATATTTTGAGTATGTCGGCTATCTCCCGTGTGGTATAACGCTGATTGTTCTCAATTAATGTCTTGATTTGACATTTGCTCCTGACCGTGGAGCATCATCCAGCGAGAAATCTCCAGTGCGAAACTTCGCAAACCACTTTTGACATGTTCAGTCAGTCACAGCACCTTCTCCATACAGTGCACAAATCTTTTTTTGCGTTTCAGTTGCGTTTTTACCTTTCTTGAAATAAATAAAGCATAATATGCCGAAAAAGTTGCCTTGTTTTCTTCCATCTTCAATATTAAAATGGCTACACAAATTTCACAAATTTTGATGTATTCTTTTATTTTATTTTTTATTTTATTTTATTTTATTTTTTTGTGGTATGCGGGCCTCCCTCTGCTGTGGCCTCTCCGGTTGCGGAGCACAGGCTCCGGACGCGCAGGCCCAGCGGCCATGGCTCACGGGCCCAGCCGCTCCGCGGCATGTGGGATCCTCCCAGACCGGGGCGCGAACCCGGCTCCCCTGCATCGGCAGGCGGACGCGCAACCACTGCGCCACCAGGGAAGCCCCTGATGTATTCTTTTAAATGCACGCTGATATGACAGCTGTCACATACAATCTAACAAAATTGTTTCGAATGAAGTTAAAGACAACTAAGTGCTACTAGAGCCATCTTATGGAAAAAAGTGAACGAACCTTTTGACCAACCCAATATAACCTACACACATCCTCCCATATACTTTATTCTTTTTAATTTAATTTATTTTTTTATACAGCAGGTTCTTATTAGTTATGCATTTTATACATACTAGTGTATATGTATCAATCCCAATCTCCCAATTCATCCCATCAACACCCCCCCCTTCCCCCCTTGGTGTCCATACGTTTGTTCTCTACATCTGTGTCTCTATTTCTGCCTTGCAAACCAGATCATCTTTACCGTTTTCCTAGGTTCCACATATATGCGTTAATATACGATATTTGTTTTTCTCTTTCTGACTTACTTCACTCTATATGACAGTCTCTAGATCCATCCACATCTCTACAAATGACCCAATTTCATTCCTTTT
>NC_041226.1:22314345-22315701 GCF_002837175.3 Physeter macrocephalus | reverse complement strand
ACCTTTCTAAGACTATGTCCATTTCTTCCAGGTTGTCCATTTTATTGGCATAGAGTTGCTTGTAGTAGTCTCTTAGGATGCTTTGTATTTCTGCGGTGTCTGTTGTAACTTCTCCTTTTTCATTTCTAAGTTTATTGATTTAAGTCCTCTCCCTCTTTTTCCTGATGAGTCTGGCTAATGGTCTATCAATTTTGTTTATCTTCTCAAAGAATCAGCTTTTATTTACTGAGGCTTGATTTGTGACCCAAGATGTGATCTATCCTGGAGAATGTTCCGTGTGCACTTAAGAAGAAAGTGTAATATGCAGTTTTTGTATGAAATGTCCTATAAATATCAGTTAAATCTATCTGGTCTCTTGTGTCATTTAAAGCTTGTGTTTCCTTATTAATTTTCATTTTAGATGATCTGTCGATTGGTGTGAGTAGGTGTTAAAGTCCCCCACTATTACTGTGTTACTGTTGATTTCCTCTTTTATAGCTGTTAGCAGTTGCCTTATGTATTGAGGTGCTCGTATGTTGGGTGCATATATATTTATAATTGTTATATCTTCTTCTTGGATTGATCCCTTGATCATATGTAGTGTCCTTCCTTGTCTCTTGTAACATTCTTTATTTTAAAGTATGTTTTATCTGAGATGAATATTGCTACTCTAGCTTTCTTTTGATTTCCATTTGCATGGAATATGTTTTCCCTCCCCTCACTTTCAGTCTGTATGTGTCCCTAGGTCTGAAGTGAGTCTCTTATAGACAGCATATATATGGGTCTTGTTTTTGTATCCATTTTCTCTAATAATTAGTGATGTCGAGCAGCTTTTCATGTGCTTCTTGGCCATCTGTATGTCTTCTTTGGAGAAATGTCTCCTTAGGTCTTCTGCCCATTTTTTGACTGGGTTGTTTGTTTTTTTAATATTGAACTGCATGAGCTGTTTATATATTTTGGAGATTAATCCTTTGTTGATTCGTTTGCAAATATTTTCCCCCATTCTGAGTGTTGTCTTTTCGTCTGGTTTCTGGTTTCCTTTGCTGTGCAAAAGCTTTGAAGTTTCATATTGTGATTAGTCTGTTCATATTTTCTATTTTTTCCTGGTTCAGTCTTGGAAGGTTATACCTTTCTAAGACTATGTCCATTTCTTCCAGGTTGTCCATTTTATTGGCATAGAGTTGCTTGTAGTAGTCTCTTAGGATGCTTTGTATTTCTGCGGTGTCTGTTGTAACTTCTCCTTTTTCATTTCTAATTTTATTGATTTGAGTCCTCTCCCTCTTTTTCTTGATGAGTCTGGCTAATGGTTTATCAATTTTGTTTATCTTCTCAAAGAACCAGCTTTTAGTTTTATTGATCTTTGCTATTGTTTTCTTT
>NC_041226.1:22310534-22314146 GCF_002837175.3 Physeter macrocephalus | reverse complement strand
TCTGTTTGTTTGTTCTTTAATTCTTCTAGGTCTTTGTTAAACATTTCTTGCATCTTCTTGATCTTTGCCTCCATTCTTTCTCCACGGTCCTGGATCATCTTCACTCTCATTATTTTGAATTCTTTTTCTGGAAGGTTGACTATCTCCACTTCATTTAGTTGTTTTTCTGAGGTTTTATCTTGTTCCTTCATCTCATACAAAGTCCTCTGCCTTTTCATGTTGTCTGTCTTTCTGTGAATGTGGTTTTTGTTCCACAGGCTGTAGGATTGTAGTTCTTACTTCTGCTGTCTGCCCTCTGGTGGATGAGGCTATCTGCTCCCATATACTTTCAATCATTTCTAGATCACTTATAATACCTAAAACAATGTAAAAGCTATGTAGATAGTTGTAAATACAATGTAAATGCCAAGTAAATAGTTGCCAGCATGCTGCAAATTTGAGTTTTGCTTTTTGGAACTTTGCGGAATTTTTTTCTTTTGATCTGAAGCTGGTTTGAAACTGTGAATGTGGAAGCTGCGGATATGGAGCAGTGACCGTATATCCTTTTCTAGCAAACTGGTAATCTAGAGAGTAAAATATTCTCCTGAGGTCTGTAAGCTGCTCCAACAAATTAATCAAACCCACGGAGCGGGTGATCGCAACCTCTGATTTATAGCCAGACAGTAACCTGAACCTGTGATTGGCACCTGAAGTGGTGGGGGGAGCATTCTTGTAGGATTGAGCCCTTAACCTTTGGAATC
The DNA here is from genome assembly GCF_002837175.3 of Physeter macrocephalus. NCBI lineage: Eukaryota > Metazoa > Chordata > Mammalia > Artiodactyla > Physeteridae > Physeter > Physeter macrocephalus. Next base: position 22,313,406 of record NC_041226.1, on the reverse strand, counting down.
TGATGCTCTCTCCAGGTAGATAGTGTCAGAACTGAATTGAATGGTAGGCCACCCAGCTGGTGTTGCAGAACTGCTTGTAAGGGGAAAAACCTACAAATATTTCATGACCAGGAGTGTCAGAAGTGAAGTAGAGTACTGAGTGTAAAGGAGACACACAGGAGTGCTTTTCCTTTCTATTTTTTAATTCATTTTTCTACTAATTCACGTTTATTATATTTTACAAAATTACCAGTTTACGACCAATTAGAAATGTAAAGAAATCAGCCCTTTACCACAGATAGTTTGCGCAGCACTGGACTAGAGTCAGAACAATGCAAAACAAGATTTTTGTCTGATAACTTACATTAGATTATTGGGGAAAGAAGAGAGGGAGAGGAAAAGAGAAAGCATGCTCACTAATTAGAAGTTGGCTTTAAGAAACTTCTGGTTTGCCCAGGGTGTGGAAATGTGGAAGGAGTGTGAGTGGCAAGCGTAAGCGGGACCTAAAATAGCCATTTAATGACAGCGCTATTGGTTTCAGACTCCTGCATTGCACCCAAAACCTTGTACTATATTCAGATTAAAGTCTAGCTGCTATTAAACAAATGAAGAACAAAATAAGAGGGGGGGGATTGAAGCTTTCTTCTTCTAACGCTAACTTCCTGCTATAATCTGGAAGGTTATAGCTACTTTTAAATTTTTTAAAGAAATTACTTATACATAAGGTAAATGATTTAAAGAAATCTAAGAAATGAAAGGAAAGACTAATGTAACAAGACACTGCAGGAAACCATCACTGTGTAATAACTCCCATATGGGGTAGGTGACAGGTTTTGGGCTGTGTGCCTAACAGTGCACCGTGACGTTATATAATAACAGACACCCTCCTCCAGGCCTCGCTGCCTGGCACCACAATACACAGCTTGTGTGACTGCGCAGAGCACACTGAGAAACGGGTACAGACACATTCCCAAGGCAAAAAGACGATCAGTAAAAAACAAACAGCCCTTGGGGACTTCCCTGGTGTTAAGAAACTTGTCGTATTTAAGAATCTGCCTTCCAATGCACGGGACGTGGGTTTGATCCCTGGTTGGGGAACTAAGATCCCACATGCTGCGGGGAGACTAAGCCCATTGCCACAATACTGAGCCCACAAGCTCTAGAGCCTGTGTGCCACAACTAGAGAGAATCCCACGCGCTGCAACGAAAGATCCCGCATGCCGCAAAGAAGATCCTGTGAGCCACAACTAAGACCCGACGCAGCCAAAAAAAAAAAAAAATTCCTTTTAGCTTAGGGAGCAAGATTATCTTCTTGAGGACTGAAAACTGTGACTCAGGTCTCCTGGTTTGCCTGGGTCCAGGTTCACCACTCTTCGAGGGCAGCCAAGATTTTGAGATTTTGACCCATGTTATGTGAAATAAATTATGTAAAAATGTGTTTCAATCCACAAACATGGTACAAATCTGAGGAAGACATTCTAATGTCCCCTAACTGATGTTCTCATAAGCTTCTGTGTGCTTTTTTTCCCACCCACCACCCCAGTGTTACCTGCAGACTCTCAACACCCACCCACATGCTAACAAGGTGGTCTCTTCACATTCGAGTCCTGAACTAGAAGCAGTGAGGTATTGGCCTGTGCTGCTATCATGCCGTAGCCTCCTGATGCCTTGTATGTGAACCTCCTCGGAGGCACTGTTAGCTGTGTGACATCCAGATTACACTGAATTTCACTCCCAAGAAGCATGCCCAGGAGACCCAACATTTGAATAATAAAAAATCCAGAAAGTAAGAACTGAGAAAGTATAAAGAAAATACTATTTTCTTCAAGAAAATCCCTAAGAAATTAAAAACATATATATAAGTGGAAATGACTGTTAGTCATTTACAACGACATATACCAAGGAAGTTAAGAACACCAGTAACAAAGAGAAAATCCTAAGAACTTCCAGAGACAAAAATAAGCAAGTCGTGCAAAGAACTGACGATTAGAATAGCAGACTTCTCAGTAGCAACACTGGAAGCTAGAAGACAATGGATTTTTGACTTTATTTTTTTATTTTGGCCACGCTGTGCAGCTTGTGGGATCTTAGATCCCTAACCAGGGATCGAACCCAGGCCGTCAGCAATGAAACATGGAGTCCTAACCACTGGACCGCCAGGGAATTCCCAACAGTGGATTTTTGGGCAATGTCAAAAATCTGATTATTCTTCCTAATCTGCAAGTCCATACTTAGCCAAATTATCAATCAAGTGTGATAGGAGAATAAGGATATTTTATACAAGCAAAGTCTCAAGAAAATTTAACCTCCCAATAAGCCATTAGAGAGCTGCTTCACCAAGACGGAATTTCGGTGAGTAGTGAAGGGAATCCAGGCTGAGAAGAGAGGTCTCCATGCTACCACAGGCAACAGACGTGGATACCATTGTGGACTGGAGCAGGAAGAAAACGGGCTCCACGAGGGAGCCCTCCAAGAAAATAAAAAGTGGGCCTAGTAGGTTCCTGGAGCTCTTCAAGTTTTGAGAGGAAATTTACATTTCTTGCAGGGAGCTTAGGGGATGGATTAGTGATGAGTAGCTAGAAAACAAAGCAGCAGGGAATATGAGAGTTATTAACTCCAACAAAAATTTAAAAATTAAAAAACTTATTAGATGGCTCCATTTGGAAAAATACATAGTCCTGTCATGATTGTTAATTTAACTAAATTGTGAGATAATTGTATGGGAGGAGGAGAGGGAGAAGTGACAGGGCTCGGAGGAGAGGAGAGATGGGAGTGAGGGACAGCAAGAAAGCTAAATCCTCATCTTCCAAGGAGAAAGTCAAAAAATAAAACCTAGGGCTTCCCTGGTGGCGCAGTGGTTGAGAGTCCGCCTGCCGATGCAGGGGACACGGGT
>NC_041226.1:22303237-22310355 GCF_002837175.3 Physeter macrocephalus | reverse complement strand
AGATCCCACATGCCGCGGAGCGGCTGGGCCCGTGAGCCATGGCCGCTGGGCTTGCGCGTCCGGAGCCTGTGCTCCGCCAACGGGAGAGGGCACAGCAGTCAGAGGCCCGCATCCCGCAAAAAAAAAAAAAAAAAAGAAAGTAGGGAGGTGGAGCAAGGGACTGATTTTTTTGTTATAATCATTAATTAATCAACAATTTAAGCTATGCTATGAAATACTTTGACTTCTTTAAAAAGAAGCTTGGGCTTCCCTGGTGGCGCAGTGGTCGAGAGTCCGCCTGCCGATGCAGGGGACGCGGGTTCGTGCCCCGGTCCGGGGGGATCCCACATGCCGCGGAGCGGCTGGGCCCGTGAGCCATGGCCGCTGAGCCTGCGCGTCCGGAGCCTGTGCTCCGCAACCGGAGAGGCCACAACAGTGAGAGGCCCGCGTACCGCAAAATAAATAAATAGATAGATAAATAAATAAATAAATAAAAAGAAGCTTGTCCAGGCCACATTCAGCACAGTATGTGTAGTATATCCTGTCATTCTTTTAATCCTATGACAAACATTCATGGAGCACCTACCTGCTAAATGCCAGACACTGTTCTGAACACTCAGGATGCGCCAGTGAGCAAAGTAAAATAGAGCCCAGTCAAGCTCTCTTGGTGATAAATTAGCAAGTGAGATAGATGGTGATGAGTTCTCTGGAGAAAAATAAAGCAAAGAAGGGGGCTGGCCATACCAGGGTGTGGGTGTAGGTTTAAGTGTGCTCGTCAGGGAAGGCCTTTCTGATTTTGACAAAATGACCTTCGAGCAGAGACTTAAAGGTGGTCAGAGATGAGCCCTGTGGCTGTCTGCGAAAGCATTTGAGCGGAGGAAACAGCCAGCGCAACGACTCAAGGGGATGCATGCCTGGTTAAGGTTGCCAGGTAAAGTACAGGATACCCAGTTAAATTTGAATTTCAGATAAAAGAGGAACAATTTTTTAGTATAAGTATGTCCCAAATTGCATTAGGGATATTTGGTGTGGGAAGAGTGTAGTAATCAAGATAGAGAAGGAGATGAGGTCATCAAGACAGTGAGGGTCCAGCTCCTGAAGGACTTCCCAGGACATTGTAAAGTCTTCGGCTTTTTTTTTTCTTTGGCTTTTTACTCTGAGACAGATGTGGAGCCACTGGAGGATTCTGAGCAAAGAAGAGGCATCATCTGACTTGTTCTAGAAAGATCACTCTGACGAGTGTTAAGATTAGACTGTAGGTTGGCCAGTTTGGAAGCAGGGAAGTCAGTCAGCATGCTGCTATAATAGTTCAGTCAAGAGATGGTGAGGGCCCAGATCAGGGTGGTAACCATGGAAGTAGTGAAAAGTAGAAAGATTCTGGATGTATTTTGAAGGTAGAGCCCATGGGATTTGCTAATAAACTGGACATAGAATGTGAAAGAAAGAAAAGTCAAAGATGAGGCCAAGGTATCAGCCTGAACCACTGGAAAGATGGAGTTGTTATTCATTTGTTGAGATAGGGAAGGCTGTGGCCATAGGAGGAATAAATTTGGGGGTATTATTGGGTAGGTGGTTGGATATATGGGTCTGAAATTCAAGGGAGAAGATGTGGCTGGCGGGATAAATGTGGGAATCATAGTTCTAATTATCGGAACCATTCCTTTTTCTTCTCCTGAAATGGTTAATTATTACCCAAATAAGGCTGCATAATAAACTAACCCAAAACGTAGTGGCTTAAAACAACTACCATTTGCTTAGCTTAAGCTTTTGTGGATCAGCAATTTAGGCTGAGCTTAGCTGGTCAGTTCTGGTCTTGTTTCATTCTGGCCAGGTTTTCTCGTGCGTCTGCATCAGCGGGCAGGTCAACTGGCTGTTCTCGGATGATCTCAGCTGGAATAACTCACCCCTACCCTACTTGGTCTCTCATCTTCCAGCAGCTAGCCCAGGACCATTCTGGTGGAGGCAGGGTTCCCAGAGAGCAGAAATGCTCAAGGTCTCTGGAAGCCTAAACTTAGGACTGTCACACTGATGCTTCTGCCACATTCTCATGGTCAAAGCAAGTCACAAGGCTGCAGGTGGAGGGGCGGGCAATAGACTTCATCTCTCTCTTTCTTTTAACAAAGAGGTTTTTAGGGCTTCCCTGGTGGCGCAGTGGTTGAGAATCCGCCTGCCGATGCAGGGGACACGGGTTCGTGCCCCCGTCCGGGAAGATCCCATATGCCGCGGAGCGGCTGGGCCCGTGAGCCTGCGCGTCCGGAGCCTGTGCTCCACAACGAGAGAGGCCACAGCAGTGAGAGGCCCGCATACCGCAAAAAAAAAAAAAAACAAAGAGGTTTTTAAAAAATATTTATTTATTTTATTTATTTATTTTTGGCTGCCTTGGGTCTTCGTTGTGGCATGCGGGATCTTCATGGCGGCACGCGGGATCGGATCTTTTTGTTGTTGTGGCGCGTGGGCTGTTCGTGGCAGCACGTGGGCTTCTCTCTAGTTGTGGCGTGGGCTCCAGAGCGTGTGGGCTCTGTAGTTGTGGCACGAGGGCTTAGTTTCCCCGAGACAGGTGGGATCTTCGTTCCTCGACCAGGGATCGAACCCGAATCCCCTGCATTGACAAGTGGGTTCTTTACCACTGGACCACCAGGGAAGACCCTAGACTTCATCTCTTGATGGCAGGAGCTACTGAGTCACATCGCCAAGGGCAGGGGTCCTGATGAGCCATTGGGGCCATCATTCATTCAATTTACCACATGTCCCAACTCTGAAACATTTTCAACCCAGCCACATTGAAGTCTGGAGTCATCTTTTCTCTCTAAGAAGGGCTATAAAATAGATCTGCCTGTGACAGACAGGAAATAAGTGAGATTGGTCCAATTTTTGGCTTCAGTTAGAACTTCGGGGGGAGAGAGGCAGGTTCCAAGAATATCAGAACAGAGTGAAGTGAGAACATCTATTTCGAGGACCCAAGCATGAAGAGGAAGGAAACAATACTCTGTAACCCATCATGAGGCCTGGAGAAGCCATCAACCACAGGCTGAAAGGCCCCACCCGTCACCACGTGCTTTCACGCAGCCTCTTGCCTCTATGAAGGGACATGTGAAAAACTTTCCAGAAAGATATCCAGCTTTGCCACATTAATCATCCCATAAAACCTTGTTAGCAAGTCATGTCAGTGCCTGATAGCCTGGTGGAAGTTAGGAAATTCCTCCTTTTTCCTATCATAAATCCGTCTTTCTGCAGCACTCTAAGCCTGGGTCTCCTTAGATCTCAGATTCTCAGAGGGGAGAGGACAACAGTATTTGTTGCCTTAGAAGTCTTTACGTTATCCAACTAGGTCTTCATTCTCCGTGTCGAAAAAAATTAATCAGTCGATGCAAGAAAGAATTGGAAAATTTTATTCGAGCCAAATTAGAGGATTATAACCCGGAAAGAGATTCTCAGAAAGCTCTGAGAACTGTTCTGCCCATCAGAAGTCAAGATGCAGTTTATATAAGCTTTTTGAGAGAGAGGACTTTGCATCAAGTGACATATTATTGACAGTTTGCACAATCTAGATCTAATCGCCATTTTGGTGGGTCATGACCCCCCCCGCCATAAGCTCAAGAAGGAATGTTAACTTTAAGAAGTCGTCGATGCTAGGAGAATGTTTTTCTTTATGGTTGAGCAGGTATTTCTGCCTATGGGAGAGGTTTGGTCAAAGCATAATGCAGATACAGAATGCACAGTAGGGGGAAGAGAAGAGGCCAAAGGGCAGAGAAGAATTTTTATGTTTAAATATTTCTCCTCTTGCCACAGAATATGAATTTTATTCTATCAGCCCTTGGATACATATTTTCCATCCTCCTCCCAGTCCGGGCGTCTGCGGGAAGGGCTGTGATCTGGCGTCTCCAGCCCCAGGTGCAACAGCATGTTTGGGCCTTTCATGCACCTTTCCAGCACTTCTTCTAGAACCAGGCCAAGAGCAAAGGCACTAGCCTTCAAGACTGGGATCAAGTTTGCTTTTTTTTTTGGCTGCACTGCACAGCATGTGTGGTCTTAGTTGCCTGACCAGGGATCGAACCCGGTCCCCCTGCGTTGGAACCGCAAAGTCTTAACCACTGGACCACCAGGGAAGTCCCAGGCTTACCTGTTTTAAAGTGACATCTAACTACTTGTTAACCCTGAGTGAGAATCTCGGAGTGGCTCAGACACGTTTTCATAAAGAAGCAAAGGCTCTAAAGGCTCAGGAAGTATAAACGTATAGAAGATGGAAAGGACCTAATCATCTCATTTTGGATGATGGCTCTGTGGCCTTGAGGCTCTAGGCCGGCACCAGAGCCAGGACTCATGGCTCCCCATCCAGGGTTTACCCCACAGACCTGTGTTGTCAGCCATCTCCCAAACCACTGAATGTGTGATGGCAAGGAGATTTTGAGTGAAAATAGGGATTGAGGGCGCGACCAGGCAGTATGCATATGAGCTAAAACAATTCTTGAAACATTTTCTTAGGGCTACATAAAAGAGAATGTGAATGGGCATCCTGTATTTTGCACCTGATTCACAGTAGAGACCAGAATTTAAGAATTTCTTCTGGTAAAAAGACTCCTATGACAGCCTCCATTTGCTGAACCAGCCAACAAGGTATTAGGCTCCCTTTTCTAGATGAAGATACTAAGGCCTAGAGAAGTTAAGATGTTGCAGTTCTCACAGTTAGTACGTGGTGGGGCTTTAATTAGAACCCAGATTTCAAAACATCACCACCGCACTCATCCTACACACTTTCTTCCAGAATTTGAAGTAATGACTTTTTTCTTATGTTTGCCAAATGGATGCAAAATGGTATCATCTTTCATTTATTTTAGCAGAGTTAAAATGGAATTTCAAAAAAAGCGAAAAGAATTAGGAAGGAAACCGTCCGTGTACAGCACAAATCAGATGCTGAAACATCTGGTGTACAAAGTGAGAAAATAGTATCACAATGTCAGTTCCTGCATGTGCAGCCAAAACCCAGCTGCACCCGTGTCTGTGTGGGGCATACCTGGCTTGCAGCGGCAGTCATGAAGAAAGACTTAGGAGTTTCAGCTGGTAGAAAGCTCAAAATGAGTCACCTGTATGATATTGTTAATGGCACCCCGCTCCAAATGTAAGTTTAGGCTTCATTAAAATATTATCACATTAACATAGCATGTGGAAAATGAGGCCAGGCCCCCTGCAGAAATGCAAAGCTCTCAGGGCACCTTGGTCAAGAGGGCTGTAGGTTGAGGGCCCTGAGCGTTGGGCGGGAGCATTTGTTGACTTTTGAGACTTCTTTCCACTCTGGTGCTTTATATTTTGTTCCAGCAAGAGGGTGGGAACTCTGAGCCAGCTGTGTTGGTTGTTTCCCATTTGGTTATCTAATGAAGTCATTTCCTGCCCGTAGTTCCTGCTACAAGAGTGATTCCTTAACCCCTAACTGGTGGCAGCATCTCCAGAGGGACTTTTAAAATGCAGACATTCTGATTCAGTAGGTTTGGTATGGGGTTCGGCATTGTAAAAAACTGAATTCATTTAATGAGTAGGTAACACATTCACATTATTCAAAAATTACAAAATGTACGCAGTGAAGAGCCTCCTTTCTGGAGTGTTTCCAGTTTCCTTCCAAAGATTTTCTATCTTTGTGTATCCTTTAGAGACCTTCTATGCCCATACTAGCAAATAAGCTTTTTTTCCTGAACACAATATTCTGCACTTTGCTTTTTCACATAAAAATATTTTTTGGTGATTATTTCATAGCAGTACACAAAGAGTTCTTCGTTCTTATGGCTGCTTAATATTTCAATCTCCATAACACCTGCTATGGATTGAATGTTTGTGTGTCCCCAAAATTCATATGTTGAAATCCTAACTTCCAATGTGATGGTATTAGAAGTGGGCCTTTGGGAAGTGATTAGGTCATAAGGGTGGAGCCTTCATGAATGGGATTAGTGTGCTTATAAGAAGAGACCCTATGCCGCGGAGTGGCTGGGCCGGTGAGCCATGGCCACTGAGCCTGTACGTCCGGAGCCTGTGCTCCGCAACGGGAGAGGCCACAACAGTGAGAGGCCTGCATACCACAAAAAAAAAAAAAAAAAAAAAGAAGAGACCCTAGAGAGCTCTCTCACCCCTTCCACCATGTGAGGACACAGTGAGAAGCTGGCCGTCTACAAACCAGGAAGTGGGACCTCACCAGAACCCAAATATGCTCAAGCCTCCAGAACTATAAGAAACAACTGTGTTGTTCAAGCCACCCAGTTTATGGTACTTTGTTATAGCATCCCAAATAGACTGAGACAATACCATAATTTATTCAAACAGCCCTCCATTGCTATCACAAATGATACTTCAGAGAACAGCTTTCTGTACACATTTGTTCATTTGCAGTGATTGTATAAATAGATTAAATTCCTAGAAGTGGAAGGACCTGGTCAGTGGTTACATGCATTTGTGACGTGATGTCTGGGGGTGCTTGTTTCCCTGCAGCCTCCACAACAGAGGGGTAGCAAAATGTTTTATCTTTGCAATTCGATAGATCAGAAATTATAACAGAGTGCAATTTTAACTTGTGTTTCTTGTATTCTGAGTGAGCTGGAGTCTCTTTTCTGTGAACTCTCTGATTATACCCCTTGCCCATTTTTCTATAGGATTGCTGTTCTTTTTCTTATTGGTTTGCAATGTTGGAAAACAATTCTCCATGAATTTCTTTATTTTATTTATTTATTTATTTAAAATTTATTTATTTATTATTTATCTTTGGCTGCATTGGGTCTTGGTTGCTGTGCGCGGCTTTCTTTAGTTGCATCAAGCAGGAGCAATTCTTCGTTGCGGTGCACGGGCTTCTCGTTGCGGTGGCTTCTCTTGTTGAGGAGCTCGGGCTCTAGGCACGGGGGCTTCAGTTGTTGTGGCTCATGGGCTCCAGAGCGCAGGCTCAGTAGTTGTGATGCATGGGCTTAGTTGCTCCGCGGCATGTGGGATCTTCCTGGACCAGGGCTCGAACCCATGTTCCCTGCATTGGCAGGCGGATTCTTAACCACTGCGCCACGAGGGAAGCCCTATTTTTTATTTTTTTAACATCTTTATTGGAGTATAATTGCTTTACAATGGTGTGTTAGTTTCTGCTTTATAACAAAGTGAATCAGTTATACATATAC
>NC_041226.1:22301350-22302804 GCF_002837175.3 Physeter macrocephalus | reverse complement strand
TCCAGGTGGTCACAAAGCACTTAGCTGATCTCCCTGTGCTATGCGGCTGCTTCCCACTAGCTATCAGCTTCCCACTAGCTATCAACTTGGTAGTGTATATATGTCCATGCCACTCTCTCACTTTCTCCCAGCTTACTCTTCGCCCTCCCTCTATCCTCAAGTCCATTCTCTAGTAGGTCTGTGTCTTTATTCCCATCTAGCCCCTAGGTTCTTCATGACCTTTTTTTTTTTCTCTTGCTTCATTTGCAAATATTTTCTCCCATTCTAAGGGTTGTCTTTTGGTCTTGTTTATGGTATCCTTTGCTGTGCAAAAGCTTTTATGTTTCATTAGGTCCCATTTGTTTATTTTTGTTTTTATTTCCATTTCTCTAGGAGGTGTCCATGAATTTCTCATATTCCTGTATGGTCTGGGTCTTCTGACAAAGGGCATATTTAGTGGGGTTTTTTTTAATTGAAATATAGTTGATTTACAATGTTGTGTTAGTTTCAGGTGTACAGCAAAGTGATTCATATATATTTTTTTCTTCTTTTTCATATTCTTTTCCATTATGGTTTATTACAATTACAGAATATAGTTCCCTGTGCTATACAGTAGGACCTTATTTTTTATCTGTTATATATATAGTAGTTTGTATCTGCTAATCCCAAACTTCTAATTTATCCCTCCTCCTCCCCTTTCCCCTTTGGTAACCATAAGTTTGTTTTCTGTATCTCTGAGGCTGTTTCTGTTTTGTATATAAGTTCACTTATATTAGTTTTTAGAATCCTCCTATAAATGATATCATACAATATTTGTCTTTCTCTGTCTGAATTCATTCAGTATGATAATCTCTAGGTCCATCCATGTTGCTGCAAATGGCATTATTTCATTCTTTTTTATGGCTGAGTAGTATTCCAGTGTGTGTGTGTGTGTGTGTGTGTGTGTGTGTGTGTGTGTGTACACACCACATCTTCTTTATCCATTCATCTGTGGATGGACATTTAGGTTGTTTCCGTGTCTTGGCTATTGTAAATAGTGCTGCTATGAACATTTAGTGCATGTATCTTTTCAAATTAGAGTTTTCTCCGGATATATGCCCTGGAGTGGGATTGCTGGACCATATGGTAACTCTATTTTTAGATTTTTAAGGAACCTCCATACTGTTCTCCATAGTGGCTGCACCAATTTTTTACATTCCCACCAGCAGTATAGGAGGGTTTTCTTTTCTCAACACCCTCTCCAGCATTTATTCTTTGTAAACTTTTTTTTTAAGGTAGAAATTAGTTTTCTTATTTATTTATTTATTATTATTTTTTGGCTGCGTTGGGTCTTCATTGCTGCACATGGGCTTTCTCTAGTTGTGGCGAGCAGGGGCAACTCTGTTGTGGTGCATGGGCTTCTCATTGAGGTGGCTTTTCCTGTTGTGGAGCACGGGCTCTAGGCACGCAGGCTTCAGTAGTTGCGGCATGCAGGC
>NC_041226.1:22284153-22300037 GCF_002837175.3 Physeter macrocephalus | reverse complement strand
CACACCACATCTTCTTTATCCATTCATCTGTGGATGGACATTTAGGTTGTTTCCGTGTCTTGGCTATTGTAAATAGTGCTGCTATGAACATTTAGTGCATGTATCTTTTCAAATTAGAGTTTTCTCCGGATATATGCCCTGGAGTGGGATTGCTGGACCATATGGTAACTCTATTTTTAGATTTTTAAGGAACCTCCATACTGTTCTCCATAGTGGCTGCACCAATTTTTTACATTCCCACCAGCAGTATAGGAGGGTTTTCTTTTCTCAACACCCTCTCCAGCATTTATTCTTTGTAAACTTTTTTTTTAAGGTAGAAATTAGTTTTCTTATTTATTTATTTATTATTATTTTTTGGCTGCGTTGGGTCTTCATTGCTGCACATGGGCTTTCTCTAGTTGTGGCGAGCAGGGGCAACTCTGTTGTGGTGCATGGGCTTCTCATTGAGGTGGCTTTTCCTGTTGTGGAGCACGGGCTCTAGGCACGCAGGCTTCAGTAGTTGCAGCATGCAGGCTCAGCAGTTGTGGCGCACGGACTTAGTTGCTCTGCAGCATGTGGGATCTTCCTGGACCAGGGCTCGAACCTGTGTCCCCTGCATTGGCAGGCAAATTCTTAACCACTGCGCCATGAGGGAAGTCCCTGTAGACTTTTTAATGATGGCCATTCTGACCGGCATCAGGTGACACATCACCATAGTTTTGATTTGCATTTCTCTAATAATCAGTGATGTTGAGCATTTTTTCATGTGCCTATTGGCCACCTCTATGTCTTCTTTGGAGAAATGTCTATTTCAGTCTTATGCCCATTTTTTGATTGGGTTGTTTGGTTTTTTTTACTATTGAGTTATATGAGCTGTTTGTATATTTAGGAAATTAATCCCTTGTCTGTTGCATAGTTTGCAAATATTTTCTCCCAGTCCGTAGGCTGTCTTTGTGTTTTGTTTATGGTTTTCTTTGCTGTGCAAAAGCTTTTAAATTTGATTAGGTCCCACTTGTTTACTTTTGCTTTTATTTCTATTGCCTTAGGAGACTGACCTAAGAAAACATTGTAACAATTTTATGCCAGAGAATGTTTTGCCTATGTTCTCTTCTAAGAGTTTTATGGTGTCATGTCTTATATTTAAATCTTTAAGCCATTTTTAGTTTATTTTTGTGCGTGGTGTGTGGGAGTGTTCTAACTTCATTGATTTGCATGCGGCTGTCCAGCTTTCCCAACACTACTTGCTGAAGAGACTCTTTTCTCCACTGTATATTCTTGCCTCCTTTATCAAAGATTAATTGACCATAAGTGTGTGGGTTTATGTCTGGATATTTTATTCTGTTCCATTGATCCATGTGTTTTTGTGCCAATACCATGCTGTTTTTATTACTGTAGCTTTGTAGTATTGTCTTAAGTCTGGGAGGGTTATACCTCCAGCTTTATTCTTTTCCCACAGGATTGCTTTGGCAATTCTGGGTCTTTTATGATTCCATATAAATTTTAGGATTATATGTTCTAGTTCTATGAAAATGTCATGGGTAATTTGATAGGGATTGCATTAAATCTGTAGATTGCCTTGGGTAGTATGGCCATTTCAGCAATATTAATTCTTCCAATCCAAGAGCATGAGATATCTTTCCATTTATTTGAATTATCTTCAAATTTGCAAAGGATATATTTAAACAACACACATCCTTGGAAGCTAGAGATAAGGTAGCTCTTTGAAGAGATTTAGAGATGTACCTCCTCAGAGACACCTCAGAGCAATAAACTAGAGATACCTTCCCCTTTTCCCCAGAGATTTGCCTACATTCCAGGTACATGAATAATGTGCTTATCCAGAAGGAAAGATGGGCAGATGTGTTAGCAGCCTTGTAAGCTCAAAGTTTCCTAATTTCAGGGTTCCTCTGCTGTAGTGCTCCCCACTGCAAGTGCAGGAAGCATCTGGCCCTCCGTATGTCACCCTGTGGGAGGTGGAGGTGGGACCCAATGCAAGATGCTGCTCTGGCTGCTGTTTTTGCTGTGAGGTTATCTCTGACCTAGAGGTCTTATATCTTCTCATAAAAGGTATATGGAACTATGGTAGGCTAACTTGTTAGCTTGAAAATAGGGTAAAATCTCAGATTCTTTACAGTTTCTAACAACATATAAATACTCCTCTGTCTGTAATGTGGTGTGCAAAGAATGCCATCTGTATTTTTAAAAATCATACCAGGTAATTCTGAAGCACGACCAGGGATGAGACAAGGGTGTTACATTTTTCCAAGACTCAGCAAAATGCCACATCTCCCATCATGGAATCGCACATTGGACATAACTTTGGAATCTAGAGTAGGATAAGAAAAAGCCCATCATGCAGTAGCAAATGCAAAGAGCATTACAGTTAACTCTAGACCCTAGAGAAAGCTAAGCATTTACAGACATGAGGTGCTCTGAAAAAGAAACATTTCACCATTAAGGCAGAAGAGAAGCATTTTGCATTCTTTGCGATTAGGTGCCTCAGCCTTTGACTCAACTAGCAAACTGCCGGGGACCAGTGACTCGTGCGGAAAGCACTTCAGGTAGGATACTGCTCTCTTTCAGACCAAACATTCTTGTCTGGTTACCCACTTTTCCAGAATTAGAGACTGCATTTGAAAACAGGAGCGGTACAGGGAAGTGTGGTTCAAAGTACTTCAGGGACTCGTGAAAGCTCACTGTTTACTCCATCAGCAAATCCATGCGGAATGCCATCGGCAAAGAAGGAAGACTGACAAAACCCCCCTCCTTGCTTTCAGGAATAACAGTGACGCAAAGACAAGGAATTCAGTGACTTCAGTAAAGCGGAAGAGGGTGGATGCAGAAATCAGTAAACTCTTCCAAGATGAAACGCAGCGCAGTCCTGTAAAAAAGAACGAGACTTTCGTGCAAAGGGTCAGAGTCACACCACCTGCGTTCCCCCTGGCAGCTGAGGGTGGATGGGAAGGAGAGGCAGGTAAGCTTGAACAGGTGAGCAAGTGGCCCAGCTATGAAGGGTTTTGTACAGAATTTCCTTAAAACTTTATGTTGAAGGAAATGATGTGTTCCTTAAAAAACAGCTTTCCCTTTGCACCTTCCCGAGTTCTACACCCAGATACAAAGCAGAAAGAGTAAATGCACAGTGGCCAGCTGGCAATTTGGATACACCCTCTTGGTGAATAACCCTACTGAAATTCCCTATTGGTCATTCCATCAAATGGGTCATTCCTGGGTTGTGTGCTCACGGGCCTTAGCCATGATTTAGGAAAAACCCAAAAATCTGTGTCTGGGATGCGAAGGGCGGTAGAGTGTGCTCAACCTCTAAAACCCTCCTGTTCCTTGTAAGAGTCTGCAGCTATTCTCACATTTCTCCCTTGGAGAAGAGACACATGTCGAAATCCACCTAGTCAAACCTCACATTTGCACTTTTAGTCCACAGGAGCAAATTTGATTATATGTGGGTCAGCTGCCTATTATCTGCACAAGAGAACAAAATTCACTGGGGCCAACAAGCCACGTCCATTTATTTCTCCTGACCAGCTTACCCTGCTCCACTTGCCTCCAATTACCAGCCTCTAACAGTGTACTCACCTCTCCCTTCCGCCCAGGCATGAATACAGGCAGATCGGGTAGGGGGAGTAGGAAAGAGCTTCAGGCAACCTCAGGGGATAGAAGAGAATATTCAGCAAAATTACCACAGGATATTGACAGAGGAAGCCTAGCAGTAGCTGCAAGGGGTTTTGCACAACTCTCATCCCCATAAACCATAGGGTTTAGTAACTCCCTCCGAAAAACAAGCCTCCATGTGGCTCTTGGGATGCTAAAATCTCTGCTGCTCCCACATCCACACCCAGTCCTCCTCCCCGCTTGTCTGTGGAGCAGAGAACAGGTGGCACATTACTTAACCAATTTTGAAAAGCTTAGTCACTTCTGCTTTTAATAGATGCCAGCAGTTGGTATTTACCGTCCCGCTGATATTACGGCAGCCATCAAGGGTACTGCCACCCAGCCCGTGTTCCATGTGACAGAATCCATCCATGTGGAGTTAATACAGTGGAGGAGGCTTAGGCAGGATGGGGTGCTTGCCCGGTGATGGAGAAAGACATTATACTGCATCACACCAAGAGTTGAGTTGACTTGGCTTCCAGTTTTATACTTGCCATCTGCTGATAAACATTATCTCACCTCCGTGAGGTAGTCAAAAGAGGCGTATGTTTTCTTTTTTTTAAAAAATTTATTTATTTATTTATTTATTTATTTATCTTTGCGTTGGGTCTTCATTGCTGCGCGCGGGCTTTCTCTAGTTGCGGCGAGCAGGGGCTACTCTTCGTCGTGGTGCGCAGGCTTCTCATTGCAGTGGCTTCTCTTGTTGCGGAGAACGGGCTCTAGGTGCGTGGGCTTCAGTAGTTATGGCACGTGGGCTCAGTAGTTGTGGCTCACGGGATCTAGAGCGCAGGCTCAGTAGCTGTGGCGCACGGGCTTAGTTGCTCTGCGGCATGTGGGATCTTCCCGGACCAGGGCTCGAACCCGTGTGCCCTGCATTGGCAGGTTGATACTTAATCCCTACACCACCAGGGAAGTCCCGTATGTTTTCTTTTTAACTTCATGTGCAATAATTGTCCCCCTTTCACTTGCCAGTTTTTCCCCCCGGGTTGAGTATCAGTTTGGGTATTTGACTCAAACTATAAATTGGCGGTTCTTGAGGGAGACTTCCAAATTAATGTACTCAAGGAGAAGGAAATTACATGTATAGCTCTGTTTTGAATAGATGTCCACCAAATACCAACTCTCTGTGGTTTGCCAAATTTCTACCAGCTGCTCAGGGAATGGAAGGTTATGAACTTGGTGGAATAATTTTATAACCCTGCACTGTAGATGAGACCATAGCAAGCTGCGTTTGATAATGAACTAGGGTTTCCTGCTGTCTGTACACATGAAGAAAATGTCCAAGTACACGACTGGATTTCTAGTGTCATACTAAATGTTAGAAACTCAGGACTGAATGATGTCTAGTAGCTCTATGAGGCTATTTAAAATACTGTAATCTTTATCATTTCTTAAAATTAATTTTTACTGGAGTATAGTTGATTTACAATGTGTTAGTTTCTACTGTACAGCAAAGTGAATCAGTTATCCATATACATATATCCACTCTTTTTTAGATTCTATTCCCATATAGGTCATTACAGATTATTAAGTAGAGTTTCCTGTGCTATACAGTAGGTCCTTACTAGTTATCTATTTTGTATGGTGTATATATGTCAATCCCAATCTCCCAATTTATCCCTCCCCCCGACTTTCCCCCTTGGTAACCATAAGTTTGTTTTCTATATCTGTGACTCTTTTTCTGTTTTGTAAATAAGTTCATTTGTGCCATTTTTTTTAGATTCCATATAGAAGCGATATCATATATTTGTCTTTCTCTGACTTATTTTACTCAGTATGACAATCTCTAGGTCCATCCACATCGCTGCAAAAGGCATTATTTTGTTCTTTTTTATGGCTGAGTAATATTCCATTATATATATATAAATTTATATATTTTATTTATTCATGTTTGGCTGCGTTTGGTCTTCATTGCTGCGCACAGGCTTTCTCTATTTGCACCGAGCGTGGGCTACTCTTCGTTGTGGTGTGCAGGCTTCTCATTGTGGTGGCTTCTCTTGTTGCAGAGCACAGGCTCTAGGCACGCGGGCTTCAGTAGCTGTGGCATGCGGGCTCAGTAATTGTGGCTCGCGAGCTCTAGAGCACAGGCTCAGCAGTTGTGGCGCACGGGCTCAGTTGCTCCGTGGCATGTGGGATCTTCCCAGACCAGGGATTGAACCCGTGTCCCCTGCGTTGGCAGGTGGATTCTTAACCACTGCGCCACCAGGGAAGTCCTCCATTGTATATATTTACCACATCTTCTTTATCCATTCATCCGTTGATGGACATTTAGGTTGCTTCCATGTCTTGGCTATCGTATTGTGCTGCAGTGAACGCTGGGGTGCATGTATCTTTTTGAATTATGGTTTTCTCTGGATATATGCCCAGGAGTGGGATTGCTGGATCGTATGGTAGCCCTATTTTTAGTTTTTCAAGGAAAATACTGTTATCTTTTGACTGGCAATTGTGGTCTGTGTCCTCTCCCAGAGAACCCCTCAAGTGAGTCACCTAGTGTTTGAATTCTCATTTCTCCTAAATGGTGACTCACACATGCAAAAGCACTGCAGATGGTGTTCCCCCCATCCCCCAGTCTCCTGCTCCCCACTCTACCTCAAAGCTCAGAAAAGAGCACCGTGCATTTATAAACGAAAGCAGATGTCAAGCGTATCCTGGAGTGGGAGAGGGGAGGTCAGTCATTGAGGGAATCATTGAGCAAGCAATTACTTTGGAAAGAAGCCCCACCCAGGCTCATAGTTGGCAATTTTCTCACTGAATTGTGTGGACTCCTGCAAAAACCACATCCACTTGAGGCTCTCAGGGCTCAGCGTAAGGAGAAATCTTAGATGTACGAAACCACGTATAGTAGCACAAATCCGCAATGTACAAGCTCTCAAACAAACTGGAACGTGCTGGTAGTTGAAAACACGCCCGCACAGTAGTGGAAATCTGCTTTGGACAGCCAGCAAGCATGCAGTCCATCGTACCACCGCTGAACTAAGGGATGGACTTGGAGGACTTCAGTGGGATAAATATAAACTACCAGCATTATTATCATTTTTAACTTTATCTGCAAACTCTAAGTTTAAAGAACCTATCCTATTTGAGATGGCTGTCATAACAGCCGACTTCAGAGGGACTTCCCTGGTGGTCCAGACTCCGTGCTTCCAATGCAGGGGGCGCGAGCTCGATCCCTGGTGGGGGAACTAAGATCCCACTTGCTGAGTGGTGCAAGGTATCTATCTCTCCAGGTAGATAGTGTCAGAACTGAGTTGAATGGTAGGACACCCAGGTGGTGTTGCAGAACTGCTTGGTGAGGGGAAAAACATACACACATTTGGTGACCAGAAGTGGAGTACTGAGTGTAAAGGAGACACACAGGAGTGCTTCTCCTTTAGATTTTTTTCTTTTTTTTTTTTTTTTTTTTTGGCCGTGCTGCGCGTCCCGTGGGATCTGAGTTCCTAGACCAGGGATCGAACCCGCGCCCACTGCAGTGGGAGCGCGGACTCTTGACTGGACCGCCGGGGTAAGTCCCTCCTTTAAGATTTTTTAAATTCACAGCCAAAAAAAAAAAAACTGAATTAATTCAATGAAAGGTGTAGAGAGCATCCTTTACTTGTGTATGTTAAAGTATTTCAGTCAAGGACTTTTCCTTTGGAATAATGCAATATTAAACGTTAACAAAAGAACCAAATATCCAAAGAAGTAGCTCACATTTTTATGCAGTATCAAAAGATAACTTTTTCAATGAAGTGATTTTTAAGTATGGTCCACAGCCCCAGAGGACCATCATCTACCCAAAAACCAGCAAGTCGGGCCCTCAGTTTTTATGGACAAAGTCTCTGGAAACACTCACCAACTGCTGCAAAATGAGCTTTTGCAGGAATGTTTGTGGCCCATGAGGGGGTCGTTAGCCAGACTTTCACCATAGGATTAAGGGTTGTACAGTATGACCTACTAAGTGTTGTACAGTATGACCTACTAAGTGCAAGTCAGCAGTCACTAAGATGTGGTCTCTATTAGTTCAAGTCCCCCTGGCTTAAATTCCATTTTACTGCGAGTATCCTGGCTACTAGCCCAGGTCACAGCCCCAAGCACCTGCACACACAGATGCTCAGAAGTTTACAAGGAGGCCTTGTTGTCAGGATTTTTTCAAGTTGGCTGAGGTTTTCGCTACTCTTCTTGCAATTTTACCAGTATAGTTTGTAGAGTTATTGGATAAACCCTGAAGTTCAGATGGAATTTACTGTCCGTGCACTATTTACTAGTGATCTGATTAGATTTTAAGAAAAAAATGTCTGATGGTTCAAATGAGTCATTTACACAACTGTTGCTTAAGCAGATGCACATGTATCTTGCATCAGGACATTTCATGGGCCATACGCTGCCTGTGAGTTTGCTGTTCTCTTGAGCCGATCTTAATCAGGCTTTCTTCCCTACAACTCAAACCAAACACCTGTCGAGTCCACCATTCTCCGTGCTCATCTTACTTGACCTGTTTCCAACAGGTAACCCTGTGGACCTGCTTGCTGCTTCCTAAAATGCTGTCCACTCGACCTCCAGGCCTCTCCCTTGGTTTTCCTACCTCACGGGCAGTTCCCTCTTAATCACTCTGTGGGTTCATCGCGCCGACCAATCTATGTTGGAGGGCTGAGTCCATCCTGCCTAGGTGACCTCACTGTTCTAGCTTCAGATGTCACGCATTATATCTTCCCAGCAGATCTTCTTCACTTTACACCACTTCGCTTTTACAAAAGACCTAGCTACACTAGTACTTGATCCCGCTAATCAAAAGAAATCCGAAGAGAATTTTCCCTCTCACGAAAGAAGGGCGAAAATTGAAAACGGCATTCAGCATTTCTTTTGCAGCGAGGCCTCAGAGGCAGCGTGCACCCCAAGCAGCTTCCCCAGAACTACACTCAGCATCTGTATCAAGCTACCATAGCTCTGAGCTGTGTCTGTGAGCATCTGTGCTTATCTCAGTTTATTTTGTGTATCCATTAGCAAGATGTGTCCTGAGGCAATTGCTTCTTTGCTTTATACCATTTCAGCTTAAGAAAGGCTTCAAAGGAAGGTTCTTTCAGATGCTGGGGAAACCTGTGTCTCTTAAATTCTCTAATTCTCCTCCTGACTGCTTACCTAGTTCACTTCAGTCAAGGGTCAGCATCTCAATTTAGCTTATCCAAAACTGAACTCTTGATTTCCTATCCTGTCGTCCCCGTCTCAGTGTTAACTCCTTTGTTCCAGATGCTCAGGACAAAACACTTGGCATCACCCTTAAATCCATTCTTTCACCTCATTCAACACATCAGCAAGTCCTGTTCTCTAATTTCCAACCACCTCAAGTATCACCCTAGACTAAGCCACTATCATCTCTCACCTAAAAATATTATACATCATTGTTCTCTTTGCTTTTACAGTTACCCAAAAGCCAAAATGACCTTTTAGGTCAGATCATGTCACCCTTCTGTTCAAAAGCCCTCTGGTGGCTTCCCTGCCTGATCTGGTTTCCTCTTTTCCTGTGTACTTACCTCAGCTTTTCCTCTTGCCATCTTGGGTCCGGCATACTGGCCACCTTTTCACCTGAACATGTCAACCACACTACTTCCTAAACTACATTGGCTCTTTTGCCTGTAATGCCCTGCCCCCAGATATCCACAGAACCTCCTTCCTTGTTTTCAGCTTCCTATTCAAGTTATCACATTACAAAAGCCTTCCTAGACAATACTGTAAGAGTCCTTTCTCCACCTGTTTTACATACACGTAGCCCAGAGCTTCAGGTCCACTAGAAACGTACCTGTTTCAAACTAGGCAGCAGTGATACAAACACATGCCTTCTGATATGCACAGAAAGTACTCACCACCTGTTATTCTTCCACAAAATATCTTAACCTGGCTCTAACTGGGAGTTAACTAGAAAAAGATCCAAAATAAGCATTCTTAGGCAACTACCTGAACTTGCTTCCTATATGAAGCCTCTGCGTTGCTATTCCTGTTCTCCCAGTCTTTTCCATGCGAGCTCACTAAATCAGGTTGCAGCTTACATTACCTCAAGACTTCTCCCACTACCAGATTATCCTCACCTTCACAGCACTGACCACTGCCTGAAAATTCTCTTCCGATAGTATGTTTCAGAGGCAGGCAAGTGGCCTCCTAGATCTGTGGTGCTCAAAACCACCCTCAGCATGACTGCAGTTTCCAGTATTTGGGTATGCTCTCACCAGTCACCAGGGGGCACTATCAACCTGATTAGCATTTGTCTTAGGCTCTGAACCACACTATGGTCTCTTGAAGTCACTGGCTGCACCCTGCATTCACATAAAAGTATCACTGGCTTGCCTTTAGACTTAACCCTTATGCTTTTAAAAGTGAAATCAGAAGGCAAGGGTGTAGGGGAATAATTTTCCAGTATTTTTCTTGTAAACTCTTATGAATTATTCTTTGGAATCTTGGAGGCTTTTACTGTTCAGTTATTTGTGAATTGCGATTTTTTCCCTGTATTCCACCATTCAATGTGGACTGCCACAGTCACACAGAAAGCGCACTTTTTTCTTGCATCTGTATTGGAAAACTTAGCAGACAGTAACTGCTCCAGGCATGTCAGATAGATGCATTTTCACATCCTTGTTCTGATACCCACAGCCTTTTCAGATACAATTTGACTAGCACCTGCTTTCCCTCTACCCACCAACTATCCCACACTCCATCTGTCATTTCATCTTTAAAACAGGGGCCAGCAAACCTTTCCTATCAAGGGCCACATGGTTATTTTAGGGCTTGCAGGCCCTTAGATCTGTCACTAATCTCTGCTCTTGCAGTGTCAGAGCCAGTCAATACATAAACAAATGGGCATGGCAGTGTTCCAATAAAACTAGACACAGATTTTGTATTTTTTCACATCCCATAAGCTATTTTGAACCACTTAAAAATATAAGCACCACCTTAGTCACACAAAAATAGGTGGTAGGACAAGCCAGTTTGCCAACCCTGTTCCAAGAAGTTTGACACAAGTATTCCAGGAGACGTCTAGATTTCTCTAGAACTTGGCTCTACTTGCTTTGTAAATAAGCTGAGACAATACTTTGCTTCCAACTGTGTTAAGTCTCTTTTTATTCTTTTGGTAATTTCTTCCAAAGTTAACTACTTCCATTTGTAGGTGATGAAATGTGTAAGACATCCACTTCAAATGTTGGCACCGCTATGAGCATGGTCTTTCCCTTTATTTCAACTCAATTACTGTTGATTCTTGTTTATATTCCAAGTCCCGGCAGTGGTTTTCATTGCAGGAGTTATCTGAAGATGGTCTTATGCTTTCTAGTAGTGGTCTACAACCAGGTTCTAGCTTCTCCAGGAAGGCTACACAGGATGGATTTAGGTATTACATAGTAAACTAAGAGGCATTCTCTCAATTGAGTTTAAATGCATTTTATTTTTAGACAACCTACATGACATGTTTTTTTTTCCTCAAAAACAATGCCTCCACTCCAAACAAATCAACATCAAAACGAAGAGCTCAAGATGACATCAGTCCCATTTGTCTAAGTCCTGGTGTTGTGTGGATGAAAAGCAGCAGCCAGCCAGTTATGACGAGCAGGTGATAGATCCAAACAGCCAAATTTGTTACTGTAAAAACAAGGAAGACCCCATTAACACCTTTCCAATATGAAAATATTTAACATTTCTAGGCTGCAAATGTATTCCCCTATTCAATCTGGGCTGCCACACAGACAGACAGAAAGCGCAGGGATTTTTCTTTTGCATCCTAGTGCAAACCAAAAGAACAACAGCAGATTGTTCAAGGTCTATCAGTGGATGCAGAAATGTCTCATTCTGAGAAAGTTCCACTCACTTTGTTCTAACAAAAGCCTCACACATTCTGAGTCCCTTTAGGCATTTTTGTTCATTGCTGCGCCAATCCTGTTTAGTATAGCCTTAAATTTATCTTACTCCTAATTTACACAGAATCCCCGGAAAGCTAGGATAATGAATGCCTTCATTTCTATATCGCCTCTAGCAATTCCTTGCATAGCAGACATTCATTTAATTTTAGTAAAGCAATTGGCATATCGGATCAGCAGCCAACTCTAAACTGTATTTACTAAAAGCTAGTAACATCAAGGCTTTCACGACCAGCTGCCAATTATCAGTAAATAAGGGTGAACGGTTTCTTTACAAAAAGATTTTAATACTCATGTATCCGTGCAGCAAAATAGGAAGAGAAAGGCAGTCTGATTTCAACAAGCCATTTCTATAGGGAAGATCAACATAGGGTGTTATCTCTGATCTCTAGAGCTCAGTATTTAAGCTACGCTTTGTAATGTCACCTGTAAGTTTTTCTGCAGATAAAGACTCTAAGCCTTTCTGTACCATAAAAATTCTTTACATGTGAAACACCCTCTTTATGCCCCTAAGAGAAACAAGGCCTAGAGCCTCAGTTTAAAAGACTACTGTAGGATCCGTTCTAACTATCCTAGTGGCAAAACAAGGAGGATTATGCCTAGGATAGCTCCATTTTTACATTAATGATTCAACCCACTTCTTTATACTTACACATTTTTCCATTTCTAGACCATCCTTAAAGAAAATCATATACGGGGTCACACCATCCTCACGGTAGTCCAGCAGAGCAACCATGCCATCTGGATTCATGTTTTCACCAATAAAGAACTTAGGAAGTAAAGAAATACTCAGAATTAGATTACGGACGGATGTGTTGTATCAAAACAATAAATCAAAGGACGATTCAGAACACCGCTATTGAAATCAAGGGATTTCAGCAACTAAAGGCTCTGATGCCTAGGAGAAAAAATGCTCACTAATCAAACTTCAGTTCACTCAAAGTACTAATAATAACCAAATAAAAGTACAGAGCAATCCAGGGACACGAGGCTTTCAGGAAACTTACTCAGCCCCACACATCCATTTCCAAACCCTACAAACAAGGCTTTTTACATAGTCAAGCACAGGGAACATAAAGGTAGCAACGAGAGCATATCACATGAGAAGTTATCTTATGGCCAGAGGATGTATGAAAACCGGGAAATTAAAGAGCCAGGTTGTGTTTGTTTTTTTTCTTAGGGGTAAAGGAAAGTCACTGAAGTTTCTCAACAGGACAAGCTCAGATCAGAAAGAGCTTCAGTGGCAACAAGACACATTGGAATTGGAAAGAGAAAACTGGACGACCACTTGGGAGTTAACAAGCAATTCAAGAGAAGGAACTGGGAAATGTTATCTGAGTACAGATAAGATTCTGGAACCAGAAAACAAGATCTGGAAACGTGCTTGGGAGCAGAAAAAGCTACTTCCTACAGCCTAGACTACTGGAGTTGAATCTATGAAGTATTTAAACTGTTCAAAAGACCGAGAAAATAACCACAGCTTAATTACATCAGAGATTCATCAAGCAACTCATTTTTTGCTCAGTTAAAATCGTACAATCCTTCGGTCCAAACATTGAAGTTATTTACCTGATAGTTTTTGAAATTAGCAAGGATATGCTTGATTTGTTCTGCAGCCCCTGTCATAAAAGGTTTTACTCTTTCTGGTCTCTGTTCTTCAAGCTTCCCTTTGATTCTAAAACAACATTTTATTGATAGGTTATTCAGTTCTGAGCATAGTATATTTTCATTAAGTAAAAATTACAAACTGAAACCAGCTGTCACTGAGCAAAATAACGTGGCACTCGCAATCAAGAAATTACTAGTTCACAGGAGGGATGTTCTAATCAACAAGACTGCTTCTAACTTGGAATTTCATGTCAGCTTATCTCCACAGTACTATGCTAAAAAGGTAAAACCAAACCACATGCTCCAGTATGCTCACATTATTTTACTTATAGAAAAACAACCACCCTTCTGAGCTCATTAATAAAAAGACCTCTGACAAGCACGCCTGCCGCTAAAAATCTCAGTTAGCCAACCCCTAAATCCTATAGGATTTTCAGACCTCGACTGGGGTGTGCCGGTATCACTTACGACTTCATGTAATCTTTGATGTACTTCTTGTAGGCTTCTTTTGTGAAGCTGGTTTCCTGCAAGTGATGGTTCATGACAATATCCACACCAGTGACTACTGTGCTTTCGGTACCTTCGCCCTCGGGGCCTTCAGCGGAGGCATTTCCACCAATGAGCGAGTCATCAATGTTACCCTCTGTCCTACTGACCATCTGCATTAAAGAAAAGTTTAGATGCTAACACATCCTCGACTTTACCATAAACGCATCCAAAAAAATCTATGCCGGCACCTCATGTACCCGTCATCCTTCCACCAAACATTCTTGTCGAATACCACGAACACATTATGGGGGGGAAAATTCTAAAATCGATTTCCTGAAACACCTCAGCTCAACAATTCTTTGCTGACCGGAACGAAAAGGGGGTCATTTACAACCCAGTGGAAGTTTTGCGTGGGCTGTCGGGTTGAAGAGCAAGTAGGGATAGGACTTGGGGCTCCCAAACCGGAGACAACCTGTCCCGGACCGCCTGGGAGGAGGATGGGCGCCGAAGCGGCGGACCTATTTCCAGGCTCAGCTCCGCCTCCACTTTTCTAGAAAAACCCGAGCCCGGAAAGAGCGTCTCCTCCGCCAGGAGGCAACGGCGAGGATTGCACAACCCCGGGCGGGGGAGCAGCGGAAACCCGAGCCTACCCGGCCCCGCGCCGCGACCCGGCCGACTCACCTTCCCCTCCACCTCCAGACACAGCCCGTCCGCGACCTCCCGGATCTTGTAGATGTCGGAGAACATCTCATCATCTGTTCGGGGACATATACCCGCCGGTCACGGTACGCCCGAGGCCCGAGCGGGCGCCATTTCCCGCGCCGGCCGGCCGCACGCGGCCCCCGCCCCTCCCCGGGAGCTCGAAACCCCGACGCGCGCCCCAAGCACGGACGCTCCTCGCTCCCAGGAAGGCGCCGGCGTCCCCCAGGCTCACGACACGGCGACGGCGGCCGCCTCCCCGCCCCCACCCACACCCCCGTCCCCCGTGCGCGGCGTTAGGGGCAGTGCAATCCCGACTCACGGCTGATGAGGTCCCGGTAGATGATCATGATGGCGACTGGAGGAAGACAACGGTGGCACTAGCTTAGGAGCACGGAGCTCAGAGCGAGCACGGTGCAGCCGGATCGGCGCTCGGGGGGAGGGGGGAGCGGGCGGAAAAGGCCGACTCTGCCGCTCCCCAACCTCATATAGAGGGCACGTCCCCCTACGTCATCTCCCGCTGCGCCTCCGGAAGCGCCGCAAGCGGTGACGTGGCACGCAGAGCCGCGCGGTGGGCAGGGCCACTGCGCGGGCCGAGGGGAGGACAGGCGAGCATCCGGGAACTTGGCCCCGGGATACAATGCCGCGCGTTCCGCTGGGATCGCGGGGCGGCCGAGGGGAGAGGAGGCGGGGAGGGGAGGGGAGAGGAGGCGGGGAGGGGAGGGGAGAGGAGGCGACAGAGGGAGAATGCTTGAGAGCTTGGAGAGGGGAGGATGGAGGGGGAGGAGCGCGCGGCGGAGGGAGGAGGAAGGGGCTCCCGGGCCCTTAGTGGTGGAAGCGGCGCTTGGGGCCCTGGCCCTCCCGACACTTCAGGGTGGCCCTAGAAGGTGCTGGGCCTAGGTGAGGCTTAGATGAAGGCTCTTCAAGTTTCCGCCCCAGGCTTAGCCCAGCGCAAGCTCCCACCCTTTCTGGGAGCAAAAGTGTCCGCTGTTGTAAAGAACTTTGCTTTTACGGAAGGTCCTCTCGAGGTCTGGAGACCGCGAGGCTGTCCAGGAGGATGCGGTCAGGGGTCTGGGCTTACGGTCGGCCTCTGTGATCTCCAAGGGCCTCGGAGAACTTTTCAGCGTTTGCCCCCAGGGCTGCCCCACCTCGAGTTTTCTGACGCCTTTGTGGGGCAGAGCCGAGTACGAGTTGTAGGATCCAGATCGTCCCGCCTGCCCCCTGTGAATAATCGAGGGGGGCGTAGAGTCTGTGGGAAGGGACTTGAAGAGGAAGGAAGGTGTCAAGGGAGTTTGCACAGGTTTCCCATCTCTCAGTTTGGTCCCGTATTTGGAA
Organism: Physeter macrocephalus; assembly: GCF_002837175.3. NCBI lineage: Eukaryota > Metazoa > Chordata > Mammalia > Artiodactyla > Physeteridae > Physeter > Physeter macrocephalus. The sequence continues at coordinate 22,284,390 of NC_041226.1, read as the reverse complement.
GTTTGTGGTTCCTAAGACAGCTATAAAATCTTCATGTTTCTGTTTTGCACTTGGTTTAGAATTAGGTCCTTTGTTTGAAAAAAGGGTATGTTGTCACTTTAAGGTGAAGTCGAAATTATAACCCAGGCGCTAGAGGGTTAAATATAAAAGGAAGGAGCTTCCCACCGGCCGAAATTTTATTCGGACTTTAGACCCAATTACTCGGTTTAAAAAAAAAAAAAAAAAAAAAAAAAAAAA
>NC_041226.1:22277252-22283961 GCF_002837175.3 Physeter macrocephalus | reverse complement strand
CACACACACACACACACACACACACACACACACACAGCCGGGTTTAGTCACGTCTTTGGTTTAAAGGCAAAGATATATGCCAGTATGAAACCGGAGAGCTTGTTCCGTTCCACAACTGTATTTGTGCTCTACTGTGTCCCTAGCACTGGGTTTTGCATAGAGGTCCCAATTGTGAACAAGTTAAATCCAGTTCTACCCGCACAGAAAATTTCATTCTAGTAAATCAAAAACAGGCAATTACAACACATTAACAATTTCCCCCAGATCCAACAATAAAGCATTCCACACAATAAGAGAGAGCAACCCTTGTGAAAGAGCAGGGCACAAGACAGTGAATTGAGAATGATGGAGAAGTCAAAATGAAAAAGAGCCGGGAAACGGGATCCTCCCTGGAAGATGGGGTGTGGGGCTGTATTGGACACCCCAGGAGTCACCGGATGACTGGAAGGAAGCTAAAAATGGGATGAAGGGGATCTGAAAACAAATGGACATCTTCTGAGAGATGGTCGACTAAGGATCGCTCAAACCTCTTTTTTCTGGGATGTGTGAATGGAACATTATTATCCCAGGCATATCACAATTTAATTATTTTCCTCAACTTTAACATTTTCAAATTATTCAGAAATCTTCCCATCACCCATGCAGTACCGTCAAACATTATTCCCTCGACTCCTCTCCAGTTTTATATTCAGTTAAAAACTTTTTTTCAAGTTTTATAAGATAGCCACAGTGAAAAAGAGTACTGAAGTTAGAATCAAAGCACCCTAGGTTGAAATCTTGGCTTTATCTGGCACTAGTCCTGTGACCTTGGGAAAGTCAGCCTCCCTAAGCCTAAGTATAAAATGGAATTTTTGTGAGTTAAAAGGGTTTTGGAGAGTTAAATAAGATAACGAAAAAATGCCTAGCATACTCATTAGGTTATCAGTAAATATTAGTTGAATTTGGGTGCATAATTCTCCCCCAATTTTAATACTTTTCAAAATATTCCTGAAACTATTCCATTAACCCTCTGTTGTTTGGAAGTATTTGGAGGATTTAGTTGACAGATACTGTACTAAAGACATTCTTCTATTTAATCACAACACTCTTAGTGGATCGCTGAAAGAATTCAACTTGTGTCCTTAAAAGATTTCTGTCTCAGGTTCATATTTGATAGCTCACGATAATTCTGTGACTAGACATCCTAAGAATAAAATCTTAGGAAAATCTGATTTAAATTTCAGGGTATTTGATAAACTCCATCTTGTGGTCTAGAAAATCTGTGCTGTACCTTGAAAATATCTGCTTAGAACACCAGTGATACCAATAGTTGAAGGAAAAATAGTCACTGCTTGCAAGCCACTGACAAAATTGCAAGGATTTGGCTTTTATCCAGGCTGATTGGCTTTTACTTAGGAATCATTTGAATATTTTTATTACATTTCTTTCCTTACAGTCATTGATTTCTAACAAAATCTAAGATTGTCCTAGATTTTACAGCTGAATATGACTTGGTATCTCTTACAATTAAAGAGATTTCAAAGACAATGTCTTCTGGTCTCTTCACACACAAGTCCTCACATGAGAAAAGCAGCTCAGGAGGGCTCTCCATTTTATCAGTTAGGGATTGACTACATGGCTTAAACACATAAGGGTTTATTCTCCCTTATAAAAAGAAATTCAAGGGTGTCGACTGAAAAAAAATGCACCACCTAATAGTTGAGAATTAGGTTTTATTCGGCGAACAAAACTGAGGACTTAAGCCTGGGACACAGCCTCTCAGACAGCTCTGAGAGACTGCTCCGAAGAGGTAGGGGAGGAGCCAGGATATAAGGAATTTTTGCAACAAAGACCCGGGTAGATTTCTGTTAATTAAAGAAGCCATGGGTCTCAAGTTAAGGAATATAGCGCTTTTCTGTGTATGGGAAGATGCAAGAGTCTGGGCTCACTGAAATCATTCCTTTGATATGCACCTCAGCTCTCTGGGGCCAGTATCCTCAGTATCCTCTGCTTTCTCATCCTGAGTCTCCTCAGGGTGTATCACTGGGGAGGGGGAGCAGGGGTGGAGGGCTGCAGTGACTGAGGGCTTGGCAGCAGGCAGCCCGTTTGTCTCCATCCTGAGTTCCCTCTAGGCTCACCGTCCAAGGTGGCTGTAGTGGCTTGATGGCTGCAACATCCTTTGTTTACTGATATGGCGGGCAGCATTTTTTCATTGATGGGGGATGCAGTCAGATGGAAGCTATGAAGCCATGGTGGCTTCATGGGCATCGCAAACCCAGGATCTTCCTTTCTTCTCCATCATCTGTGAGATCTGTAATAGATGCTGGAATTCCAGCCATCACGTCCATCTTGCAGACAGCCAGAAGAGGGGAAGGACCATAGGGGTGCATTCTATCTGTGTGTTTCCTTCTAAAGAGCTATTCTAGAAGCCCCACTGAGCAATTACAAGGATGGCAGCAAACTGTAGTCTGCTTGCTCATTGAGATAGGCTCATTACCACCCTAGTGATAAAATCAGGATTTTATTACTAGGGATGAATATAGGCAGCTAGAAGCCCCTGTTGTACCCACAGTGCAAAGGGTCTGGTTCTCAGCCTAGAAGTGTCCACTTTGCTCACTGGGGGTCAAGTTCAAGCTCATAACAGATTGATTTGCCAACCAGACTACTGTTAATTTAGGATAAGAAATTCCTCGCTGGTTAGGTATAGTGTAGAAAGTAGTTATGTTTCAAAAAATGTGGTTTGATCAATAAGGAATTAAGCAGAGGGGGTTGGAATGCAGCATATGGTTGTGACAGAAGGTGATTAGGAATGAACCAGCCAAGCTGGACTGTTCTTGGTGTGTGGTCTGAACCCCTTCCTTTGGAGATGTGTTAATGAATTCTTATTGCTCTTTTTTCCTAGTCTTCATACTCTGCTAACAAATCATTGCTTTAGTCAAGTTACAAGGCAAGGTTCTTTGCTTTAGAGTGGAACTGTCCAAAAGAACTTTTTGTGACAAGGAAATGTTCTATATCTGCTCTGTCCAACACTGTAACCACTAGGCCACAAGTGGCTATGTGCATTTGAACTGTGGCTAGTGTGACTATAAGCTGAATGTTTATTTCTATTTCGCTTTAATTAGTTTAAATTTAGGTATCCGTGGCTAGTAACTTTACTGGGCAGCAGAGCTCTGTAATGTAAGCTCTACGAGGTGAGGGATGTCATTTTGTTAACTGCTGAACCCCAGGAGCCAGAACAGGGCCTGACTTAATAATTATTGATCAATGAGTGGAAGAGATGACGTTTTCTTCATTTCTCTTAATTAGATTAAGTCTAATTCCAACTCAGTTGATTAATTGGATTTAGCATACTGTATATCCAAAACCTGGTATCACAGTGCTTTTCAAACTGAGAATTTAGTGAATAGTGACTAACTTTATTAAAAAGTGAAATAGGATAAAATAGAAGATAGACTCACGTGTGGTAAAGATGAGTATTGTTTCATGAAACTTTTGTTTTAGATTTACATGTGTATATATGCACTGGATCTCAATGTAAGACGTATTTCTTCATGTGGCTCTAGGCCCAAGAGGTTTGAAATCATTGATTTAGGCAAATTTTCTCTTCAAATCTATTTCTTGGCAGCATCAAATGTTCACTTTTAGTGGAATACACCCCAAGGTTCAGTGAACACTTATTTTTGACTCTGTTGCCCTTTTGGATGAGGTTCTTGTGGCCTTATGTTCTGTGAGATTGTTTATGCTCAACAGAATACCAAGGCCAGCTCCTAGCAGTATCTAGGCCTAGCTCAGAGTATAGGTTCCTATCCTCTTAATGAAACCAAGCAACGTAACTAATGTAACTTCCATTGGTGTTTTTGATGAATGTAAAGTGATCACTAGAATCTAAGATGTTTTCAGATGTTTGAATATTTCTTTTAGCTTTGAAAAATAGGATGTTTTTCTGATTATAAAAATAATAATACACATTATAGAGTATTTATAAACCATAGAAGAAGCCACTGATAACTAGTATTGACGTCTTAATATTCTCAGTTTGTAGATTTATAAAAAGGGGGTGTGTGGGATCCCGCTGATGTTAAAGCAGCTTCTCCATCATAAGACTTTAGGGCATTGGTCTGTTGTGTTTTAGGCTTGCTCCAAGAGAAGAGATCTATGAACAAGCCAGTTCAAAGATCTCTTGGTTGGGGGACTTCCCTGGTGGTCCAGTGGTTAAGACTCTGCCCTTCCAATGCAGGGGGCACAGGTTCAATCCCTGGTCAGGGAACTAAGATCCCACATGCAGTGCAGCGTGGCCAAAATATAAATAAACAAATAAAAATTAAAATAAAAATTGTCCCACTTCAAAGATCTCTTCTTTGGGACTACTTTTAATTAGTTTTAGACTGAATTTTTGAAAAACTCTAGTAAAAGATTATTAGGCTAATCAGTGAGCTGGGTAGGTAACTCTGGCTTTCCCATTCTAAATCTCTCTTAGGTCTATCAGAAAATTGTTCAAGTATTTTTCATTTATTATGAATATTTTCCCATATCAGTAGCTCTTCATCTAAAATGCCATCTAAAATTATTATAAATATTCCAAGTGATGAATGTACTATAATTTATTTTTAAATTATACATCCAAAAATTGGGAAACACAGAGATGCACAAAAAAATTTTTTTAATATATATTCAGGTACCCACCAACCACAATAATAACTGCTAACATTTTTTCATATTTGCTTAAAGTTTTTTTTTTTATAAAAATATTACAGGGCTTCCCCGGTGCCACAGTGGTTAAGAATCCACCTGCCAATGCAGGGCACATGGGTTCAATCCCTTATCCGGGAAGATCCCACATGCCGCAGAGCAACTAAGCCTGTGCGCCACGACTACTGAGCCCGTGCTCTAGAGCCCGCGAGCCACAACTACTTAAGCCCGAGCGCCTAGAACCCGTGCTCCGCAGCAAGAAAAGCCACTGTAATGAGAAGCCCGCGCACCGCAACGAAGAGTAGCCCCCGCTCTCCACAACTAGAGAAAGCCTGCGCGCAGCAACAAAGACCTAACACAGCCAAAAATAAATTAAAAAAAAAATTACAGATAAAATTGAAGTCTACTTTATCCTCCTTTATCTCCTTCCAGAGGTCCTTCCGCCTCCCCGCCAATACCCCCTTCAGGTAACCACATCTTCGGTATCCACATTCCAGTAAGAAAGGAATAAGCAGAAATTGGAGGGTCTACTCCTTCCCTTTGGGGCCTGACTCAGCAGTTGCACATATCACTCACTTCTTTTATCTTATTTCCAGAACCTAGTCACAGAGCCCTCAGCTCCAAGGGTGGCTAGGAAATATATTCTTTATGCTGGTTGGAAAATGGATAGGGAGTTGGAAGAATGAGCAGTCTCAAACATAGCCATATTGGCACTTCCGTGTCCTGTGGCATACGGGAGGAGAAAGATCACAGAATTAAGTCAGAGGAAAATTTAATGGCTATGAAATAGTGGCTGACTTTTCGCTCAGTTTCTCCATCTTGTGTCACAGAATTAACATTGGATGTAGAAGTACTTTGTCATCATGAATGAATGAATGAATGAACAGATGAATAAACAAGTAGTAGAGTTATTTCCATACTTATTGCTGTCTCCCTTCCAGATCACTAACTTGTTGTCCGGCTTACTCCTCTTTTCATTACATGACCTCTCCTCTCCTGGTGCATCCTGCCCGTCTGCCCTTCCCTCCCCATAACAGTCATGGAATTCAGCACATACTAGGAACCCAATACCATTTTAGAATATCAAAGAAAATTTAGGATTTTGAAATAAAGGGCCTGAAGGTAGTCAAATCTCATTATGAGAACAAAGCAAGTTACAGAGTAGTATAAATAGTATTGGTATCCCTTTAAGGAAAAGAATATCTCTGCACGTGTATAAAATTTTTCAGGTGTTTCATATTAAAGTATTAATAGTGATTACTATGGGCACTCTGATTGGGATTAATGTGGGGAAGAGTTAGAGTTTTATTTTTGATTTTATACCCAGTAGTACGCTTTGAATCTTTAACATGTATATGTGTTACTTTTATAATTAAATTAAAATATTATAGTGCAGTGCTTCCCAAACTTTGGGAGTTTATGTACCAACAGCATTTCCAAGGGATTCCCTGGCGGTCCAGTGCCAGGACTCGGCACTTTCTCTGCCATGGCCTAGGTTCAGTCCCTGGTCAGAGAACTAAGATCCCACAAGCTGCACAGCACAGCCAAAAAAATAAATTTCCAAGAAATGTGAGTCTCCATATAAGTTTGCCAATAAAGCCATTAAAAGTATAACCACGACTGTGGTCTACAATTGCCATTTCATGAATCAAAGGGCATAGTCTCTAAGTAATGGGTAATCCTCTGAATTGAATACACTTAATTCTGTGAAAAAGTCATTACGTTGTCCTTATTTTTCTCATTTTTGCTTTGGATCTCTTAAAAAACTTTGTAGTTTGGGTTTCTTGGCATTTTTGTACTTGGCACAGATAGGACGAGTGATTTGCCCAAGGACGAACAGCCAGTGGATAGCAGAGGGGAGGGATCCAGCTTTATGGACTTCTAGCTCCCAATGGGGTCCTTCTGGTTGAATAAACAAATGAATAAATGCTTGAATATGGCTAGGTACTCTGAATTCTGACACCAGAATTCAAGCTTTTTAGAATGAATTAGGGCTTCCCTGGTGGCGCAGTGGTTGAGAGTCCGCCTGCCGATGCAGGGG
>NC_041226.1:22269153-22277172 GCF_002837175.3 Physeter macrocephalus | reverse complement strand
CCGCGGAGCGGCTGGGCCCGTGAGCCATGGCCGCTGAGCCTGCGCGTCCGGAGCCTGTGCTCCGCAACAGGAGAGGCCACAGCAGTGAGAGGCAAGTAGAATGACTTAACCCAACACTTGTATTAGGAGAAGGACAGCAATGAAAAAAAAAGTGAAAATCCAAAACAGGATGTTTTGGAGACAGTATTTAACTGGTCTAATTCATATTTGAAAGTTATCACATAGTTGAGACAAACAGGGAAGAAAACAATAGTAGACCTCTTCATTAAGCTGTCGCCATGGCAACAGTAATTTTTCAAGCCTGCCTTAGCTGGGGTCACTGGAATGTTAACAATGAAAAGAAATTCATTTTGTCTTTAGAGCTCACAGGGCACGCTAAGGCATAGTAATTTATAACTGCTTTTAGAGCAATTTAATGCTATTTGAAATATCAGATATGTAAAAATGTATTCAAAAGTCCAAGAACTAAAATTATAGAAGTGTATATAGGAATATATATTATGTTAATATAATATAAATATATTTAAAATATGTAACCTGAAATATATATTATATAAAACTATAAATGTATGTAATGTAAAATAGAAATATTATAAAAATAAAATATATCATGTATATTCCTATACATAAATTATATATACAATATAAACATATTTATAGAAATATTTATGACCACGAATATATAATTTTTTATTGACCCATTTTTTTCCTACCGTATATTGTATATCCATTAGTACAGGTATAGAAGTTGACACCATTCTCAAAAACTGTCCCAAAATGACGAGAATTAGATTTGTAACAAGTAGTTCTATGTTGTTGAGGAAATATACTTCCAAGTAGTCTTTTTCGTCACAATTCTCTGAAGGTGTCTAGGGGAAAACACACTGTGTTTTCCTTTACCCTTATATACAATACTTCAGACACCAGATGTGTTGGTTTTTTCCCATACCGACCAATTCTCCAACACCAGCAGGTTCCGTTCAATTCTGACACTAACTACCTGGATCCCACAAGTTAAGGGCTCAGTACCACAGAGTCAGATGCACCCCCCTTCAGATGCCAGTTGCAAGTAGTAGGGCCCCAAGTTACCCACAGCTTCTGTGCAACTTGGCTACAAATTGGAGGTTCCCATGAACAGCTCCTTGGGTTCAGTCATTGGCTAGAACAGCTCACAAAACCCAGGAGAACAGTTTACTTACTCTTGCTGATTTATTTACTCTCAAGAAAGGTGTGAAACCTAATTGTCGTCTTTATGACTCTAGAGTGCAATGAAGCACACAGTAGCTGCTCAAGAAATTCTTTAGTGTGGTGATCATTTTGAAATGTATTGAAATATCAAATTACTATGTTGTGCACCGGAAACTCACATAGTGTTGTAGGTCAATTATACTTCAACAAGCAAACAAACAAACTCATAGAAAAAGAGATCAGATTTGTGGTTACCAGAGATGGGGGTCGGGGGGCCAGGGAATTGGATGAAGGTGGTCAAAAGGTACAAACTTCCAGTTATAAGATAAATAGGGATGTAATGTACAGCAGGATTAATATAATGAACACTGCTGTATGTTATATATGAAAGTTAAGAGAGTAAGTCATAAGAGTTCTCATCCCAAGGAAAAAATATCTTTTTAAAAATTTTATTTTGTATCTGTATGAGATGATGGATGTTCATTAAACTTACTGTGGCAATCATTTCATGAGGTCTGTGGGTCAAATCATTATGCCGTACTCCTTAAACTTATACAGTGCTGTATGCCAATTATATCTCAATAGAATTGGAAGAAAACAAATTCTTTTGGGATGAATTGACATTTCAGCCAAGTAATTTCCACAATAACCATTACCAGTGCAGCACTCCAGTGTCTTTTTGAGGACATTATTAAAGACAATGATACATATTTCAAAAAAAGATAATATATTGGGAAGCACTTTGCAAAAATGTGAAGTAATGTACAAGGAATTAAGGAATAATTAGTAGTAGTACCAATTGCCTGATTATAGGGCATCTCAGTCTTAGTTTCTGGCTGAAGTGGCCTTCAATTGGAAACCTGTGGTCATTTGTTAAACATTTATTTATGTATTTATTTATTTATATTTATTTTTGGCTGCGTTGGGTCTTCGTTGCTGCCCAGGCTTTCTCTAGTTGTGGTGAGCGGGGGCTACTCTTCGTTGCGGTGCGCGGGCTTCTCATGGTGGTGGCTTTTCGTTGCAGAGCACGGGCTCTAGGCACACAGGCTCAGTAGTTGTGGCACACGGGCTCAGTAGTTGTGGCTCGTGGGCTCAGTAGTTGTGGCTCGTGGGCCCTAGAGCGCAGGCTCGGTAGTTGTGGCGCACGGGCTTAGTTGCTCCGCTGCATGTGGGATCTTCCCGGACCAGGGCTCGAACCCGTGTCCTCTGCATTGGCAGGCAGATTCTTAACCACCGCGCCACCAGGGAAGCCCTAGAAAACTTTTTAAAAATCCCGATGCCGAGGCCATTCTCCAGATCAAAGAAATTAGGTTCTCTGTGAGTGGGACACAGGCATCAGAATTTTGTAAAGCTCTCCAGGTAATGCCAGTATGCAGCCAAGGCTGAGAATCTCTGTCGTAAGGCATTTTAATGAGAGGGTTTTTTAAAATAATGGTCAAGAGAAGCAATTTGATGTCTTTTAAAAGTACAAGTGCCTGATAAAGGAAGCCAGAAGGAGAAGACAGCTAAGTGGTTTTGGAGCTTGCCGTCTGCAGGCTGACAGAGTATGATCATCCTGACCCCTCAGAAGAGAATTGCTCCACAGTCAAGTTTTGGAGGGTGAGCCAACCTTGGGAGGGCTGAATGATGAGAAAGAGATCGCTGAAAATGCCTCACTTACTCTTTTTCTCTCTCGCTGAGAAAGAAGCTACTAACTAACTGTCTGCACAAATTAAAGGTACAACTGGGCTGAGATTGTCACCTTCTCCACAGGCCTTCCAAAGGCCACCATGTTTAACATTGTAATCTCTGATCTCCTCTTGCAAATCCCCATTCTTCTTTTCTCTCTAATTTTTCTCTGTAGCACTTATCCACAACCAACGTACTACTTCTTTTCATTGGTTTTTATCTTCTGCCTGCCCTCAGGACACCAGAGCGATAGAGCTTGCCCTTTTTGCTCACAGACCTATCCCCAGTGCCTAGAACAGTGTAGACATCCAGTCAATAAGTGGTCAAAGAAAGGATCTCAGATCAAGACTAATAATAGTAACTAATATAGGTTTAGTCTTATGTTCCAGCGCAGCAACCCTATGAGGTAGTCACATTTGTGTAATCAGCTTTTCCGAATACCTTTATGACCTGCAATTTAGGTTCCTGGCAGTGCCAATGACAGAAGCTAAAGATGGAAGAACAGCAGCTAGTGGCTAGAGGAGGCTGTTTGGATAAGTTAACCTAGAAAAGAGCTCTTCCCTTGAAGCAGGAAAAGTGCTCTAAGACATACTGTTCAGGGAAAAGTGCAAGCTGTAGAAGAGCAGGACGTGTGCAGCAGAACATTTAACACCCAGATGCACATAATATATCCAGCACATTGCCATAGATATGTGCATGTATTTGCAAAAGTGTGGATGACAGTCCAGGAGGATATGCAGCAAACTGATAACACTGGCTAACTTTGGGAGGCATCGGGGTGGAGGAAAAACATGGTTAAGGCGAGCTTTGGTGCTCATTGTGATGCTTGGATTGTAATGTATCACAAGAATGTTTTCTCATATAATTTCACATTTAATTTCTAAAGCATTCTTTGTCTCCTAGATACCAAACATAATAATACATTTGCATTATTTATTTAAAGTATGGGGGAAATACTTATATTATTTATAGACAATGTATAACGAGAATGCATTACAGAAAAAAGAAGCATATGTACCTAGAAGAGCTAAGGGCTCTCTAGTCCTGAATTGTGCAGCGGGAGGCAGTGCATCTTCAGATCACTTTTTTTTTTTTTTAGCATCTTAATTGGAGTATAATTGCTTTCCAATGGTGTGTTAGTTTCTGCTTTACAACAAAGTGAATCAGTTATACGTATACATATGTTCCCTATATCTCTTCCCTCTTGCGTCTCCCTCCCTCCCACCCTCCCTATCCCACCGCTCAGATCACTTAATAAGCATAGAGCGTGTGTGTGTGAGTGTGGGTGCGTGCGTGTGTGCATGTGCTAGCCTGATTTTGATCCAAAAATTTGACCCATAAATTACTTTGCTAAAAAACGGCAGCAAGGGGCTTCCCTGGTGGCGCAGTGGTTAAGAATCCGCCTGCCAATGCAGGGGACATGGGTTTGAGCCCTGCTCCGGGAAGATCCCACATGCCGCGGAGCAACTAAGCCTGTGCGCCACAACTACTGAGCCCGCGTGCCACAACTACTGAAGCCCGCGCACCTAGAGCCCATGTTCCGCAACAAGAGAAGCCACCGCAATAAGCCCATGCATCGCAACGAAGAGCAGCCCCCACTCGCCGCAACTAGAGAAAGCCCGTGTGCAGCAACGAAGACCCAACACAGCCAAAAAAAAAAAAAAAAAAAAACGGCAGCAACTACTTATTAGGGAGCAGTGAGGGAGGGGTGGGTGGAGGCTTGTCAGGATGCTGCAGGAGGAAGATAGCTTATCTCTGGCTTTCCATTCTTTCAAGCCAAGAGCACACTGGCGTGGGAATTAGAGATAATATAACTTGGAGGGTAGATTCATTTCTTTTCCTTACGCTTTGCCCTGCTTGAAAAATTACCAGTAGCAGCTTGTAGAGTTCTGTGCAGCACACAGCATCTTTAAAAATGAATGAGGCAATAAGTGCAAACAGAAAATGAGAGTAAGACAGTAAGATGAAGCCAGGGGTAAGGATGCTATCAAACTGAGTGTCAGTCATCAAGCTCTGCACAGTCATTAGAGGTGGCCTCAAAATTTGGTCAGGAGCTTTTAGCAACCAAAAACAGGATGGAGGGAGAATCTAATTAGTTATAAGATCCACCGTCATTTTTTTAAATTAATTAATTATTTAATTTTTTTTGGCTGTGTTGGGTCTTCCTTGCTGCTCACGGGCTTTCTCTAGTTGCAGCGAGCGTGGGCTGCTCTTCGTTGCGGTGCGTGGGCTTCTCATTGCGGTGGTTTCTCTTGTTGAGGAGCATGGGCTCTAGGCACGCCGGCTTCATTAGTTGTGGCACGTGGGCTCAGTAGTTGTGGCTCGCGGGCTCGAGAGCGCAGGCTCAGTAGTTGTGACGCACGGACTTAGTTGCTCCGTGGCATGTGGGATCTTCCCAGACCAGGGCTCGAACCCGTGTCCCCTGCATTGGCAGGCGGATTCTTAACCACTGCACCACCAGGGAAGTCCTCCCACCATTGTTTTTGTATTAAAAAAATCATTTTTTCTAGGAAAAACCTTTTTTTTAAAGCGTCCAATAATGAGACACACAAGGCATTTCTCCCATGAGTCCTCATCAGTACATATCCCTACAGTAAATCAGTACATGTAGTAATGGGTTATTCATATGGGTTTTGTTTGCTTGTTTGTTTGTTTGCCACACCACGTGGCCTGCAGGATCTTAGTTCCCCAACCAGGGATCGAAGCCGGCCCCGGCAGTGAAAGCGTGGAGTCCTAACCACTGGACCGCCAGGGAATTCCCTATGGCTTATTTCTTATAGCTTCCTTCAGTGCAGTCCTAATGTTCAAACTCAATTCAGTAGAAATAATTCTACTAGCAGGTGGAACAAGGGGATCCCGTCTCTCAGCTTTCTGAGGTCTGGACTCATTCAAAGATAAAATTATTGTGTGATCTGCAATGGACAGAATACTCTTCAAGCAACTTACCACACGTATTGTTTCTGTAACACATATGTCTGCTTGGATCCCCTGTCCCCGGGAAGCCCAGATAAGGTTGGCACATGCCCTCTGAGGAAATCCAAAACCCTCCCCGAGACTTCTGGCAATGTGTATATCCTCTTCATAGTCACTGGCAAAATGTAGGGGAGAAAAAGAGTGCATGACCTCCCAGCACTGCAACTTCAGACTGCGCTCTGGGGGTCTCTGTTGTTAAAATATCCTTAGCCACCCACTCCGACTTCCCTCATCCTCCAGCACAGACCAGTTCCTGACCCTTCTCTCTTCTCCACCCCAATCCCCCACTTTCCCCATCAGAAGAAAAAAGAGAGAGAGAGACAAATCCCTCTTGTTCTCTCAGACACAGGCAGCTTAACCATGTCTTTCTCCTTCTTTCAATGTCCCTCACTCTTATTACAAGGCGATTTGTTGAAGTCTTTTCCCAAAGGCAGTTCTTTTCCAAGAGGAAAAAAAAATTATTAGCATGTGAGCTTTTGGGGAGACTCAAGTAGTATTAATTTTTTATTTGTTCATTCAGCACATGTATATGGAGCAATTACTCTGTGCATGGCAGGCTACCTGCTAGATGGACCGCATGAACAGGACAGAGTCCTCGCTCTGAAGGAAAAGGGGGGCAGACAGGAGATTAAACATGCAAATTGTAATAGTGTCCTAAGCTTCACTATAGGGGAAGGTCAGAATGCTGCTGACAGCATCTAACTCAGATAAAAGTCAATCAAAATAGCAATTGGAATTCCCTGGCGGTCCAGTGGTTAGGACTCTGCGCTTTCACCGCTGAGGGTGCGGGTTCAATCCCTGGTCACGGAACTAAGATCCCGCAAGCCGGGCTTCCCTGGTGGCGCAGCGGTTAAGAATCTGCCTGCCAACGCAGGGGACACAAGTTCGAGCCCTGGTCCGGGAAGATCCCACATGCCGCGGAGCAACTAAGCCCATGCGCCACAACTACTGAGCCTGAGCTCTAGAGCCCGTGAGCCTCAACTACTGAAGCCGGTGCGCCTAGAGCCCCTGCTCGCCGCAACCAGAGAAAGCCCGCACGCAGCACAGAAGACCCAAATCTGCCATAAATAAATAAATAAATAAATTTATGTTAAAAAAAAAAATCAATTCATTTCTTTAAAGAATATCAAAACTGTCCGAAGATAACACTCAAAGCAAAGTTTATAACTTTTAGACTACCTTTAATAACTGTCTTTTAGCAGGGATCTAGAATTGCTAATATTTACCTATGTGACCATGTTGGGGTCTTTGAGGGGGCACAGTAATGGTGCCCTTCTACCTCATTGGGGTTGAGCGTCAGTTAAGGAATAAAATCAAGGAGTCATGGGGCTTCCCTGGTGGCGCAGTGGTTGCGCGTCCGCGCCATGGCCGCTGGGCCTGCGCGTCCGGAGCCTGTGCTCCGCAACGGGAGAGGCCACAACAGAGGGAGGCCCGCATACCACAAAAAAAAAAAAAAAAAAAAAAAAAAAAAAATCAAGGAGTCAGCCAGTGGAGACCAAAATGTCACCTTTATTGCTGACCAAGGCCCAGTTGGAGGTCAGAGAGTCTATCTGTGGGAGAGAGACTTCCTAATACTTAACCCCCAAATGAGGCCAACTTGCCTATACCACACTACGTAGAGAAGAGTGGTAGGCCAGGTCCCAAGAGGAAAAAAAAGAGGAAGGAGTTGGACCACATGTACAGTGTATCCTTCCAAACTCACCAAGTGGGCGAGAAGAGGGAGAGGCGGGGCAAGATGATTCCCACAGCAGAGTATGCCTTTTGGTCCCTTCCAGCAGGGGTCCCCAAGCCCTGGGCCGCCGACCGGTACCAGTCTGCAGCCTGTTAGGAACGGGGCCGCGCAGCAGGAGGTGAGCGGCAGGTGAGCAAGTGAAGCTTCATCAGACACTCCCCATCGCTCCCCACCACTCGCATTACCGCCTGAACCATCACCCCACCCCCCAGCCTCCCGTGGAAAAAGTGTCTTCCACTGAAGGGGTCCCTGGTGCCAAAAAGGTCGGGGACCGCTGCCTTAACAGGATGTCTGTGAAGTTAGGGTAGCTAGTGCCATATCCGAAGAAATTTGACTTGCCACTTTAATTTGAATTGGTTTAAATAAGAATGCATGTGGGGGCTTCCCTGGTGGCGCAGTGGTTGAGAGTCCGCCTGCCGATGCAGGGGACACGGGTTCGTGCCCCGGTCCGGGAGGAT
>NC_041226.1:22266110-22269019 GCF_002837175.3 Physeter macrocephalus | reverse complement strand
TCCGGAGCCTGCGCTCCGCAATGGGAGAGGCCACAGCGGTGAGAGGCCCGCGTACCGCAAAAAAAAAAAAAAGAATGCATGTGGGATGAGAAGGGAGCTAGTTGGTACCCATCCCTGGGCCTGTGGTCAGGGAGGAGGCCTAGGTGACTGTGCTACATATGCTGGGAGTGGCCGGGGGATGGATAATTTTGTTCTTGGGGACAAATCTGCTCCAGGTGGCCATGAACCTACTAAGTGTGAGCCTGGGGTGACAGAAGTTGGAAACAAGCAGAGGTCAGCTTTTGAGATAGGGCATGGGTGGTCTTAGGTCAGATCTGTGATTCTTATCCTTTATTCTTTTGGACACCTGCTTGTGTTTCCAGTTGCTTAGAGACCTTTGCTTGGCTGTAGAAGGAATGCATCCTGTTCAGAGAATATAGATCCTTTCCTTGGTGCGCTTTGGGAAGTTATAACATGGTGATGGGAGCCTCACCCACAAACTCTCATACAAATTCACATTTAATCCTTGCCCCATAGGCCCAGAGTCTGAAAGAAATTAGCCAGACCAAGAAAAACAAGGCTCTGCACGTGTGAACATTTTAATTAACATTTTAAGCATGGTATGTGTCTACCACAGTGGCTCTCAAGGTGTGGTCCCCAAGATCTTTTCAGGAGTCTGAAAACCAAAACTATTTTCATAATAATGCCAAGCTGTTATTTGCTTTTTTCATTCTCATATTCTCACAATGTTCCATAGAGTTTTTCAGAGGCTACATGATGTGTGATATTGGAATAGATTTAATGCAAAAGCAGGTATGAACTCAGCTGTTAAAGGTCTTTGAAAAAAAATGTAAAATAATGCCTCTTTTCTCACTAACTTCTGTTTTGGAAAATATAGTTATTATTCATAAAATGTTATTTAGCTTAACATGTAATGGGCTTATTATTGTTATTTTAAAAAAATATTTATTTATTTGGCTGTGCCAGGTCTTAGTTGTGGCATGCAGGATTTTTTTAGTTGCGGCATGTGGAATCTTTTAGTTGCAGCATCTGGGCTCTTAGGTGTGGCATGTGGGATCTAGTTCCCTGACCAGGGATGGAACCCAGGCCCCCTGCATTGGGAGCACAGAGTCTTTTTTTCTTTTTGAAATAGAAGTACAGGCACACCTTGTTTTATTGTGCTTCACTTTTTTTTTTAATAATTCTTTTTTAATATTTATTTTTTGGCTGCGTTGGGTCTTAGTTGTGACACACAGGATCTTTCGTAGCGCGTGGGCTCTGTAATTGCGGCACACGGCCTTAGTTGCCCCGCAGCTTATGGGGTCTTAGTTCCCCGACCAGAGATCAAACCCACACCCCCTGCAGTGGAAGCGTGGAGTCTTAACCACTGGACCACCAGGGAAGTCCTGTTATTTTAATACTTTTATGTAATGTATTCTATTTAATGTATTTTATTTTAATGTATTTTATTTAATATATTTTATTTAAATACATATTTTAAAATTTCAACTTCTAACATAGTAAATATCCAAAGATATAATCTACATAAACAAAGGCATTCGGAGTTCTCAATACTTTTTTAAATCGAAGTATAGTTAATTTACAGTATCATATTACTTTCAGCATATGTGATTCAGTATTTTTGCACATTATACTCCATTATAGACTATTACAAGATAATGGCTATAATTCCCTGTGCTATACAGTATGTTCTTGTTGCTTATCTATTTTATACATATTAGTTTGTACCTGTTAATCCCATACCCCTAATTTGTCCCTCCCTCCTTCCCTCTCCCCTTTGGTAACCACAGTTTGTTTTCCTCAATAATTTTTAAAAGTGTAAAGAATTAAATTCAATGCATATTGTATCTTGGAACAGAAAAAAGCACATTAGTGGGAAAACTGATGAAATCCAAACAAAATCCATAGTTTAATTAATAGTATTGGATCAATTTAATTTCTTAGCTTTGGTAAATGGATTGTGGTTACATGAGATGTTAACATTAGGGAAAGTTGGGTGAAGGTTATATGGGAACTCTTTGTACTATCTTTCTAGTCTTCTGTAAATCTAGAATCATTTCAAAGTAAAAAGTTTTTTTAAAAAAATGTAAAAGGATCTGAAGACCAAAGAATTTGAGAACCACTTACTTACCATATGCCAAGCCCTGTGTTGGGATCTGGAAATATAAAACTAAATAGGGGGACTTCCCTGGTGGCGCAGTGGTTAAGAATCCACCTGCCAATGCAGGGGACAAGCGTTCGAGCCCAGGTCCGGGAAGATCCCACATGCTGCGGAGCAACTAAGCCCATGCGCCACAACTACTGAACCTGTGCTCTAGAGCCTGTGAACCACAACTACTGAGCCCACATGCCACAACTACTGAAGCCCGCACGCCTAGAGCCCATGTTCCGTAGCAAGAGAAGCCACTGCAATGAAGAGCTAGCCCCCGCTCGCTGCAACTAGAGAAAGCCCGTGTGCAGCAACGAAGACCCAACGCAGCCAAAAATAAATAAATTAATTAATTTAAAAAATTTTTTTAATAAAAATAAAAATAAATAGGTTACTGACTATGCACTCACTAGCTGTGCAGACAAGCAGGGTTTAATAAAAGCTGACTCTTGGGCTTCCCTGGTGGCGCAGTGGTTGAGAGTCCGCCTGCCAACGCAGGGGACATGGGTTCATGCCCCAGTCCGGGAAGATCCCACATGCCGCGGAGCGGCTGGGCCTGTGAGCCATGGCTCCGGAGCCTGTGCTCCGCAACAGGAGAGGCCACAACAGTGAGAGGCCCACGTACTGCAAAAAAAAAAAAAAAGCTGACTCTTTTGAGCAACTAGTCTTTTATGTATGAACATCATTGTACAACTGTTCCTGTTTCCCTCTTCACTTTGACTACTAGGAAGCTCAGAGCCAAATTTGGGCTTATTTCCAG
>NC_041226.1:22257295-22265610 GCF_002837175.3 Physeter macrocephalus | reverse complement strand
TCACTTTGACTACTAGGAAGCTCAGAGCCAAATTTGGGCTTATTTCCAGCAATAGGATCTATGAGAATGCTTTTACGTTCTTACTTGTTCCTGTTTACACCCAGTTTCCCTCCTTTAATTTTCCCTTTGTCCTGATTTCCTCACTTTGTATTTTGAGGATTTTTCTTGTGTGTATTGTAGTTGATGTACTACCATATGCACCTCTGTAAGCCACATTAAACCTCTTTTGAAACAAGGCAGGACACTAAAAATAAATATTTAAGGTTAGGGTTCATGGCATTTTAAATCTTTTAAAAAATGTATTTTAAAATCTTGAGGATGTGTTAGATACCATCTCTGTCTTTGATGAGATTACAAGCTATTGCCACATATGCAAACAGCTACTAGAAACAATAGAATTTGATAGGTTACAAAGGTAGTACAAGCAAAATACGAATTCAGGAGAAGAGAGGCCCATTCCTGTCTTTATGGGAAAGTTGCAGTCCCACTAGACCTTGAGGTATGGGTAGGCTTTGAAAAGGTAGGAATGGTGGGCCTGTGTAGAACAGATATAATGTGCAGTGTCTATACATATATGAAATTTGAATACTCAAACATATACAAATATATGGTGGAAGAAAAGCCACAGTTGGAACATAGGTTACTAGCCTTTTTGGCATTTTTGATTCCTTTAAAACGAAAATGAGTTGAGCTTTCACTATCTCACTTTGTTCTTTGGGCCACTGCTATTTCTGGACTTTTATCTCCCTTTGTAGACTAGTCCAGATTTACCCCTGGTTATCCAGTAACCAGTAGAAATTTTAAATGGGTACCTCAATGAATTTTAACTCTGTCTCAGAGGAAAAAGTGTTTCTAATTCTAATTTTATGGCAAACTTGAGTAGAAAACACTGTAATTGGAAAATGGCTTGAAGACAAATTAAAAACTGCATATTATCAACACGAAGGTGATTATTTTTGTGTTCTGTGTTTTTTCTATTTTTTATATTTATTCTTTGCGGGGTTTTTTGTTTGGTTGTTATTGAGGTGGGGATGGGGTTTTTGTGCTTCTTTTTTATTTTTTTTACTTTATTTTTTGTTTTATCTTTTTTGGATGCATCTTTTTTTTAACATTTCTGATATTGAGATGCATCTTATGGTACGTCATGGTACATGGCAGCATTTTTTTTCTTTCTAAGTGATACGTAAAATAATGATGCTTCTTATGATTGATGATGAAAGCCAGTATTAATCCAAAGTAAAAAAGGATATACTGTCGATAAATTACGTGTGGCAGGCAGGCTGAAGGAAGACCATCACCCGTTGAATGGAGAGCAGCGGGGGCCAGACTTACGGAGGAGATGAATCCCTTCAGCTTCCACTTCTGGGTTGCACCCTCCAGCTGCCTCCACCTCAAAGACTGTGCCCGGCTCAGGAACTGGGGCAGCCCTGCTAACGCTTTATCTGACTCTAGAAATATTCTCACCTCCCAGGCTACCTTGGCTTAGGGCTGAAGAAATCTCTTCCCCTTTCCTGCGCAAGGCAAAGATCGACATTTTTCAAAAGTAACTTAACCAGAAAACAAAGGAAAAACAAATACAAAGAAAACACAGCAGCGTGGGAGCATGAATTTCCAAGCAGACTTGACAACTTTCTTACCCTCAAGGACGTAAGGTAGAGACATAGATTTGGTACAGCTCATAGAGATTCCTGGCACCTGCCCCTCCGCCTTGAACCTGTCAGGGAAGTAAGGGTGCAGAGCGGGCTGTTGGCTAAGGTGGATTTGCGTTGGCACTCGGACAGACGGACAGACGCGCTGGAATTCTGGGTCCTGCCCAAACCACGTGAGGTCCCCGACCGGCACTTTGCTGACCTGGGTCAAGGTGTCTACAGCCGCCTTGTTCCTGAGGCCCTGGAAGAGGAGCCAGCTCCCCGGCTGGCCCCTCAGATTGCTCCCCGGTTCCCTGCTCTGATCACCTCCTCCCCGCAGGATCCACCTGTAACTTCTGAAAGGCCGGTTTTCACCCTCTTTTCCTGTGCTTCATTCACTTGCCTGAACAAAACAAATGTGCCGTCGTGGTTTCTCCCTGTAGGCGTGGCTTAGTTTCCTCACCGGCTCATGTCAGCTAGAATCCGGGATAACCTTACTAGTAGTCACGTGGCCTGCGGTGGCTGCTCCCTCTCCTGGAACATCTCCAGGCAAGGTCAGCTCTGGGCAGGGTTAGCACATACCTCCTGGGGCAGGCAGTGCGGTCTAATGGAAAGAAAATGGGTTTTGGAACCAGCCAGGTGTGTTTTCAGATCCTGGCTCAGCCCCTTACTAGTCACATGACCCATGAAGCCTGTCTGAACTTTAGCTTCCTCTCCAGTAAAATGAGGTGTGACTGTCTGGGTGATTGTAAGGAATGAGTGCCGTCAAAGCAGGTGGAAGCATCTACCTCACACCCAACTGGATGGCTATGCTATAATCAAAAAAAACTGAAAATATGTTGGTGAAGACGTGGAGAAATTAGAACTCTTGTGCCTTGCCGGTGAGAATGTAAAATGCTGCAGCCTCTGTAGAAATCAGCATGGTAGTTCCTCAAAAAATGAAGCATGGGGCTTCCCTGGTGGCGCAGTGGTTGAGAGTCCGCCTGCCGATGCAGGGGACACAGGTTCGTGCCCCGGTCCGGGAAGATCCCACATGCCGCGAAGCGGCTCGGCCCTGAGCCATGGCTCCGGAGCCTGTGCTCCGCAACGGGAGAGGCCACAACAGTGAGAAGCCCGTGTACCGCAAAAAGAAAAAAAGAAAAAAAGAAGCATGGAATTACCATATAATTCAGCAATTCCATTTCTGGATATATATCCAAAGGAACCGAAAGCAGGGGCTTGAACAGGTATTTGTACATCAGCGTTCATTGCAGCATTATTCATCGTAGCCAAAAAGTGGAAACAACCCAAGTGCCCATTGACAGATGAACGGACAAAGAAAATGTGATACATACATTTAATGGAATATTATTTATGTTAAAGAAGGAAGGACATTCTGACACAGGATAGGTACAACATGGATAAAGCTTGAAACCATTATGCTAAGTGAAATAAACCAGTTCCAAAAGGATAAACTTTACATGATTCCACTTTTTTTAGGAACCTAGCGAATTCATAGAGACCGGAAGTAGAATAGAGCCATTATGCTGAGTGAAATAAACCAGTTCCAAAAGGATAAACTCTACATGATTCCACTTTTTTTAGGAACCTAACAAATTCATAGAGACAGGAAGTAGAATAGAGGTCACCAGGTGCTGGGGGTAGGAGGGAATGAGTAGCTATTATTTAATGGGTATGGAGTTTTAATTTGGATGATGAAAAAATTCTAAAGATAGATGGGCTTGATGGTCACACAGCAGTGTGAATGTCCTTAATGCCACTGTACTGTACACTTAAAGATGGTTACAATGGTCAATTTTATGTTATGTATATTTTCACACACACACACACACACACACACACACACACACACACACACACACACCCAGCTACCCAGTGAGTGAATTTGCATCTTTGGATCATCCACTGTTTTATTTTATTGACTAGCATACAAAGGATCAGTACACATCATCCAAAAGGTGCTTTGGTGAAGCCCATTTGTAAAGTTCCAAACACCGAGGTGCCTTGAGTCTTGTACACTTTCATGTCTTTCTCCCTTTAAGTTGCTAATTCTGTCCTCTCCTTCAGTAGAACCATTTTCCAGAACACCATATCTGTGGTGGAATAATGCCTCATAATTATAGAGAGGCAATTTTTCACGGGGAAGGGACATCATCTTCTTACAGGTTACTTGTTTGACTGAGAGACAAACTTCGAGAGACTTGGTATTTCCAAAGTACTTTCTGGCCAGGGAGCTGGGGCAACTGAACCAATATTCCCAGGAACAAGAATCACCCCTTCCTTTCCAAGCAGCCTGCTTAGGCTTTAGGAATCAAGGATGGTAGTTACAGTAAATACCATTAGGTAAATACTTCTTCCAGCGCATCTGTAATCTCAGAGTTAAGATCAGAACGTTTAAGGGGAAATTCCATTTAAGTGCTAGTTTTCCTTTCCATTAGGTCAATAAAAAAATAGGGTGATGTATGCTTTGTGGGAATACTGGAGCCTATAGCTCAAAGATCATTATTACAACAAGCATGAGGTAGATACCCTTTCATTTACATTCTCTTCCATCTCCCCTCTTCCTCCTCCCTCCATTTCTTTTTTTTTTAAATAAATTTATTTATTTTTACTTCTATTTAATTTTGGCTACGTTGGATCTTCGTTGCTGAGTGCAGGCTTTCTCTAGTTGCAGAGAGCGGGGTTTACTCTTTGTTGTGGTGCGTGGGCTTCTCACTGTGGTGGCTTCTCTTGTTGCTGGGCACGGGCTGTAAGTGCGAGGGCCTCAGTAGTTGTGGCCTGTGGGCTCAGTTGTTATGGCTTACAGGCTTAGTTGCTCCAGGGCATGTGGGATCTTCCCAGACCAGGGCTCGAACCCGTGTCCTCTGCATTGGCAGGCGGATTCTTAACCACTGTGCCACCAGGGAAGTCCCAGAAGCGACTTTTAATTTTTTAGAAATGTTTTTGTTAAAGTATAATATACATGCAGAAACGTGCACATTTTATAAGTGTACAACCCAATAATTTTTCACAAATGGAGCACCCAGTTCTATAAACAGATTGTTACCAGCCCTGAAAAGCCCCCTTTGTGTTCCCAGAAGGGCCTATGAGAAGTTATTTTATACATTCACCTTTCTTTAAGTATGGCCACGCCTAAATCCATCTACATAGATGAGCACTCTCCCTTTTTACTTTATTTATTTCTATGTATAAAACCACACCTAATTCATTTTAGGAAATGCATAAATGTTGCTATATCATATGTGCTTTTTGTGTTTGGCGCAGTGGTTGAGAGTCCGCCTGCCGATGCAGGGGACACAGGTTCGTGCCCCGGTCCGGGAAGATCCCACATGCCGCGAAGCGGCTGGGCCCTGAGCCATGGCTCCGGAGCCTGTGCTCCGCAACGGGAGAGGCCACAACAGTGAGAAGCCCGTGTACCGCAAAAAAAAAAAAAAAAAAAAAGAAGCATGGAATTACCATATAATTCAGCAATTCCATTTCTGGATATATATCCAAAGGAACCGAAAGCAGGGGCTTGAACAGGTATTTGTACATCAGCGTTCATTGCAGCATTATTCATCGTAGCCAAAAAGTGGAAACAACCCAAGTGCCCATTGACAGATGAACGGACAAAGAAAATGTGATACATACATTTAATGGAATATTATTTATGTTAAAGAAGGAAGGACATTCTGACACAGGATAGGTACAACATGGATAAAGCTTGAAACCATTATGCTAAGTGAAATAAACCAGTTCCAAAAGGATAAACTCTACATGATTCCACTTTTTTTAGGAACCTAGCGAATTCATAGAGACCGGAAGTAGAATAGAGCCATTATGCTGAGTGAAATAAACCAGTTCCAAAAGGATAAACTCTACATGATTCCGCTTTTTTTAGGAACCTAACAAATTCATAGAGACAGGAAGTAGAATAGAGGTCACCAGGTGCTGGGGGTAGGAGGGAATGAGTAGCTATTATTTAATGGGTATGGAGTTTTAATTTGGATGATGAAAAAAATTCTAAAGATAGATGGGCTTGATGGTCACACAGCAGTGTGAATGTCCTTAATGCCACTGTACTGTACACTTAAAGATGGTTACAATGGTCAATTTTATGTTATGTATATTTTCACACACACACACACACACACACACACACACACACACACACACACACACCCAGCTACCCAGTGAGTGAATTTGCATCTTTGGATCATCCACTGTTTTATTTTATTGACTAGCATACAAAGGATCAGTACACATCATCCAAAAGGTGCTTTGGTGAAGCCCATTTGTAAAGTTCCAAACACCGAGGTGCCTTGAGTCTTGTACACTTTCATGTCTTTCTCCCTTTAAGTTGCTAATTCTGTCCTCTCCTTCAGTAGAACCATTTTCCAGAACACCATATCTGTGGTGGAATAATGCTTCATAATTATAGAGAGGCAATTTTTCACGGGGAAGGGACATCATCTTCTTACAGGTTACTTGTTTGACTGAGAGACAAACTTCGAGAGACTTGGTATTTCCAAAGTACTTTCTGGCCAGGGAGCTGGGGCAACTGAACCAATATTCCCAGGAACAAGAATCACCCCTTCCTTTCCAAGCAGCCTGCTTAGGCTTTAGGAATCAAGGATGGTAGTTACAGTAAATACCATTAGGTAAATACTTCTTCCAGCGCATCTGTAATCTCAGAGTTAAGATCAGAACGTTTAAGGGGAAATTCCATTTAAGTGCTAGTTTTCCTTTCCATTAGGTCAATAAAAAAATAGGGTGATGTATGCTTTGTGGGAATACAGGAGCCTATAGCTCAAAGATCATTATTACAACAAGCATGAGGTAGATACCCTTTCATTTACATTCTCTTCCATCTCCCCTCTTCCTCCTCCCTCCATTTCTTTTTTTTTTAAATAAATTTATTTATTTTTACTTCTATTTAATTTTGGCTACGTTGGATCTTCGTTGCTGAGTGCAGGCTTTCTCTAGTTGCAGAGAGCGGGGTTTACTCTTTGTTGTGGTGCGTGGGCTTCTCATTGTGGTGGCTTCTCTTGTTGCGGAGCACGGGCTCTAGGCATGCGGGCTTCAGTAGTTGTGGCACACGGGCTTAGTTGCTCCGCGGCATGTGGGATCTTCCCGGACCAGGGCTTGAACCCGTGTCCCCTGCATTGACAGGCGGATTCTTAACCACTGCGCCACTAGGGAAGCCCTCCATTTCTTCTCAGAGTGTGCCATGGGTGAGATTTCCTTCAACTCCCATCTCGGATCCATTCATTGGACTCCGATTCAGCAGTCAGCAGCCATGGCTATGCTTGGATCCCAAGCCGTGGGCCAGGATGTGGATGCTCCCAGGCCCAACACATCAGAGGTGCAGTCACCACGGTCTCCCTCACCACTCAGGAACAGGCGAGCTGATGAGTCAGGCCTAATTTCCTTTCATGGATAATTAATGAGTGGAAAGGACTGCGATTCCAGTTCCACATGTTGGTATTCATTCTTTTAATTTTAACAACCTAAATAAGGATTGGGGAATTCCCTAATGTAGAATCTTAAGAGCAGAAGCGACTTTAAAAAAAAATAAATTTATTTTTTATTTTTATTTATTTTTGGCTGTGCTGGGTCTTCCCTGCTGCACGCAGGCTTTCTCTAGCTGCTGCGAGCGGGGGCTACTCTTCGCTGCGGTGCGCGGGCTTCTCATTGCAGTGGCTTCTCTTGTTGCTGGGCACGGGCTGTAAGTGCGAGGGCCTCAGTAGTTGTGGCCTGTGGGCTCAGTTGTTATGGCTTACAGGCTTAGTTGCTCCAGGGCATGTGGGATCTTCCCAGACCAGGGCTCGAACCCGTGTCCTCTGCATTGGCAGGCGGATTCTTAACCACTGTGCCACCAGGGAAGTCCCAGAAGCGACTTTTAATTTTTTAGAAATGTTTTTGTTAAAGTATAATATACATGCAGAAACGTGCACATTTTATAAGTGTACAACCCAATAATTTTTCACAAATGGAGCACCCAGTTCTATAAACAGATTGTTACCAGCCCTGAAAAGCCCCCTTTGTGTTCCCAGAAGGGCCTATGAGAAGTTATTTTATACATTCACCTTTCTTTAAGTATGGCCACGCCTAAATCCATCTACATAGATGAGCACTCTCCCTTTTTACTTTATTTATTTCTATGTATAAAACCACATCTAATTCATTTTAGGAAATGCATAAATGTTGCTATATCATATGTGCTTTTTGTGTTAGCAGAATGGTTTTCTTCTTTTTCTTGGTTCTCCCCTCCCCCTCTCCTCCTCCTATGCTTATGGTAATCTCACCACGCTGCGTTGCAAACACACTCCTAATCACAGGAACTAGAAGAGTTTTGAGCCACCCCAAAAGTTGCCCCTTGTACCCCATCCCCATCATTTATCCTGCCTTTCTATAGGAATCCTACCCTGGCTAACCACATAGTAGATGCGGGAAAGTGTCTTTTTATTAAAGGGTTCCAGTAAATACATTTTTAAAAAATAAATTTATTTTTGGCTGCGTTGGGTCTTCGGTGCTGCGCACGGACTTCCTCTAGTTGCGGCGAGCGGGGGCTACTCTTTGTTGCGGTGCACGGGCTTCTCATTGCGGTAGCTTCTCTTGTTGCGGAGCACGGGCTCTAGGCACGCGGGCTTCAGTAGTTGTGGCACACGGGCTCAGTAGTTGTGGCTCGCGGGCTCTAGAGCACAG
>NC_041226.1:22248037-22257139 GCF_002837175.3 Physeter macrocephalus | reverse complement strand
GGCTCGCGGGCTCTAGAGCACAGACTCAGTAGTTGTGGTGCACGGGCTTAGTTGCTCCGTGGCATGTGGGATCTTCCTGGACCAGGGCTCGAACCTGTGTCCCCTTCATTGGCAGGTGGATTCTTAACCACTGCGCCATCAGGGAAGCCCAGTAAATACATTTTAAATAAGAAATGGTAGAGTTTCTGTTTGGGATAATACAAAAGTTCAGAAATGGATAGTGATGATGGTTGTACAGCATTGTCAATGTGGTTAATGCCAGTACATTGTACACTTAAAAATGGTTAAAATGGTGAATTTTATCTCTGACTATTTTTACCAGCATAAAAAAAAAGAAATGGTAGAATAGAAATCACCATTTTGCAGCCCTCAAATTAATCCTATCCCATCTCGTCCCTGCCTTTTCCTCAAAGTAACCACTCTCCTCATTTTGTAGTGATCACTTCCTTACAGTTTTTTATAGTTTTATTAGCCAAATGGCATGCTTACACATAGTCTTGCCTTTTAAAAAGATTTGATGGGTCTTCTAAAATTTTTTTTAACCTCTAAGTTCCCCTCTGTTCCTTTCTTTTTGTCTAACTCATCTGTTGGCAAATTCAGATCGTTCGACCTTTTTCCTTCTATAATAATTTCTCAAGTTGATCTTTCCTTTTCACGAATTCTGTTCTTGGCTGCATCAATTTTATCATTTATCCCATTAATTCTGTTGTTTATTTCAATATTATGCTTTTCATTCTAATTTTTTCACTTGAAGTATATGGTTTCTGGCTTTTGTTGGGGGTTGGAAGGAGGGGTAGTGAGATAAATGAGGGCAGATACCCCTAGGGTGGAAAGTTCCAGGCACAGAGGACTACAGTCTCACTCCTGAATCAAGACCAGGGCTTTCCCTTAATCCTACCAGGTAGAGCACTGAGGGTTTTTTTTTTTTTTCTTTTAAAGCTTTATTGATTGATTGATTGATTAGCTGCATCGGGTCTTAGTTGCAGCACGTGGGAGTGCGCAGGTTTTTTCATCGCGGTTCGCGAGCTTCTCTCTAGTTGTGGCACACGGGTTCCAGAGCGCCTGGGCTCAGCAGTTGCGGTGCGTGGGCTTCGTTGCCCCGCAGCGCATGGACTCTTAGTTCCCTGAGGGATCGAGCCAGCGTCCCCTGCATTGCAAGACGGATTCTCAACCACTGGACCACCAAGGAAGTCTCTACTGAGAGTTTTAGGAAGAGGCTTCCCTTAGACTATAATCTCCCATCCTCTCCCTGGAGGGGAGGGTGGAGAAGTGAATCCCTAGGTCTGATCAGTCCCACCTGTTGACACAGCGTTTCACCCACACATGCCTCTTGCCCTGCATGGATTTTCCTCTTGAGCCTGAGGATCCCTGTGTCTAACTCACCTGATGGGGAGGCAAAGTATCAGTTGTCTCAAACAGGACCAGACTCCTTCCCCGGCCACCGTCTCCCACCTGTACCCACAGTTCCAAACCACTTCCTGCCTCCCAGGGGCTCCTTGCTGCCTGCTGTGATCTGTTACCTCTGGCTCTCTGGGTGACATGGAGGAGGAAGCCAGGAGTCCTGAGCTACTTCTGCATGGAGCTACGAAGGGAAAGCAGAATGTCCCATCACAGTTGATTTGTGTTATCCTAGTTATTTTTGTTTCTTTGCTGTATCCTTGATATTCAAAAGGTGGCTTGTTTGCCAGCCATGTCAGCATCACCTGGGAGCTTGTTAGAAAGGCAGCATCTCTGTGGCCACCGCAGACCCCCCAAATCAGAAGCTGCGTTTTAACAATATCCCCAGGTGATTCATATGCTCATTAAAGTGTGAGAAACCAATTCTACAACAAATATACATTTATAATTAAGAAAATGATAGATTTTTAAAAGATGGTAGACTTCCCCAGTGACTTATTTACCCTGTGTCTGGGCTGTCAGGCTAGAAGCTGGAGACTTCTCTGCATAGAATCGCACCTCCCTGTGCGATTGTTGGGCCTTAGGGTGAAGAGTTATCTTTCTCCCTGCTATGGGGACAAAAACCTCTTAAACATTTACAGCAGCGATTCTCAAGCACCCAAAAGGGATGTGAAAGAGAAAAATTTAATCAGCATATTGATTAATGAGGAGATTATTATTACCATGGGATTATGGGGATGAAATGATTGCTAAAATCATAATGGCTTCTGCGGGGGGGATATAATAAAGCAGAAAGAGAAGTGGGTGAAATCAGGGTCAGTGGCAGGGAAAGATAAAAAAAGGAAAACCAACACAGGAAATAACAAGACTATGACTAATGATGCCTTCGTCCCACCCATCCTGAATGCTTCTCCCAAAGGTTTGTGGGCACCTGCACCTGAGCTGGTACCCTGTCCACTCCTCCGTGTATCCCTGTGAGCCCAACAGGAGACTGAGGAGTTACAGGAAAGTGTTGAGACATCTTTCTATTTCCGGGTGTCTTACTACTTCCTACTATAGAGTGATGGATGGGCTTAGACAAGCCTATGGCGCCCTACGAGCTAGCCTAGTCTTGGCACTGACTGCTCTGAGTCTGGGCCAGTTCCTCCCCTTGTGTAAGGAAACAGCAAGGAGCTGTCTTCCTTTTTCAGAGGACCTAGGCTGTGAGTCCTAGGCTGCTTTTGTTTTGTAATTTCATCCTTCCAGTTGGCTCTTCTCAGGCACTGGCTCGTGTCCACGCTCGCACGTGCTCTCTCTCCCTGTCTCTCTCTCTCTCTCCCACCTCATCCCTTTCTTTTCTCAGATCCAACCTCCCAACGTTGGAGTTTCTGAAAGTCTGGTCCTTGGAACTCTTCTCTCCCGGGGGAGCAGCATCCATTTCTAAATAGCACCTATTAGGCTAAAAACAACACATTTCCATTTCTAGCCTAGATGTCTCCTCTGAATTTCAGAATGGGGGAAATGAAGAGTTCCCTTTTACACACATTAAGTTTGAGAGGCCTGTGATTTTTCCTACTTGGCTGTTCACTTAGATGCATCACCGGCATCTCAAACTTAATGTGTGCAAAACTGAACCCTCCTCACTGTCCTAAACGTGCTGCCCCTTCCGTCTCAGTTAGTGGCCCATATTCCAGTTTACTGAGCTTGGGCACAGTCTTTCACCGCTTCCCCTCCCACGGCCCCCACCTAGTTTGTGCCCAGTCCTGCCACTTCCGTAGTAAGTCCTCTCCCCTATCTCCACTGCTGCCCACCTTGTCTGAGCCACCTTCATCCCTGAAGGGGGATGACTGAACAACTGATCCATTATCCATTTAGCACAATCTTCTTAAAACAAAAGAGATCGCTCAGAACCCCTGTTTAAAAGCTTACACGGGGCTTCCCTAGTGGCGCAGTGGTTGAGAGTCCGCCTGCCGATGCAGGGGACACGGGTTCGTGCCCCGGTCCGGGAAGATCCCACATGCCGCGGAGTGGCTGGGCCCGTGAGCCATGGCCGCTGAGCCTGCGTGTCCGGAGCCTGTGCTCCGCCCGCGCACCACAACGAAGAGTAGACCCCGCTCAACGCAACTAGAGAATGCCTGCGCACAACGAGGACCCAACACAGCCAAAAAAAGAAAAAAAGCTTACAAAGATGTCTCATTATACTTAGAATAATAAAACTCAAGCTGCTTATCAATGCACAGAGGTAGTAGAATATTGAGGCTGGGTGAAGCTGTACCGCTGTGGTTTAAATCCTAGGTTTTCCGACTACTATCTACAGAAATAGATACCTCATCTCAATTCACACCCTCACACCACACCCTCACTCAGGATGCTCCTAGCTTCCTTTGCCTCAAATGGGAACTCCTTAAGCCACCTGGAATCCCCTCCCTGCTTTGTGTGGCTCATTCCTTCTCAAATTTCAGATCTTAGCTTCAAGTGAGCTCCAGAGAGGACTTCCTTGACCATCCTTCCTAGAATAAGGCTCTCAAAACCTAGTTCTTTCCTTCAGAACATCCACACCATTTGTAAGTAGATATTTATGTTTGTTTATTTGCTTAATACCTGTCTCCATCACGAGACTGTAAACTCCACGAGCAGAGAGTTGTTATTGATTGATTGATTTAGGTCTTGTTTTGTGCTAGAAAAGTGCTTGGTATTTACTAGGCATTTAATACTTGTTGGGAAAGATTAATGAGTAAATGAACCAAGTTTGGGCAACTACCAGGGAAGCAACTCTTTACCCAGTGGTGCCCAAAACTACTGAATAAACCATGTATGTACCCGCCTCCCCTGTCCCCCCCGCAAAGCATGTGGTTAGTACTGTTCTAACTAAAAGCAAATTCTTAATTCATTTGTTCATTCATGAATAGAATATGATCATTATGCACTTTCTCGGTCAGCTGGTATTAGTAGTACGTCCACATGACGGTGGGGAACTGCATTACATTTTGTGATATTATTACAAAGGGGCTGGTGAGCGCAGCTGGAGCCCCTGTATACATCCCCCCGAAGGGAGTTGGTTGCACTTTAGGTTTTTACCGCGTGTCCAGCAGAAGGCGCTGCGGAGACACAGCTGCCGCGGGCGCAGGCGCAGCCCCGTGGGAGGGGCGGGGCGAGAGTAGAATGACGTTCTAAATGACGACAGTGAGAAGCGTTAGCAAGGTCTCCGGACGCTTTCTTAACTGCTGGGCGGCCAGTATCATGCAGTGGTTTCTGAGTCCGGCTGAGTATCACTGGTATCCGGAGAGATTTTGAAAAATATCTGATTTCTGTAGGGCCCTCCCAAAAGTTTCTGGTTCAGCAGGACCTGGGCGGACT
Source organism: Physeter macrocephalus (assembly GCF_002837175.3). Taxonomy (NCBI): domain Eukaryota; kingdom Metazoa; phylum Chordata; class Mammalia; order Artiodactyla; family Physeteridae; genus Physeter; species Physeter macrocephalus. The sequence goes on along the minus strand of NC_041226.1, from coordinate 22,252,405 downwards.
CAGGACCCTCTTGAAGATGTTCCCGCTGATTTTGATGATCAAGCGATTTGGGACCCATTGGTGGGCATTCCCTGGGCCAACTCGGGAAGCCGAAGGGGTAAGGAGGAGATAAAGCCGGTTTCCACGCCCAACCCTGTTGCTTTTTAGCTGTGACCTTTCAGAGTACTCCACCTCCCTTGTAAAATGGAGTTAATAAAGATGGAGTAATAATGCATACCTTGTAAGGTTATTTTAAGGACAAAAGGATATCCAGGTGTCAAGAATGCTAATAATAAGTATTCAAAGTAAGGTAGTCTCTGCTCTCAGTAAAAGGCAGAAGAGGCATTCTGGTACCTCTCCTGGGTCTTTCCATCGGTAGGGAGGAGGAGACCGTGCAATTTAATCATTTGGGAACTGACTATAATATTTGGTTCTAGAACCTCCAGGCCACCTGTCTCTGCCTATCTTTAGTTCATTCACTTTTCCTCCAGAAGGCAGGCAAGAACAACCTATGAGGAGATAAAGGACGATGTTTCTAGAAGTTAGAAGGGATCTTATGCAGCATTTAGTGAACCCCTATATTTCTCAGATGGGGAAACAGGTTCAGAGAGGTTGAGAGACTTAACCCAAGGTCACACAGCTGGTGAGCACAAAGCCAGGCACCACTGAGTGCTCTCACCAGCATTCAGTGCTGCTTCTGGAAGGTTTCTGGTGAATCTTTTTGGGTCTTGCCTTTGTCCTCCAGAGAAGAGAAATCAGTGCTTCTTACATTTCTATTTCAGGGATAATAACGTAGGGTCCTTATTACTGACTTATCCAACAGATCAGATTTGCAACAAAAGACGAATGATAGTAATAGTGATAATAACAAATGCCATTGTTAAGTTGCCTGGCACCCTCCAAAAGCGTAGGCACATCATCTCATGTAATGCTCATCTTATCCTATTCATGCATTCATCAACGACTGATTAAGACTTCAAAGTGTTTCAGGCACTGGGGGTACCACAATGAGCAAACAAGCTCCCTGCTCTCGTGCAGCCTGCATTCTGCTGAGAATTGAGAGAGACTGACAATCACACATCTAAGATGATTTCAGAGAGTGTTGAGAGCTTTGAGAAAACAGAACACGTGATGTGATGGAAAGTGCCTGCGAACCAGGGAACTGAAACTGAGCAGGACCCTGCGGGGCCCTCCCCCATACAAAAGGCCCTCTGTGTCCCCCACCCCACTTCTTGTTTGTAGAAAAAGGCTTAAGTCTCTTAGGCCTTCTGGGAGTTCCAAAGAGCAGACTCAAGCAGTTACTAATTAGAGTGAATGCAGAAACAAAGGGAAAGCGGTCAAGAAATGATAGCTCAGGGATAAAACCAAGTCCTAGTTCCTCCTCAAAGGGTATGCATAACAATCTGATACAAATCTTTGAGTGTTTTTCAGGGACTAAGTCCCCCATCCAGGTGGAGGATGGTAACTACCTGCTGAGACCCTAGACTGTCAGAACCGGTAGGTTCCAGTTGAGATTCCTGGTCACCTCACCACCAACCAGAAGAAAGTCATGCATCCTCCAGCCCTCACCCCAAATTTTGCCTTTAAAAACTCTTCCTTGGGCTTCTCTGGTGGCGCAGTGGTTGGGGGTCTGCCTGCCGATGCGGGGGACACGGGTTCGTGCCCTGGTCCGGGGGGATCCCATGTGCCGCGGAGCAGCTGGGCCCGTGAGCCGTGGCCGCTGAGCCTGCGCGTCCGGAGCCTGTGCTCCGCAACGGGAGGGGCCGCAGCGGGGAGAGGCCCGCGTACTGCAAAAAAAAAAAAACAAAAAAAAACTCTTCCTTGAAGCCATTGGGGAGTGCAGGTCTTTTAAGCCCAAGCCACCTGTTCTCCTTGGCCCTGCAATAAACCTTTTTCTGCTCCAAATTTCGACATATTGGTTTATTTGGCCTCCCTGTGTGTCAGGCACATGGAGTTGGGTTCAACAACAGAACCAAAGGCTTGTGGGTCCAGAAAAGCCTCTCCAAGGAGGTGACATTTGAGCAGAGCCCTGGACAATGAGAAAGAGCCTGGCACGCTAAGGTCTGGGAAGAGAGCTTGCCGGGCAGTGAACAAGGCAAGTCAACAGAAGCCCCACGAGTGGTCTGGTGTGTTCACTGAAAGCAGGAACAGAAGCCAGCAACAGCTGGAGGGGAGACGCATCTGGAGAAGGCAGGGAGGGCGGCTCTGTGATTGTCCAGCCTGCCTGTCCAGCCCCTGCCCCAGGACATACCCTTAAGCAGGTAGTTACTTCCCTTCCCTTGGGAAAAAATGTCAGGGAGGCAGGGAGGACTTTGGGGGAGGGGTAATGGGAGGCTTTTGGAAAATAGTTGCATGACTTTAAGAGGTGAGTATTATTTAACTTATTTCACACACGAGGGCCTGAGCCAGAGCAGGTTGCATGATGGCTTCTGTTTCCTTCCAAACCGTGCCTCTCATTTTCTCTCATCCATGCCTTTCGGTATACCAGAGGCTTACCCTCCTCTCACCCCAATCCTGCCCCTCCCCAGCTGTCGCAGGGCCCCCCTCCTCTTTGAGCCTCTTAGGGCTGAGCTCTCAAAGGGACTCTGGTAGTCGGCCTTGTTCTCAGGTCCCTGTTCCTATTGGAATTAAAACCCACTTCCTTTTGTGTACATGTCTATCACTAGTCTATGCTGAGGCCCTTTCTCCTCTCTATTTTATTTTATTTATTTATTTATTTATTTATTTTGAGGTATGCAGACCTCTCACTGCTGTGGCCTCTCCTGTTGCAGAGCACAGGCTCCGGACGCACAGGCTCATCGGCCACGGCTCACGGGCCCAGCCGCCCGCGGCATGTGGGATCTTCCCGGACCGGGGCACGAACCCGCGTCCCCTGCATCGGCAGGCGGACTCTCAACCACTGCGCCACCAGGGAAGCCCTCTCCTCTCTGTTTATTAAGTGACACCATCTGTCTTCCAGGTTGTCTCTGGGCTCATGCTTCCCCCTTGAAGGCTTCCCGAGGGGCTGCTGGGGATGAGGGAAGGGCTTCCTCACCTTCCCAGCAGCCTATCTAGTGACAATAGCCAATTAGGATTGTATTTCACTCTGGATTTTACAAGTAAATGACTGCGGCTTTGGTTTCTAAAGGAAAGAAACACAGACACTTCCCGAGTGGTCATGTCCCTCACATAGCTCTCCACTCTCAGCCTGGGAAAAGAATTCCCTCATCCAATCATACATTTACACAAGCTGTACTACATGCCAAGCCCCGGGACTAGAATTCAGTCTTTGAACTTCAGGGAGTCACAGCAGAATAATAATGTCAGGCACAGTCTATAATAATGTTCCCCTGTGTTCCCTCATTTGATGGTCATGATCACCCTTGGCAGGTGGGGTGGCTGTGGGTATGGTGGTCTCCTTCTGTGTGTTGTCCAAGGTCACAGCAGGTTCCTGCAAGAACTGGGCCTAACCCAGGCCTCTCAACTCTGGTTTTATTCCCCTGGAATCTTCATCCTTTCGACTTTAGAATGGGTGAATTCAGGACATTTGGGGTTAGGTTTCAACATATGAATTTGAGGGAGATGAGCATTCCGTCTACACCACCATCTCCCATCACTCCATTTCTAGCCACACTGGCCCCCTCACTGTTCCTCAGACAACCGCAATGCACTTGCCTCAGGACCTTTGCACTTCCTGTTGCCGGTGTCTCAAACTCTTAGGTGCCCTCTCTCCTTTGCCCTTATCCCAAATGTGTGCAGCTTGTGCTCTCATTTCATTCAGTCTCCTCTCAGATGTGCCTTTGCCTGGCCATTCCATCTCACATGGCACCCCAGCACACCCCTGCCATCATTTTCTCTCTCTCCACCCCACCTTACTTTTCTTTGCGACATGTCTCACCTGACATTATTTCCTTGTATGTGCGTTTATTATCTGTCTCCTCCTAAGCATAGTTAAAGTCTGAGAGGGTAAGGATTTTGATTTTGCTCATTGCTCCATGCACTGTGCCTAGTATAGTACCTGGCGTATCTATAAAATTAATATGGGTCAACAGAATGGAAGAACACACACATCATCTGTCTGAAAGAATGTAATTTTTGAAAATACAACCAAATGGATGCCTTAAAACCAGGCTGTCATCACAGGTTGTTTTTTTTTCCCATTCTACATATTTAAATTGGTTTAAATCAAGAATAAGATTTTGGGCTTCCCTGGTGGCGCAGTGGTTGAGAGTCTGCCTGCCGATGCAGGGGACACGGGTTCATGCCCCGGTCCGGGAAGATCCCACATGCTGCGGAGCGGCTGGGCCCGCGAGCTGTGGCCGCTGGGCCTGCATGTCTGGAGCCTGTGCTCCACAACAGGAGAGGCCACAACAGTGAGAGGCCTGCGTACCGCAAAAAAAAAAAAAAAAA
>NC_041226.1:22229113-22247986 GCF_002837175.3 Physeter macrocephalus | reverse complement strand
CAAAAAAAAAAAAAAAAAAAAAAAAGAATAAGATTTTATGGAAACGAAGTATTAAGGAAATGAGAGGTAGACAATTGGGTAATCTGCTCATCTGCCATTCAATTCCTTTTCTTGGTGCCTAGCGAATTTCCTGTAAATCATAAAAACCGGTCATAAAGGAGATTAAGTATAATATTGCTGTGTGCATTACGCTCCAGTTTCTAATCAGAAACCACAGAAAGTTATTGCTTCACAACCAGGTGGGCCTAGCCAGCACAAAAGGAAGTAGAGATTGGGTAAAATAAACATCCTATATAGATAAAATCAGGGCATCTGACATCCAAATTGGTCACATTATTTATTTCATGTTGTGACAACCAAAGACAATTGAGCTCGCAAAGGCTCATTTACTTAAACAGTGAGGGGATGGGATAGAATACCTGTACAAAATAGTGATGAATTGTAAACTTGGCCTTTTATTTAAAAAGGAAACAAGGGCCTGACACTGTGGTAGAAACTGACTGCTGAGAACTCTTTGAGAGGTGACTGGTTTGTCACAGTTGGGAGTGAACATACGTATGGGCACAAAAGGACTGTATGTGCTGTGGTCAGCTGAATAATGGACCCACAGATACCCAGGTCCTAATTCCCAGAACTTGTGCTGTTAACTTATATGGCAAAAGAGACTTTGTAGATGGGACTAAGTTAAGGATCTTGAGATGCGCAGCTACCCTGGATTATCAGGATGGACCCTAAATGTAAATCACAAGGATCCTTGTAAGAGGGAGGTAGAGGGAGATCAGACCACAGAAGAGAGGAAGGCGATGTGACGGTGGAAGCAAAGCTTGGAATGATGTGCTTTGAACATGGAGGAAGAGGCCACAAGCCAAGAAATAGAGGCCATCCCTAGAAGCTGAAGACGGCAATGAAACAGATTCTCCTCTGAGAGCCCCCCAGAAGGAACCAGCCCTGCTAACACCTTGATTTCAGCTCGCTGGAACTGATTGCAGACTTCTGACCTCCAGAACTGTCAGAGAATAAATTTGTGTTGTTTTAAGCCACAAAGTTTAAGACCACTTGTTACAGCAGCAATAGGAAATTTACACAAGTGCATTCTGGGAATTGTTGACTTCGGAGGAGTGGGAACCAGAGCATCTGAATCAGAAAGGAGCTTCCTAGATGTGACATGTGCACACTGGCCGCTACATTAGCAACAAGCAGAACCCGAGGTTTTTAGGTGTGCAAGCCCCGGGCAGTGAGGGAAGTGAAGCAAGGAAAGAGGCATAGACTCGCTCTGAGATATGTTACCGCCTGGCCTCTGCTTTACAGTGAGCTGTGAAGAGACACAGCAGGTTGTTCAATGGCACATCAGGGTTGCATAGAGGAACTATTCCTCATGCACGGAGAGAGGAAGGAGAGAAAATGTCTGACTGTCTTGCTCAGGTTTCTCATTCCCAACTGATCAAGGTTCATCCATGTCGGGGTGGAGGGTGGTGTTAATGCCCTGGAACTTGAAGTTGATTCCATCCAGCCCTCAGAGGCTGCCTAGGAAATCATATCCCAAGCCTCAGACTCTGTTGCTTCTTTTACATCTGAAACAAGCTCAAGTTCACACTGTGGTTGGGTACGGATCCAAGAGACGGAACAAAAGCTGGAAGCTTCCTGAGGCCCAGCCTCGGAACCCACACAGCGCCTTTCCAGCACATTCTAACTGTCCAAGCGGCCACAGGCCAGTCCAGACTCAGCAGATGTGGAAATTGATTCCATCACTTGATGGGAGAAGCTGTGGAGGACCTGGCTGGCAAGAGGGGAAGGAAGGATTGGGAGTTTTTTGCAAATAACTCACCACAGGCAGTTAGCAGAGGAAAGGAGTGGAGGGGGCCGGGCTGGAAGAGCACGGAGCTTGGACACTGGGAGGCACAGGTACTGAGGGTGTGACCAGAGCTGAGACCAGCTTAGTGGCCGTGGCACGGAGGAAGATGGGCGGAAGCCGAGAGCCACATCCCGAAGGGCCCCGGGTGCCGAGCCCGGGCGTTCGGAAGGCATCAAGGAAGCACGAAGGAGAGGGAGACCCGCAGCCTTTCCGTTCTGAAAGCTCTTCTGACTGGGACGCGGAGAGTAGGTCATCCAGGCAGGCCTAGGGGCCGGAGGCCAGCAGCACAGGAAGGAGATGACGGTTGCCTGATGGAGGGATGTGTGGAGGGGGACACAGTGGATGTGTGTGGGGCATATGGAGGAAGGAGATGCACTGGGACGTGACGGAGGCGATGGAGCTCTGGTCAACATAAAGGAACAGGAATGAAGGCAAGATGCTGGACCACGGTCAATAGTTAAGGAAAGGAGGTAAAGAGTAGGGTATTCAGACAAGGGAAAGAGCCCTACACTGGTCTGGAACGACTGAAAGATACCCTTCCTGTTCAGCTTAATACCAGGCTGAGCATCAGAATTTCATTATCCTGTATCATCCAGGAAAGGGAATGGGAGTGGTTATTTCCACCCACCAGCCCTCAGAAACCACTATTTTATGTTCTTGATGCTCTTGAGCACAGTCCGTTTCCAAGTGTATTTGTGTGGTTCTAACAGGCCTTTGAAGAAAAGGTGGGGTGGGGTTGGAGCAGGGGCCTTTGCTGTGGCCGCCACTTCCTGCTTTGTAAGGCTTGCAAACAAACTCACAGGAGTCTGATATAGAAAACTCAGAATGTCACTTTCTGTATGTTAAGTGAAAAATACAGAGTAGATGTGAAACTTGTAGTCACTGCCGAGAACATTTTCCCCCAAAGCAAAGCTATACAGGAAGTTAAGTGATCATCAGGGTGCTTGGTAAATCCATCTCCTGAGCCTCGATTTCTCTGTCTAGAAAATGGGGGTAATAATTCCTACCTCCCATGGGTTGTTGCAAGGATTGAACAAAATAATGTATGTCACACACAGCACATAAACATGATTTTATAAACCTTGAGCCCAAAAGTCAATTGCTGAAATAAATTTAAAAACTGACTATATATAATTTTATAACTAATGACAACGTGAATAACCATATCCTGTTAGTTAACTGAATTCTTGGCAATCAGACCTGTTTGGTTCAGAAGTCAGAAAGATTGGACCTTTACTACAATGGGCCCCAAGTTTGTGTCCTCTCAAAATTCATATGTTGAAATCCTAACCTCAGTGTGATGGTGTTAGGAAGTGTCGCCTTCGGGAAGTGATCAGGTTATGAGGGTGGAGCCCCTATAAAAGGGACCCTACAGAGCTGTCTTGCCCTCTTTCTGCCATGTTGGGAACACGGCGAGAAGACGGCAGTCTGTAACCCAGAAGATGGCTTCACTGGCACCCTCATATCAGAGTTCCAGCCTCCAGAACTGAAAGAAATAAATGTTTATTGTTTATAAGCCACCCAGTCTATGGTATTCTGTTAGAGCAGCCCAAACTGACTAAGACGGTTACCAAGGTTAATTCTGAAGTATCTAACGAAGGCCACACTTAAGATGCAGGGTGGTAAATGCTGTGTTGCACAAAGCTGTCCTATAAAATCCCCCTCAAGGCAACATTTTGCTTGGTGTTACGTTTGTATTCCTGGTATCAAGCCTTTGAGACTGTATGCTTTCGCTTTGCTTTCTGGTAATTCCCTGGAAATTTTTTTTTTTTTTTTTGCGGTACGCGGGCCTCTCACCGCTGTGGCCCCTCCCATTGCGGAGCACAGGCTCCGGACGCGCAGGCTCAGCGGCTATGGCTCACGGGCCCAGCTGCTCCGCGGCATGTGGGATCTTCCCGGACCGGGGCACGAACCCGCGTCCCCTGCATCGGCAGGCGGACTCTCAACCACTGCGCCACCAGGGAAGCCCCTCCATGGAAATCTTTAAAAGTATAGCCTCTGTAGAAGAATTTCACTGTAGCTTTTGCCCTTTACTGCCTTTGTCAGCTCTAACTATGTCCTTTATCAAGATCACTTCCCAATGAATAGTGTCTCATGGTCCTGTTTACAGTCCAAAGTAGTTATTTGGCCTCAGGACTTTTTCAGTTTGGAAGAATTATACTCAGCGGATTTTCTTCAGTCATCCAGAATGTTAGCCCAGGGAATCTTAATTCCACTTAATTGCCCTCTCTGAATCTTGCTGTTTTCTCTGAGTGTTCTGAGTTTTTCTGGAGATGAGAAATTTTACTAGAGGAAAGTGGTTAAAGTCAGAGGAGAGACAGGTGCAGAGTAAGGATGAGTCCAAAAGGAGATGAGGGAGACGAAGCCCTTTGGTAAAATTATAGATTCTCCGTCAAACAAGTGTCACGGAGCAGCTATTATGTACTAAACACTGTGCTCATTGATGGTAAAGAGAAGCATAAAGACGTGATATCAACACTAGATTTGAGAGATAAGGTTTCAACTTATGAAAAGTTAAATAATATAAGAGAGGGACTTCCCTGGTTGTCCAGTGGCTAAGACTCCACGCTTCCACTGCAGGGGGCACTGGTTGGATCCCTGGTCGGGGAACTAAGATCCCGCGTGCCACGCAGGGCGGCCAACAAGAAAAAAAATAATAATAATACAAGGGCTTCCCTGGTGGTGCAGTGGTTGAGAGTCCGCCCGCCGATGCAGGGGACCCGTGAGCCATGGCCGCTGAGCCTGCGCGTCCCGAGCCTGTGCTCCACAATGGGAGAGGCCACAACAGTGAGAGGCCCGCGTACCGCAAAAAAAAAAAAAAAAATTAATAATAATAATAATACAAGAGAAATACCAAGGTAGGCTGATGGCCGACGCTATTAATTAGTGAAGTAATAGCATCAGCAGAGTCATTCTTTCACAGCGTACTTGGTCCCAGCCACTGGGATGTAATAGTGAACAAGCCACATGGTGAGGCATCCTGGAGGACTGGCCATCCATTCCAACTCAAGTGAGGAGAGAGGGAAATGACGGTGTGAACAGAGGCACTAAAATCTGGGATGGATTTATGGCACCAGGAGTAAATAATCTGAATTATTTCTTCCAAAGCACAATAGCTGACATGAGAGAAACTTGTTAGGAGGCTTAATTTTATTTTTTAAGAGAATTTTCTTTTAATTAATTAATTAATTTTATTTTTGGCTGTGTTGAGTCTTCGTTGCTATACGCGGGCTTTCTCTAGTTGCAGCGAGCGGGGGCTACTCTTTGTTGTGGCGCGCGGGCTTCTCATTGCGGTGGCTTCTCTTGTTGCGGAGCATGGGCTCTAGGCGCGCGGGCTTCAGGAGTTGTGGCTCACGGGCTCAGTAGTTGTAGCTCGTGGGCCCTAGAGCGCAGGCTCAGTAGTTGTGGCGCTCAGGCTCAGTTGCTCCGCAGCATGTGGGATCTTCCCGGACCAGGGCTCGAACCCGTGTTCCCTGCATTGGCAGGCGGATTCTTAACCTCTGCACCACCAGGGAAGTCCCGAGGCTTAATTTTTGATAGAGCAGCTCTGAGCTCTCCTCAGATTAGGTCAGTCACTTTCACTTTCTGGTCAGAAGAGGCCCTGTTGTGCTGGAACCTGGCATGACATGCGGGATAAAGGTCTAGGACAAGCTTGGGGCACAGTTCTGAAAAATTGGAGGAAAGTGGGAGCTGACACACCTGTGCTTGAACGCAAAAGGCCTGGGACCTGCACCAGAACCCTGTTGCACTCCCAAATTCCCTGTGTTCTAACTCCGGGCATCAGTGGCCCTGCTGAGTTGGGGCAGCTCTTCTTGTTCTAACCAGGGAAGCAGGGGCTCCAGGGTTCTCTAGGGTGGGAGACCCCTGTGAGTAGACCTGTCTCACCTACCGCAGCACCTAGTCTGATTCCATTCCCTGGGGCTCAGTGGGACCCTTTGAGGAGGAACTGGAGAAAGGCTAGGATGCCATTTGCATTAACAGAGTCCGTCTTAAAGGAATAAGGAAACTTAGAGGTCGCCCAGGTTCACGTCTTTGCTGAGAGATGGTCAGACGCAGCTTGTTAGTGACGGAGCCGACCCAGAGCTCCACCACGCTTCCCATCTTTTGTGGGAAGCATGATGTCGTTCAACTCCTGGGCTAGTGTGTGCCACCAGCTGTTGTAGGTAACCTCAACTCCCATGTGTCTCTGACACTATTATTTGCCTTTTTCTTCATCTCTGAGTCCTCTTTTTATCCTCCCTTGGTTCTTCACTTCTTTCTCAGAAGAAAAGGTAGTATCCTCCACCCCAGAGTTTATCATTTGTCCTTTGGTAAGTGATGGGTCGACCATTCCTTCCCAGAGGCACTGCCCCCTCGCTGGCTCTCTGGCCCATGGCTCCGTGTTGGCCTCTTTGGAGGTGGCTTCTCAACCATCGCTCATCTCACTGTCCCTGGGAGCCCACAGCCAGAGCTGTGGACTCCCCTGCTGCCTGTGTAACTTCAGTTAGTCTACATTCATTTCTAGCTCCTACTTATTTCCTGAGCTCTAGAGCCGTATAACAAATTGACTCTTAGACACTTCCATGTAAAGTCTCTCAGACACCTTAAACCAGAATATCTCAAACAGAAGCATCTCCTTTACCTCTAAGCTGCCCTCTTCCCCACAGTCTGTGCTCTGAGTGGCACCACCAGACACCTCTGGACACAAGCCAGGAACCCAGGTGTCTGCCTCAACTACTTCTCCTCCACCTCCCCGGTGATCAGTCGAGTTCTGAGCATTCTGCCTTCTTCTCCTCCCCAGTTCCCACTATCACTGTCTTAATTTAGCTCTTCAACTGGGAAACCTACATTGATGCTTCAAGACTTGGGCATCTCAAGTGTCATCTCCCCCAGGAAGCTTTTCAAAAGCCTGTTCAGACCATTAAATAATTGTTAGGTTCTTTTTTTTCTTTTTCATTAGACCATAAATCTCTAAAGGCAAAGTCTTTAAAGTCATTTTTCCCCTTGTACCCAACATGGCACTTAATCAGTGATTGTTCAGTCCATGAATGCATGAGTATATATAAATGACCAAGGTGAGAAAATAATTCTTATTTTCCATAGCTGCACGTAGGATTCATGGTCGAACGTGGGTGTTTCCATTTTTACCTACCACTCTCCACAGGTTTTATCAGTTTTTTTCCTAGGCATGTTTTCTCTTGTTCTATTTCATTCTCTGCTTTTTACTAAATACAAAGGGAAATAAGGCTCAAGACTCAGGATACACACTAGTGGCTGGAAATTCAATTCTGGTTTCCTGGACCAGAGAATTAAGTGAATATAAATCTTCAAAGGAAGTTAAATTTGCAAACCACAGTTAGACCAAATTAGCAATCAGAAACCCCACTGTTCTACACAGGAGAAACTTTTTACATCTCTCCCGGGGCTGGCTTTGGAAACACCACTGTTAGACAATGTACCTCCATCCTCTTCTTGTGGGATAGTTGGCTGTTATGATTCATTTTAAGGTAAAGTGTTGTTAGGGGGTGAGTGCAAATGATAACTTGTGAACTTGGAGACATTCATTATGGTTAAGCCCTGATGGTATTCTTGTGATATTCTCATAGAAAACGGGAGGCCAGAAAACAACTGTCAGCCTACTCTTGTGAATTACCAGATTGGCATCACTGATTATAATTTACCTAACACTTATTAATTAGTCACATCTTGCTGTGTATCATATAGTCACAGCTGGGAAAGCCACCTGGCCATCCCACTAACATTTTTTCTTTACAGCATAGATGGAAAGCGAACAGTGAACATCACACAGAAACCATCCTTAGTTTTTATTTTTCCATGAATTCTGATTAAAGGAAACATATTTGGGGAAAGGGTCATCCTGTCTGTTTATGTAGGACTTTTTTTAATTTGGGAAAGCGATGTTGAGTCAAAGTGTGGAGGGCATTCTCTTGAACTGATCAATATTCCTCACCTAAGGTAAGTAGGTGAAAGGGTAACAGTGGTAATGTGTGTCCTTGTAGCTCTGGCTGTAGAATTTTCTCCAGGCTGCTGGAAAATCTAAATTTAAGGACAAGGGTTCCTGGTCATATATTTAGGGACTGCTATCAGTTCAGAGCCCCTGTGTGATGTTAGTGGAACAAGTCTGGCATTTATCCGCTCTGAGAGGAAGGCATGTTCATGGAAGGCATGTTCATGTGACTTAGCCCGTCAAGTGAGAACCGGCCTTGACCTGTGGGGAAGGCGGTGATGATGAGAGAAACCCGACACGACATTATCAGTTTCAACATAAGCGTGGGGTGGAGACGTGGCTGCTGCTTGTTCTGCCTTCTGCAGAGGACTTTGTTAGTTAACCAGCCCTGGTTGAGTGTCTGCTCCATTTAGAGCTCCTGTTGTGTGGGCTGCCTAAAGGATGTGCTCTTCAGCTCATAAATACAGTGAGCATTTTGAATAGACAATATGTGTGTGGCTTGTATCTCTCTGGGAGCCATCCGCTAATTATTTTATGTAGGGTTGCGTCGATTCTGTGATAGTTCTCTTTAACATAAGCGGTGATCAGATATGCTTAACGGCGTCAGTAGTTCGGTTCTTCGCATTCTTACTGCATGAAACCACGTCCAGCAGCCAACATGAGCAGTGTCTGTGTAAGAGGCACATTCAGACATAAATTATTCCCTTTCAGATGCCTCCGCAGAGCCTAGGCACTGACCTGTACAGAGGCTGGGTCCCCTCCGTGCATCTCCTTAGCAAAACCCAAAATGATGTTTAAAACTGGAGATTGTATAACGAGTTGTTGGAACAATTGGATGCATCTGTGGAATGAATAATGTGCAATTTTTAGAAGTGTACTTAAGGAAATTATAAATCTATAAGACATATTTTGTTATTAGTTTTATGTATACACTAGTATATGTATTAGTGTTATCACGTAGGAAATCTGCAAGTAATAATGCCTGCTTAAAGTGATATATTTCTCATAGAACCAGAAGTCTGGAGGTAAGAAGCTGCAGGCATTGGCGTAGCTTCCCAACAATGCCAGTAAGGACCCTGACTGTCTTCCGGTCCTGCCCCTCTTAGCATGTGGTCTTTTGTTACCATGCTTGTCATTTTGTGATCCTAAGACGGCTGCCACAGCTCCGGGTCCCATGTCTGTATTACAGGTGGGAGGAGGGGGAAGGGCAGTGCCTGTGGCCGCTGCTCCTGGGCCTGGCCCTTTTATAAAAAAGTAAAAGCTTCCTCAGACACTCTCCCTTCCCCACAGGAGCGACACCTTTGTCTCTTTGGCCGGAACTTGTCACTTGGCCATGCTTAGCTGCAGAAGGACTGGGAAAGAAAGTATTACATTTTCCAGCTTCTGTACTGGAGGCTGGCAAAGCAGAGGAGGGTTAGGGAGAAGCTGTCCTACCAATAACATCAGAGAGCAGCCCATCAGGGAAGCAGCGAGTGGCCAGAATCCTTTGGGTTGCTTCCTTTTGTGGCACTTAAATCAGATTCTACCCAGTTTCAAGTCAAAACACCTCCTTAGGTAACTTCCACTTACAGGCTACACAGGGAGGTAAAGGAAATGGGGAGAGACTGGAAGTTGTCTCAGGCTACACCGTCAGGCAGAGTAAGATGGGCCCACATGTAGTCTTTGCTCCATTACTCCGACAGCAGCTCTGGTGACACCGTCACAACAACGCCTGGTAGGCGACTCTTCAGAATGGAGCACTGTGGATCCGTGCTTTGGGCTCTGCCATGATGGTGACTCAGATATTTTGCCTCTGAGCCTGCTACTTCTGCCTTTTCCAGTGCTCTTCCTGTGTCTTCTATCAAATGTCCCAAGAGGAAATCAGCTGGACAGCCCTCACTATCCACTGGAGGCACCCCTATGGGGCGGGTGCGCGTTCAAGGCCACCTCAGGCCTCTGGCTGGCTTGGCAATGGCTCCCTTGGTCTAGTAGTGTGACCGGGGTGAAGGATCGCTTTCCACCTACCAGTCTTGGTCATCTCAGGGGTGACCAAGGGGACCGTGGGGGAGGGAGGCTCCCTGCGACTTTAGAGAGGAGGTAATGAAACTGTGGCTGGTCCTGGATTCCTAGTTCTAGGCTATTTGCTAAGCTGTGTCAGACTGGCCCTTTTTGGGGGCTGGAGGTGGGGATTGGAGCTGTTTTACTATTTACAAAGAGTTATCTGCCTTTCTAGCTTCATTTGCTCAAAGTTAAAGCCCTAAAAGTTTTCTGCATTGACTACCCAGAGTATCAGAAATCTAGAATAAATAAATAAAACAGCAACAACAACAAAAAACCCCTACATTGCTCTGGTGGTATGTATTCCTGTTTTTTTTCCACTAAAAAAAATTGAGCTGAGGGACTTCCCTGGCGGTCCAGTGGTTAGGACCCCGCACTTCCACTGCAGGGGGCGCTGATTCGATCCCTGGTCGGAGAACTGAGATCCTGCATGACGTGCATTGTGGCAAAAATAAATAAATAAAATAAATAAATTGAGGTGAAATTCATGTAAGATAGACCTAACCATTTAAAAAGTGTATTTAGTGGCATTTAGTGTATTTACAATGTTGTGCAACCGTCCCTCTATCCGGACCCAAAGATATGTTTGTTTGTTTTTTAACATCTTTATTGGAGTATAATTGCTTTACAATGGTTGTTAGTTTCTGCTTTATAACTAAGTGAATCAGTTATACATATACATATGTTCCCATATCTGTGTGTTAGTTTCTGCTTTATAACAAAGTGAATCAGCTTTACCTATACATATATCCCCATATCCTCTCCCTCTTGCTTCTCCCTCCCACCCTCCCTAACCCCCCCCTCTAGGTGGTCACAAAGCACTGAGCTGATCTCCCTGTGCTATGCGGCTGCTTCCCACTAGCTATCTATTTTACATTTGGTAGTGTATATATGTCCATGCCACTCTCTCACTTTGTCCCAGCTTACCCCTCCCCCTCCCCGTGTATTCAAGTCCATTCTCTGCACCTGCATCAAAGATACGTTTTTGAACAAGTGATCACGAATGCTGAGGATGAGCTGGTCCTCTGTGTTGAAAAGACCGTTGGCGCTGCCTGCCAGACTCACCCCAGAAGCAATGCGCTTATGGATTCGGTATAGACTTTAATGAAGAAAAAGCTATCTTTCTGACTGTTCCCAGACATCTGTCCCAATTCTCAGAAACCTCCTGCTCTCCCCCTTTCAAACATCCCTCAGCTGCAAAAGTTGCAGTGAGAAGCTGTTTGTTTGCTGAGGATTTGTTGTTTAACCACTGTATGGTGGCTTAGATAGCCGTTAATTCACACCCAAACCAGCAAATGATGACCTAACTGAGTCAGGTTCAAGGCCATGGGTGGACTTGGTGTGACATGAAAATAGGATGTCTCCTTTGATTCACCCACTGGGAGAGGAATTTTCTAGGTTAAGTCCTTAAGATGAGTTATTGGATGGCCAAGTCACTATTCAACCTTAACAACGTTTGTCGCAGAGCCCTTTCCCCTTCTTTGGCATACTCACAGAGTCAGCTCATGGGATCCTCAAGGCAGTCCGATGAAGGAGGCAGGGTAGGTGTTGCCATCTTGCGAGAAGAGGAGCCTCTGCTCTGAGCGCATCGCCTGCAATCAGACAGTGGCTGCCTCTCTTCTAAGCACTCACCTCCTCTAACTGTAGAGATAGAAAAGGAGGGCTGGGCTTCCCTGGTGGCGCAGTGGTTGAGAGTCCGCCTGCCGATGCAGGGGACACGGGTTTGTGCCCCGGTCCGGGAGGATCCCACATGCCGCGGAGCGGCTGGGCCCGTGAGCCATGGCCGCTGAGCCTGCGCGTCCGGAGCCTGTGCTCCGCAACGGGAGAGGCCACAAGAGGGAGAGGCCCGCGTACCGCAAAAAAAAAAAAAAAAAAAAAGAAAAGGAGGGCTGTAGAGGCCCCTCTAATTGCAGAATAACCCGGAGAGAGTATGATTTGATTTGACTTTTATAACCAGTATTTTTCAAACTGTGGGTTTTCCATTTAGTGGGTTATGAATAGTATGAACAAAATGAAAGAACATAGAATAATAAATGTCAGAGTGCATTGTAGTCATAGTAAGTATTCTTTCCTGAAATGTTTGCCTCAGTCGTGTGTGTGTGTGTGTGTGTGTGTGTGTATGTGTACTGGGTCATGATGTACAATGGTTTCCTAATGTGGGTTACAGTTTAACAAATTCATATTTGAAAGTCGTGGACAGAAATGGCTGCGGCCCCTTCAGCACTGTTCAGATTTGAGCACTGCCAGCCTCTGGCCTCGCCTGCCGCCCTGACCCTCCAAATACTACCAGGATGGAAATGTCATGTGTGTGTTCAGAGTACTGTGCTCTTTATCAGGGGCAAAAATTTACTGTGACCATCTGCCCCAAAGGGAGGTTCCAAGAACCAAGAACATGACTGTCACGGGTTATACAACTTTTTGACTTTCCAGTGGTAAAAACAGGGTCAGTCCTGGCTTTGCTGTCCCCAGTTATTTTGTGAATGTCCTCGAACATTCTAGGTCATTTCTTTTTTCTTTTCTTTTTTTAAAAAAAAATTTAAATTTTATTTATTTATTTTATTTTTGGCTGCGTTGGGTCTTTGTTGCTGCATGCGGGCTTTTCTCTAGCTGCGGCGAGCGGGGGCTACTCTTCGTTCCGATGTGCGGGCTTCTCATTGCGGTGGCTTCTCTTGTTGCAAAGCATGGGCTCTAAGCGCGTGGGCTTTATTAGTTGTGGCTTGCGGGCTCTAGAGCACAGGCTCAGTGGTTGTGGCTTGCGGGCTCTAGAGCACAGGCTCAGTGGTTGTGGCTTGTGGGCTCTAGAGGGCAGGCTCAGTAGTGGTGATGCACAGACTTAGTTGCTCTGCGGCATGTGGGATCTTCCCGGACCAGGGCTGAACAGTGTCCCCTGCATTGGCAGGTAGATTCTTAACCACTGCGCCACCAGGGAAGCCCTCTAGGGCATTTCTACAGTCGTTGGCGAGTGCACAGACCTCCCTCCCGGCCCCAAGAAGCACGCTGCAGGGAGCTCTGGCTAAAATTACCCTGCAGAGGCTACCCGTTAACCTCCTTTTATCCTGTGCCTCTCAGCATCAGGCGGCCCAGATCACTTACACTTCCCCAAATCCTTTTTTGTGGAAAAAGCCATTTATTCCATCTACTGGAGATGGCAGTTGGCCCCTTTATTTTGCTTCTGATAAACTGAAGTCTCATAGTTTCTTAGGCAGTGTCTACGTGAAGGCACCCAGAAAGGGAGTAAAATATTTAACCAAATGATTGACTTAAAGAAATGCAGGACTTCCCTGGTGGCGCAGTGGTTAAGAATCCGCCTGCCAATGCAGGGGACACGGGTTCGAGCCCTGGTCCAGGAAGATCCCACATGCCGCGGAGCAACTAAGTCTGTGCGCCACAACTACTGAGCCTGCGCTCTAGAGCCTGCGAGCCACAACTACTGAAGCCTGCGTGCCTAGAGCCTGTGCTCCGCAACAAGAGAAGCCACCGCAGTGAGAAGCCCGCCCATTGCAACGAAGAGTAGCCCCCGCTCCCTGCAACTAGAGGAAGCCCATGTGCAGCAACGAAGACCCAATGTAAATAAAAATAAAATAAAATAAAATAAAAGAGAAATGCAGACAGGGATTTCCCTGGCAGTCCAGTGGTTAAGACTTCGCGCTTCCACTGCAGGGTGCGCGGGCTCAATCCCTGGTCCTGGTAGTGGAAACTAAGATACCACATGCCGCTGGGCACCGCCAAAAAAAAAAAAAAATGCAGACTATTCCAATTAAAGCCCAGAATGATTTTTTTTGGCTGGGGGGGGGCACGTTGAATTGGCTAGTTTTCATAGTGTTCCAAAGATATGACTTGCCATAAGAGCAAGTAAGTAGCCATTTTGGTTTCTGTTCCTATTGCATTTTTGAAGCTGTATCACTCAATAAAAATTAATTGGAAGTGCTGAGTGTAAATCTTAGGACAAAACCACTAAGAAACATGAAAGGCTTTAATTTTAGACTCTTACCCTGTTAGCAATACTGGTTTTACTTAAATGGAGTGGGCCTTTTTTTTTTTTTTTGGCCAAACGGATTGAAGCCAGGCCCTCGGCAGTGAGAGCGCGGAGTCCTAACCACTGGACCTCCAGGGAATTCCCAATGGAGTGGGCCTTTTGTATATAACATAAAAGAGTCATTTGGAATAATGACCATGATGACTGTAATACTAACAATGGCAATAGTGATGTTGATTATATGCAAGGCACTGTGTTCACGATTTCATTTATTTCCTTTGATTCTTACAAAAACCCTCTGAAGAAAGTATGTTTATGATTTTACTTTTAAGAGAACTGAGAATTATAAAGAAAATAAATAACTTATAAAGTTCTCCTGAGTTGGATGCCAAATCCCCAAGCTGCATCTTTGTGGAGGGAGAGAAATTCGCCAGGCGTGTGGACCCTTTGAGCCATTTTCATGGAGGTGTTTATACTTTTTTGTTCCCCCTCCTACCTGACTGTTCTGCCTGTCAACTCACCAGGTGCAAAACCGGAGGGGAGGGAATTCCCTGGCAGTTCAGTGGTTGGGACTCAGGGATTCCCTGGTCGGGGACCTAACATCCCACAAGCCGGGCAGTGGGGGGCTGGGGTGGGGAGAGAAAGAAAAAAAAAAAAAAACTGCAGGGGAAAAACTTCAACACATTCCTGAGTGTTTATGGAGAGACCGGAAGAAGTGAAGGTCAGTTCCCAGGAGCAGGTCCCAGAAGACCCAGGCATGAACCCACCAGAGATCCAGATGCTCAAGGGAAGAACGGAGGTCTTGTTGGGGAGGGAGTTTAGTTGCAGACCCAGATGACATGGCAGGGAGATGAGGGTGGTCAGGGGAAGAGTCAGCGAGCATGGGTTAGTGTCCTATTGCTGCTATGACAAATTACCACAGACTTGATGCTATAAAACAATAAACATTTATTATCTTTTGTTCTAGAGGTCAGAAGTCTAGAATGGAACTCATTAGACAAAAATCAAGGGGCTGTATTCCTTCTGGTGGCTCCAGGGGAGAATCAGTTTCCTTGACTGATTGGGCAGCTTTTGGCGCTGCCCACATTCCTTGGTTTATGACTCTTCCATCTTCAAAGCCAACAATGGCAGGTAGAGTTCTTCGCACATCAAATCACTCCAACCTACCTCCACAGTCATGTTGTATCTCTGACTTTTCCACCTCCCTCTTGCACTTATAAGGACCCATGTGATTACGTGGACCCACTCACTATCTCATTATCTTGGATAATCCAAAATAACCTCCCTACCTAAAGGTCAGCTGATTAGCCACCTTAATTCTATCTGTAATCTTAATTCTCCTTTGCCATGTAACCTAACTAGTCACAGATTCCAGGAGTTGTTTGGGGCTGTTACTGTGACTATCACAGTGGCCTCTTGGATGAAGCAACATTTGGCCTGAGACTAAAAAAATGGGTAAATGTCAGGTTGTGAAAAGAGGGAGCAGGACGGTAGTATTCC
This sequence comes from Physeter macrocephalus, assembly GCF_002837175.3. Taxonomy (NCBI): domain Eukaryota; kingdom Metazoa; phylum Chordata; class Mammalia; order Artiodactyla; family Physeteridae; genus Physeter; species Physeter macrocephalus. The sequence continues at coordinate 22,232,674 of NC_041226.1, read as the reverse complement.
AAGCAGAGGTGACAACCTGTGCAGATGAAGAAGAGCTTGGCACAGTGGAAGAACCCACATCATGCTGGCCTCCAAGGCTGGCTTATGCTAAGTACAGTGGAAAGTTTTTAGCCAGCAGGAAGACTTGATCCAAGTCACTGTGCTCTGTGGAGATGGATGAGGGAGGCAAGAGTGGACATGAGAGGCTAGCTATTATCATATACCTTCCCTCCTGGAAGTACATTCCGCCAAAGTGGGAAGAGATTCACCAGATATTCAGCAAAATCCATTTCCTTTTCCTAGATATACAATTAAAGCACACTTCCCAGCATCTTGGTATTTTAGTGGGGCTTTGGGACTAATTCTTGCCTATGGATTGTGACCAGAGGCAGTAAAGAGCAGGTGGGCCTTCCCCATGCTCTTTTGTCTTTTTTTAATAAATTTATTTCTTTATTTATTTATTTTTGGCTGTGTTGGGTCTTCGTTTCTGTGCGAGGGCTTTCTCTAGTTGTGGCAAGCAGGGGCCACTCTTCATCGTGGTGTTCAGGCCTCTCACTGTCACGGCCTCTCTTGTTCCGGAGCACAGGCTCCAGACGCGCAGGCTCAGTAGTTGTGGCTCACGGGCCCAGTTGCTCCGCGGCATGTGGGATCTTCCCAGACCAGGGCTCGAACACGTATCCCCTGCATTGGCAGGCAGATTCTCAACCACTGTGCCACCAGGGAAGCCCTTTTCTTTCTTTTTTAAAAAAATTAATATTTGTCTGCGTTGGGTCTTTGTTGCTGCGCGCGGGCTTTCTCTAGTTGCGTTGAGCGGGGGCTACTCTTCGTTGCAGTGCACGGGCTTCTCATTGCGGTGGCTTATCTTGTTGCAGAGCATGGGCTCTAGGCACGTGAGCTTCAGTAGTTGTGGCTCACGGGCTCTAGAGCGCAGGCTCAGTAGTTGTGGCACACGGGCCTAATTGCTCCGCAGCATGTGGAATCTTCCCGGACCAGGGCTCGAACCCGTGTCCCCTGCACTGGCAGGCGTATTCTTAACCACTGTGCCACCAGGGAAGTCCCCAATATGTAGTGTTTTAATTACTCTGACTTTGTAAATTTTATTCATAGCTGAGCCATGTAGTATACCATGATTATGTTTCCTGTTTTGTGACCTCTGGTTTTCCCTGGAATTAAAAATTGTCATCATTTAAAAGGTTTTTGGGGACTTCCGTGGTGGCGCAGTGGTTAAGAATCTGCCTGCCAATTCAGGGGACACGGGTTCAAGCCCTGGTCCGGGAAGATACCACATGCTGCAGAGCAACTAAGCCTGAGTGCCACAACTACTGAAGACTCCGTGCTTAGAGCCCGTGCTCTGCAACAAGAGAAGCCACCACAATGAGAAGCCCAGGCACCGCAATGAAGAGTAGCCCCAGCTCGCCACAACTAGAGAAAGCCCGAGCACAGCAAAAAATAATAATAATTGGGCTTACTTTTCTGGGTGCCTATTTCAAATTCATCCCCAAACTCTCTCTTCGTAGTTAAGGCCCTCTATCACTATTTTCACAAACATCAGGTGATTTATCAGTCTCAGTTTTTCTCGGCAATGTATTTCCAGGATCCCTTTGTACTCCTGCTCCGATCTAGGCTGGTTGCTGTTGTCCTGAGATTGATTTTCACTGTCATCTTAGGAAGTCCTTCCCCATCCTCCTGTGTTGGAGCTCCTATTTCCCATGTATACCTTTTTTTTTTTTTTGCGGTACGCGGGCCTCTAACTGTTGTGGCCTCTCCCTGTTGTGGCCTCTCCCGTTGCGGAGCACAGGCTCTGGACGCACAGGCCCAGCGGCCATGGCTCACGGGCCCAGCCGCTCCGCGGCACGTGGGATCCTCCCGGACCGGGGCACGAACCCGCGTCCCCTGCATCGGCAGACGGACTCTCAACCACTGCACCACCAGGGAAGCCCCCCATGTATACCTTTTAAAAAAGTTGATTCCTTAGTTTTGAGGAAATATATCCTTTATTAGCTTTTCTGAGGACACACACAGGAGAGGCTAATTCGTTGAGACCTTGCATGTCTGTAGCTTTTAAATTTTTTTGGTTAGATATGGTGTTACAGTTTGGCAATAATTTTCCCTCACATTTAAGGCATTGCTCCGTTGTTTTCTAGCTTCCAGTATTGCTGTTGAGAAGTTTGAAATTGTTAGTTTTCTCAATCCTGTAAATGCGACTTGCTCCTCTCTCTCTCTCCACCTAAATCAGGCTCTAAAACAAACAAATTGGGTTTGCTGAGGGAAAATGACCAGGGATGAAGGTAGAGAAACGAAATTCCAAATGAAAGGCTTAGACTGGAGGTCCTTGCTATGTATCAGACACAGCTCCTCTGTAAAAAGGGAACACGTAACTGGAGTGTATCTCACAACACTTCAAGATAATCTTATTGATGTCCTGATTTTTTTCATTATCTAGTTACTCAGCTGCCCTGAGCTAGTAAATCTGCTGTTAGTTGGGTACATTATTATATGATTATATAACCCCGAGAAGGTTTAGAATTAAATATAGCAATGGTGAGCTAAATCAAGCCCATAGTACTAATATTTTTAGTACTAACCTTGAAGTGTAACACAACCCTTATGTGTCTGTTATTTATGTGCAGTATCTGTAATAAAAATAGAAACTATACTCTAGAGAATCTGATACAATACCTTGTGATTTCAATTTGAAGTGTGTAATTGATTTTATATTTATGATTTTAAAGTGAAGGTGCAAGAGAATTTGGTTAAGTGTGTAAACTGCATTGATTGTATTAAGAGAATCATGGTACAGATCTGTCCTGTCAGGTGCCAGGGGTCTTTGTGAGGGTCTCATGATAGTCGGTTCTGCTGCCATCAGCTGTCACAAGGCTGTGCTCTTCCCCCTTTACCAAATGAGCCCCAACAGGCTGATGACACAATAGCCAAAGCACAGCTGAGACCAGAATGGAATATTTAAATGCAAATATGCTAAAGGATAGAGCAGTGGTCAGCAAACTTCTTCTGTAAAGGACCAGATAGTAAATACTTTGCTCTTTGCAGTCCAGGAGGCAAAATTGAGGATATTCTGTAGGTACTTACATAGCTATTCAAAATGTAATTATTGGGACTTCCCTGGCGGTCCAGTGGTTAGGACTCTGTGCTTCCATGGCTAGGGTCACGGGTTCGATCCCTGTTCCGGGAACTGAGATCCCACGTGCCATGTGCGGTCTGGCAAAAAAAAAAAAAGTAACCATTAAAAAAATGTAACAACCATTTCTATGGCTATACAAAAACAGGCAACTGTCCATATTTGGCCCATAGACCATAGTTTGCCAGCTCCTGGGCATAAAAATTAAAAGGATACTAAAAGGATAATAAAAAGGAAAACAATGCAGAGAGTAGCATAAAGATAGATAAATGCGATCTCCAAGTACAGCTCACCAGAATTCATGTGAGATTCCCTGCACTATTCTTCCATTTTCTCTACTGAGGTACAACTAGGGAAGCTTTGATCAAACAAAACACACAACTGATATCAATGAGAGGGCCTCTCACTGTTGTGGCCTCTCCCGTTGCGGAGCACAGGCTCTGGAC
>NC_041226.1:22210932-22228807 GCF_002837175.3 Physeter macrocephalus | reverse complement strand
CCGGTACGCGGGCCTCTCACCGCTGTGGCCTCTCCCGTTGCGGAGCACAGGCTCCGGACGCGCAGGCTCAGTGGCCGTGGCTCACGGGCCCAGCCGCTCCGCGGCATGTGGGATCTTCCCGGACCGGGGCACGAACCCGTGTCCCCTGCATCGGCAGGCGGACTCTCAACCAATGCGCCGCCAGGGAAGCCCAAATGTGTGTATATTAATTGACTGCCTACCACATCAGGTGCTGTACTGGGTACTAGGAATACAGTAGTGAGCAAGACTGCGTCCCCACCCCAAGGAGCTTACTGTCTGGTGGGGAGACTGTCAAAGAAAAAGTTAATTCTACTGAAGTGCCGTAACTGTTCTGATCGCAGGACGCTGTGCGTGGGGGCACCTACTATGCCTAGATTTTAGGAATCAGGAGAGACTTCCTGGAGGAGATGATGTCCAAACTGAAGCCTGAAGGATGAGAAGAAATTAGCAAGAGAAAGAACTTAGCAGGTGCAACTTAGCGTGTGCAAGGTTCCAGAGGTGAAAGGGAGCAATGGCATGTTCAGGGAGCTGCAACTATTTCATACAAACAAACACTCACAGACTTATGCAAAAGATGTGCTCTCAAAAGAGCACCTGTAACCAAGAAAAACATACGCCAAAAGCAACATTCCTACAAAACAGGATTTTTCAAACCTCAGCCCTATTGCCGTTTTGATAATTCTTTGTTGTGGAGGCCTTTCCTGGGCATCGTAGGATGTTTAGCAGCATGTCTGGTCCCTACCCAAAAGATGCTAGTAGCCATCACTCAGTTGTGACAACCAAAAATGTCTCCAGGGACTTCCCTGGTGGCGCAGTGGTTAAGAATCCGCCTGCCAATGCAGGGGACACGGGTTCAATCCCTGGTCCGGGAAGATCCCACATGCCACGGAGCAACTAAGCCCATGCGCCACAACTACTGAGCCTGCTCTCTACACCCCGCGAGCCACAACTACTGAAGCCCGTGCACCACAACTACTGAGCCTGCGCTCTAGAGCCTGCAAGCCACAACTACTGAAGCCCACACGCCCTAGAGCCTGTGCTCCGCAACAAGAGAAGGCACCGCGATGGGAAGCCCTCTCGCCACAACTAAAGAAAGCCCGTGGGCAGCAACAAAGACCCAACGCAACCAAAAAAAAAAAAAAAATGTCTCCAGACATTGCCAAATGTCCTCTGGGGGGCAAATCTCCTGGTTGATAGCCACTGCTGTAAGAGGTGAAGATAAAGAATTTCACTGGCTCATTCCCCGAGCATACCCGCTGGGAACACCGCCTATCCAGCTGTTCTTGTTAGGAGTAGCTGTCGCTTATTACTGTTCCACTTTGCCAAGGGCAGGGGAAGGTGACCAGATGTCTCAGATACAATGTTCTCCCCCCCATCAATCACTGAAGGCTACCCTAAAAGTGGTCTGATTCAGGCCTTTCATTCTGCATGGCATCAAGCATCCAGAAAAACTCAAGAGACTCCTTCCTGACAAGATGTAGGGCCATATTACAATGTATCAATATCATTCCTGTAGTTTAAGTTAGTTGCATACACACTTGTTAAATTCTAGCTGATTCCAAATCATTTGTTCTTCATCACAGTACAAATGTAACTACCAAGATGATGAAAACCAAGATGTGGGTGAGGAATGGTTCTTGCTGCCCAGCTCCTCATGAGGCCTGGCATAGCCCAACTTATAGACTGTGGCTTGTTTGAGGACTTTACTATTCTAAACGGTGGCATACACAATGTGCTAATAAAGGACCTAAATGGAAATACGGCGAAGAGTCCAGCTCCTTGAGATGGCCAGACTTTAGAACGCAGGGTTGAGAGGCAGATGAACAGGGGAGGATGGGGAACTGGATTCCTGTGACTGGAAGGGCCTTCCACACGGGGAAGGGCTTCTCTGCCAGGCTAAGGGCTTATTCTTGATTCTGAAGACACTGGGAAGACACGGAAGAATTTTAAGCTCATGAGTGACATAGCCAGATGAATTTAGAAGATATTTCTACAGCACTTACATTTTACAAGAGTGTGTTTTTGCACACATCACCTCATTTAACATTCTGTAAGGAAGGTATTGTTTGCATTTTGCAACTGAGGACTTAGAAAAATTAATTAATCAAGGTCAGAGAGCTAATACAGTTTGGCCAAGATTGAGTAGAATTCAGGTCTTCATTTCCATATTGCCATCTGGGTGTCTTGACTGTAGTCAGATAAAACGCACATACAAAGGGCTGTTACAGGGCAAAGGTGAGAGCAAAGAATAGGTGAAAAATTAGTTGTGTTTAGCAGGGACTGGCACTGAGTAGTTAGTAGATTTGTTTCTAGACTTACCATTTCTTTTTTGTTATTCTTGTTGTTTCAAAACTGGCTATGATGATGTAACCATGTTACTCTTCCCTAGAGCAGTGATTTCCAACCTGTGGATCAGGACCCTTGGGGGAACCCAAGGTTATTCAGAGGGTCCTCAAGTTCGGTGTGAATTTTCTTGATAGATGCTGAAAGTACTACCATCCATTTTATAGGAACTCCAAGATTTTTAAAAATTTAGTTTGTATTACAGATGGATCTTTATACTTGAAAGGGATCTTCATACTAAATATAAATTACTGGATATTATCTGTGTATTACTAAGGATGATATGCCTACTAGCAGAGGCTGGTGGGGCACAGGAAAATAGTGGAGTTTGGGTGTCTAAAGAATCTATAGGAAAGGGTGTGTCACACAGTCATGAGTCTGGAAAGGACTTGGTGAGGTGAGAGTTGGGGTAGAAAAAGTCATGTTCTTATTTCCCTGCCCTAGAAAGGAAAGCATTCCAATGACTTTCCCCACAGCCTGGGGATTACATTTGTTTTTGTTTGTTTGTTTTGTTTTTTTCAGGACCTGGTATTTATTATCAAAGTCATATTCGATGTCAATAAGATGCCACAACTACAAAACAAAAGTGTGCACATTGCAATCTCAATGCAAACATACATTTGTTTTTATGGCAGGATTCATGTGAAACCTCAAACAGGTCTAAACTGTACTGACATCAAAACAGTGAGTGGACAAAACTCCAGGGTCTCACTTAGAGCTCAAACTGGAGAGTGGAAATTGGGGTGTTTAAGCCCAGCCTGGGGCCTGAGCTAGAGAAACTGGAAAAGGGAATGAGAGAGAGGGGGCTTTGGGCTCTGGCTCTGGCATAGACCAGTTGTGAAACCACAATTTCCTCATTTATAAAATGGAAATAACACTGTTTTTTGGCTTGAATGAACCATTGAATATAAAGATTCCTGGAGGAGCGCTTTGCATCAATAAATGCAGGTTTTGTACACATGCATTTGCTTTTTCACCCAACAATCCCACTTCTGGGAATTTACCCTGAAGCTATACCTCCTCCAATGAACACAATATATGCAAAAGTTTCTTCATTATCTCACTATTTGTCATAGCAAAAGATTGCAAACCAACTATATGCCACATTTATTTGTTTTCTATTGCTGCATAATGTAAAACCACAAGTTTAGCTTCAAGTGACACCCATTTAGTAGTCGATCAGAAGTGTGGCCTGGTGTGGCTGGGTTCTCCACTCAGGGTATCACAAGGCTGACATCAAGGTGCCGGCTTGGTTTAGTTCTCATCTAGAGAACTTGGGAGGATGAACCTGCTTCAGAGTCATCCTTATTGCTGGCAGAATGTAGTTTCTCGTGGCGGCAGGACTGAGGATGCTGCTCCTTGTGGGGTGTCAGCTCGAGACGCTCTCAGCTCCTAGAGGCACCCTCATTCCTCGCCGTGTGAAGCCTCATCGTCAAGCCGGTGTCTCAAATCCTTCTTGTGATTTGAAGCTCTGACTTTCCTTCTGTGACCAGCTAGAGAAAATTCTCTGCTTTTAAAGGGCTCATATGACTAGGTCAGGCCCACTGAATAATCTACCTATCATAGGGGCAACTGATTTGGGACTTTATTTTTATTTTTTAAAATTTATTTATTTGGGGGCTTCCCTGGTGGTGCAGTCGTTGAGAATCTGCCTGCTAATGCAGGGGACACGGGTTCGAGCCCTCGTCCAGGAAGATCCCACATGCCGCAGAGCAACTAGGCCCGTGAGCCACAACTGCTGAGCCTGCGTGTCTGGATCCTGTGCTCCGCAACAAGAGAGGCCGCGATAGTGAGAGGCCTGTGCACCACGATGAAGAGTGGCCCCCGCTTGCCACAACTAGAGAAAGCCCTCGCACAGAAAACGAAGACCCAACACAGCCATAAATAAATAAATAAATAAATTAAAAAAATCTTTTTATTTGGTTGCACCGGGTCTTAGTTGTGGCAGGCAGGCTCCTTAGTTGTGGCATGCATGTGGGATCTAGTTCCCTGAGTAGGGATCGAACCTGGGCCCCTTGCATTGGGAGCATGGAGTCTTAACCACTGTTCCACCGGGGAAGTTGCTGGGACTTTAATATACATGCAAAATCCTTTCACAGACTTACCTAGATTAGTGTTTGATTGAATAACTAGGAGAAGGTATGTGCACATCAGGGGCCAAGAATCTTAGGGGCCATCTTAGAATTCTGCCTATCACACTACACGAAGCTAACTGTTAAATAGGGTGGGTCCATCCACATGAGGGAGAACTATGCTTGTAGTAATGAAGGATGAGAAAGGCCTCTGGGAACTGCTCTTTTTTTTTTTTTTAATTGGAGCACAGTTTATTTACAATGTCATGTTAGTTTCAGGTGTATAGCACAGTGATTCAGTTATACATATACATACTTTTTCAGATTCTTTTCCCTTATAGGTTATTACAAAATAATGAATGTAGTACCGAGAACTGCTTTTGTTTCCGAATCAAACTTGGGTCACCTGCTCGCAGTAAAGCTAATCTACTGACACAGGGTTGTGGTGAAGGAAGTGCAACGTTTATTGCAGGTGCCAAGCAAGGAGTCCAGGGCAGCTAGTGCTCAAAACACCAGAGCTCCCCAATGGGTTTCAGGAAAGCATTTTTGTTTATTTATTTATTTTTTGGCCGAACCACACTGCTTGTAGATCTTAGTTCCCTGACCAGGGACTGAACCCGGGCCCTCAGCAGTGAGAGCACGGAGTCCTAACCACTGGACCGCCAGGGAATTCCCAGGAAAGCATTCTTAAAGGCAAGGTGTGTGTGTGTGTGTGGGGGTGTCACAGGGTGTGTGATCAGTTTGTGCACAATTCTGATTGGTTGATGGTGAGGGCGGTGTCACAGGGGTCAACATTATCCATCTTTAGGCACCGGTAGGTCTGGGGGCTGTGTGCTCATGGTCATCATGGAGTTAAAGTCTTCTATTTGGTAGGGGTTTTAGCATCTGTAGAACAACTCAGGAAATGTGCATCAGACAACTGTTATCTAGGTGCTTCAGGGAGGAGCTAAAGCAGGAGATGGGGGAGGGGTCTGTCCTGGGAAGGCCCCATAGGGGCCTGTCCTGCTCAGTTATACTCCAGAGTGATTTCCAGGATACATTATCTATTGTTAAACAGAGAAAACAGCAAGGAAGAATAAAATGTGCTACCTTTCATGGAAGAAAAAAGGGGAAGTAAAATAAATTATATAAATTGTGGCAGGCAGGCTCTGAGATGGCCCCCCTGATCATTGCCTATTGTGTAATCCTTTCCCCTTGAGTGTGGGCTGGACTTACTGACTCTAGAAAGCAAGTAAAGTATAGCAGAAGTAGTGGGATGTCACTGTTAAATAATGTTACAAAAAGACCGCGGCTTCCAGGCTGGAATCTCTCTCTCTTTTTTCCTTTTTCTCTGTAGTGCGAAGCAAGCTGCCATGTTGTGAGTAGTTTTACCGAGAGACCACGATGCAAGAAACTGATATTTTTGGTGGTTGTGGGTTGAATTGTGTCTCCCAGAAAGACATACTGAAGTCCTAATCCACCTGGTATCTGTGAAGTGACCTTATTTGGAAACAGGGTCTTTGCTACTGCAATCAAGTTAAGATGAGGTCATACTGGATTAGGGTAGACCCAAATACAATGACTGGTGTCCTTAGCAGAAGGAAATTTGGACACAGACACACACAGACACAGACACACAGAGACACACACACAACGTGATGTGAAGGCAGAGGCAGAAACAGAAGTTATGCAGTTACAAGCCAAGAACACCAAGGATAGCTGGTAACTGCTAGAAGCCTGGAGAGAGGCAAGAAAGTATTCTTCCCTGCTGACATCTTGATTTTGAACTTCTAGCCTTCAGAACTGTGAGAGAATAAACCCCCCCCCCTTTTTTTTAAACATCTTTATTGGAGTATAAAGTATAATTGCTTTACAGTGTTGTGTTAGTTTCTGCTGTATAACAAAGAACCCCCCATTTTTTTAAACCATCCTGTTTGTGGTAATTTATTAAGGCAACCCCAAGAAACTAATTCACTGGCTGACAGCCAGCAGGGACCTGAGATCTGCCAACAGCCACGTGAGGGAGATTGAAAGAGGATCTTCTGAGGCCAACTAACAGCCAGGTTGAGTGAGTTTGGAGGCAGATCCTCCCCCAGTCCAGACTTGAGAGGATTGTATTCCCAAGTGCCATCTTGATTGCATTCTTGTGAGAGACCTGGAGCCAGAGGTAGCTACCTAAGCCCTTCTTGGATTTCTTTTTCTGAAAAAGTTAATTAATTAATTAATTTATTTTTGGCTGTGTTGGGTCTTCGTTGATGAATGGGGGCTTTCTCTAGTTGCGGCGAGCAGGGGCTACTCTTTGTTGCGGTGCACAGGCTTCTCGCTGTGGTGGCTTCTCTTATTGAGGAGCACAGGCTCTAGGTGCATGGGCTTCAGTAGTTGTGGCACGTGGGCTCACTAGTTGTGGCTCGCGGGCTCTAGAGCGCAGGCTCAGTAGCTGTGGCGCACGGGCTTAGTTGCTCTGTGGCATGTGGGATCTTCCCGGACCAGGGCTCGAACCCATGTCCCCTGCATTGGCAGGCGGATTCTTAACCACTGCTCCACGAAGGAAGTCTCTTCTTGGATTTCTGATGCACAGAAACTGTGAGGTAATAAATGTTTGCTGTTTTAAGCTGCAAAGCATAATTATACAGCAATAGATACCAAACAAATAAATACATATTCTTAATTTTGGTGGGGGGGAATGGGAGAATAAACTAGAAACTAATGACGATCGATAGTGATAGGAGGTGAGTGGGAACAGAGTGCAGGAAACAGGAAGGGAGAGCTTCCTCTGAATAAAACATTTGCAAGATTTGATTTTGAACCAGGTGAATGCTTTATACATTCAAAAAATAAAACTAGATAAGAAAGATGAAAAAAGCAAACTAAAATTATGCAAATAAAAATAACAAACCTGGGCTTCCCTGGTGGCGCAGTGGTTGCGCGTCCGCCTGCCGATGCAGGGGAACCGGGTTCGCGCCCCGGTCTGGGAGGATCCCACATGCCGCGGAGCGGCTGGGCCCGTGAGCCATGGCCGCTGAGCCTGCGCGTCCGGAGCCTGTGCTCCGCGACGGGAGAGGCCACAACAGAGGGAGGCCCGCATACCACACACACACACACAAAAACAAAACAAAAACAAAAACAAAAATAACAAACCTAACAATATATCACATATATTGCACATCGTTGAGAAGGGCCGTATTTATAAAGATAAAAAGAACTGCAAAGAAATCCTGAACTTAGAAGTTTTGCTGCTGGTATTAGTACTGAAGTCTCAGCTCTTTTGTGTATATTGTAGGATAGAATAAATGAGTAAATATATTGATTCTGATGCGAACCAGCATTCTCCTGCATTTTTACCCCCGCCATGTTTACTGTTTTTGACGTCATATTTCATATCTTTTTGTTAGCAACCAGGGTTTTCATTGTGGGAGAAAAAAGATATAAATATGGAAAGAGGAAGGCTAGAATGAACCTCGCGGTGTTGAATTTTTAATTGGGGGTATCAGTATGAACTCATGATTTTAAAATATATTTGGGTAAAGACTATAGTGTTTACTGTTTTATATCTATATGAATATATATACACTTGGTCCACTGAAAGGGCCTAGAAGAAATGACATCCCAGTAGCAAACACTCAGATCTAGTTTTCCAAGTACCATTTCCTACTAAAAGGAACTAAGGTTTCTCTGCATAAGGCAGAGAAAATGTAAGGAGAGCTTGGGAGGTCCTGGGTCAGAAAGCAAGGTAATGTTCAAAGACTGATAGGATATATGTAAGGAAAAAGGAGACGGGTAGGGGGCTTCCACGGCTCACAAAAGGGCAATTTGAGCACCACAAATAATAATGGTATTTGATTACAGTAATTTAATTAAATTGAATTTTAAAAGAATGCCAGAGTTCAAACTGTTATTCAGAAGAAGGAGGAGGGGGAGGGGAATTGTGAAGGGGAGGAGAAACAAAAAAGGAAAGGAAAAAGGGGGGGGTGGGAGTCCTCTTCTTTAGAAAGGAATGCCAGCTAATAAACGGAGAAGGAATGATAATAGAATTAGAAAATCTCCATTTTATAACTTTTGCGCTAAGTGTTTGCTACCCCTATGGGGTGAAAATACTCACCTGGTTTCAGCCTAGCACTGCAGATATTATCTGTTGCAGAGGGAGAGAGGATAACTACCAGACCACCCTTGATCAGTGATCAAGCTTGACATCACGGATAATAGGCCAAAAGGATACTGTGCCTGCTGATGGAAGTACACAGCATCACCTCCGACTTTTCTTACTAAAAAGTTTGACTTGAATCTAATTATGAAGAAACAATTTAATAAACCCATACTGATATAGTCTACAATTGGCCTGGAGTTTTCAAATATGTCAAAGTAATGAACGTGTAATGGAGCAGGACCCCATGGGGCCTTCCAGGGACCGGACTTCCCCCATCTCCTCTGTTTTAGCTCCTCTCTGAAGAACCTAGATAATAGTATTTGATGCACACTTCCTGAGTTGTTTGCAGAAGTGAACACCCCCCCCACCCCCGCTCCCCCCCAACAAATGGAAGATGTTAATTACTTGACAACCCCTGTGAGCAACTAGCCCCAGGCCTCCTGGAGCCTGAGGACAGATACTGTTAACCCCTGTGACACCACCCTGCTACCTCACCATCAGGCAGTCAGAGAACTGTGCACAAGCTAATCACATACCCTGCGGACCGCCCCCCGCATCACCTGGCTTTTAAAAGTGCTTTGCTGAACCCCTTTGGGGGAGTTTGTTGCTTTTAGGGCGTGAGCCGCCTGTCTCCTTGCAAGACCTTGCAATAAGCTTTTCTCTGCTCCAAACTCTGATGTTTCAGTTTGTTTGGCCTCGCTGTGCCTCCGCCCACGAACTTGCATTAACAAAAGATTCTTTTTAAAGTGAGAGTACTAGTACTAGGGTAGTAGACTACAGGAGTTTATACAGAGAGGCATGAAATCAAATGCAACGAATCCTGGGTAGATCTCGAACTGGAAAAAAAAAAAAATGTGTGTGTGTGTGAAAACTTTAGGGACAGAAAGGAAATTTAAATATGGACAGTATATTGGATTTGACTGAAATGGTATTTAAGTTCTTGCATGTTCTAATGCCGAGGTATTTTGGGGGTGAAGCAGTGTTGTTTGCAACTTTCCAATGGTTCGGGGTGAAAAAAGCCTATACAGTGAGAGAGAACGCAAATACTGTGAAATGTTAGCATTTAATTTAGTGCAGGGTATATTGTTCAAATCTTCAGTCGGTTTATAAATTTTCACACTTAAAAGCTGGGTTTTTAAAAAAGAGTGCAAGTTTACTTCCTTCTGACTGCAGAGGTTCACGTGAACAAAAAGAATCAGCACCCTGAGAAGGCTCTTCGTGGCTCTTAAGTTTCTCTTTGACCGCAGAGTTGACCTCGAGGTCGTCGGAGGCGTCACCGCGTCCGGGAAGCTCCTAACCCAGCCAGCAACGAGCCGGAGTCCGGCAGTCCACTCCCTCTGCGGCCCCTCTCCGCCGGCTGCCGGGCGCGCGACCTGGGCGTGGCCTGTGCCGGGAGCGGCCAATGGGCGCCAAGGCTGCGGGCGGGGCCGCGCAGGGCCGGGCGGGGCGGGGCTGCGCGCGGGCTCCTAGGCCGCCACTCCCCAGCCTTTCCTCCAGTTCCCGTGCGGCCGCTGGAGCCGGCTGCTGCTGCGCCTGGGGAGCAGGAGGTGCAGGGCCGCCGCCACCCGGTAAGTGTCTGACTTCCCGGCCGGGGCCGCGCTGGCAGCTCCGCGCCTGCTCCGGGTCGCCCCTCCTCCGGCCCGCCCTCCATTGCCCCGCGGCGTCCAGAACCACTGGCGCGCAGCTCCCGGCCCCAACGCGGCGGCGCTGCCCCTCTGGTCGGCCGCGGTCCCGGAGAGCCCCGGCGCCGGCGGCCCTACCCAGGGGCCACCTCTGCTCTCCGGTTCGCTTGCGGGGCCTGGCTTGGTGGGGCGCGAGGTTCCGGGCTGGGCCCCGCTCCTCGGGCTGCCGCTGCCTGTGGCCGGGCCGGTTCTGCAGGAGCACCGGCTCCCGGCCCTCATCACTCGGTGGCGTAGGGGGTGATTCTCTTCCAGCGTCACCGAGATCAGGCGTGAGGCCCGTCTGGCATCTCGGCGTGTGTGCCCTTGCCGCCGAGGTGGGTTTTTCCTGCCTCTGCATCTCTCACACCTGCGGTTCATTCAAGAGCGTGCAGCCCGGGCACCTGTGAGCTGCCTACCATGGGAAAAGGCTCTCTACTTTGAATTGCTTCTGGAACACACCAGGCTGGCTCACGTTGGCAAGGACCGGTTGAATTCATTTGCTCGGAAAGTTAATGCAGCTCTGGATTGTAGCGTAATTCCAGGTGTGAGTAATTTCGTGTAAAACAGTTGCAATGGCATTGTTCCTGGGCAGGAATAGCAAAACGTGTCGAACTGCCCTGCAAGAGTCGAGATTCGGCCTCCTCCTCTGACGAGGAAAGTTGAAAGGCATGAATTCTGTTCTTGACTTTGCTGCTGCCAAGCTTTGTGACCAGGGACTCAGTTAATTCACGTGAAATAAGATAAATTTCTAAGATTCCCTTCAAATCCCACGTGTCATTAGTCTGATGAGCTTATTTTTCGCCCTGTATCTTTAAAAAGAATGAGAAATAGGAAAAAGCCACGAAAGGCCGGACTGCGAGGAACAAAGATTTATGAGCGCACAGAAGTTTAGAGACTGGATTGGGGTTTAAGATTGGGGACTGAAAAGGGAGCACAGTAAAAGTGAAAAAACGTAGCCAGAGTTAATTACATAAGAGAAACTTGGAAAGCTTTCGGAAGTTCCAGCAGCAATTACTGTTTTTAATTCCCTCTCTTTGTAGCTGTATAGATGAGGTAAGGAGAAAATAAATGCTGTTATAGAAAATGTAGAGAGGAATGTAACTTTAGCATATATCTTAAGTATAGGGAGAATCCTTTGTAGTTCTTAATTTGTATAGACATTTCTGCTCAGAAAACACTTTTTTTTGGTTGTTAAATAGATAAAAATTTTTGTACATCCCGCTCAGGAAAACCTTACCTGTATTTTGAATATGTCGATTTCCTACCCTCCCACCCACCGCTTTTTATTGTATTCTTATTATGTGCTCCAGTATTTTTAACAGCCTTTGGTAAATAGCGTTTGGCTTTGTAGTACGTAGAGGAAGGATCAGCTTTCCCTCAGGGAGAGCTCAGTTTGAGTACTTCATAGCTGTGTGACTAGGCACAGTCACTTTCCCTCTCTCAGGCTGTCTTTCCTCATTTGTGAAATGAGATAATGATACCTATTTCATAGGGTTGTGAAGGTTAAATAAAATCCTTCATGTGGAAGACATATAGCAATGCCTGACGTGTCAGGTATTAGTAATGACAGTATTGTGTTCATAGTGCAGCACAGAGAAGTGGTCTCCGGGTTTTAGTTTGGCTAGAAGGTAGGGCCCCAAGAGGAGAACAGAGTGGCAAGTGATCAATAGCCACTTCCGTGCTGGACGCTGGAACTTTTGCAGGTTGTAAGCCCTTCCTTCCCTGAGTCTCAGGCTGAGCTGCTGCTCAGACACTAGTGATCGCTAAGGGACACATCAATCTCCCTGACTGTGTTGGCCTGTTAGTCTTGACACTTGAGTAGAGTTGGGATTTTTTCCCAAAAATTGAGCTAGCAAGTTAAGGAATGTGTGTGAGGAGAACCCCTCAAAGAGAGCTCAAAAACAAAGAAATGGTTTAGTTTACTGAACAGAGACTTCAGCCCGAGATAACTGAAGCCCTTCACCGCTTGCCGTGGCCAGTACAGCTTACTGGACATATGGTCTCCTCTTCCAGTATTAACCAGAACCTTTTCTTGTTTAGATGTTTGACCAATTACTGATACTCTCTGGTTGTTATTTAAACCAAATTATTCTTTATTTGACTCTGCAGACAGTAACCTGGGAAGGCACAGTAGTCTTAACTGCTCAGGAAGCTAGTCCTAGCTTTGGGAAAGGAAAAGAGAAGAGCCCCAAAGTTAATTTACCCTCTTCTTAGTTAACTTTTAAACATTGTAGTGAATAGACTGTACTTTCTTACAGTTTAACCAGGGATACTGGGGCGGGGGGGACCCTTGTTTGTGGAAGATAAGTTATTGTGGGGTAATATCTGAATAGGAACTAACCGGTGTATGCTTCATCCCACGTGATTCAAAACCCTGGGAGGCAATTCCACAACAAGGTCGAGCTCTACTTGAGTAGTTGCATATAAGTATAACCCAGAACCTCTGGGTTTTAATATTATAACTTACTAAAAATTTAATATCAAAACCAACAGAAGAAAAAGTAGCCAAATCTCATTAAACTTAAACTGGCAAAAGTATTGGCAGGAAATCAGAAAGTTAATGGGTGAGATGGCATGAAGTCATATGACAATATAGTTTTTTTTAAAAAAAAAAATTTATTTATTTTTCGCTGTGTTGGGTCTTCGTTGATGTGCGCGGGCTTCTCATTGCGGTGGCTTCTCTTGTTGCGGAGCGCGGGCTCTAGGCTCACGGGCTCAGTAGTTGTGGCTCGAGGGCTCTGGAGCGCAGGCTCAGAGGTTGTGCACGGGCTTTGTTGCTCCGCGGCATGTGGGATCTTCCGGGACCAGGGCTCGAACCTGTGTCCCCTGCACTGGCAGGCAGATTCTTAACCACTGCCCCACCAGGGAAGCCCCCCAACGACATAGTTTTTAAAAAATATTTTGTTTCTAATTAGAGATCAGAAGTTATAATCCCATTCCGAATAACGTTTTTGCTGACATTTTAGAGGATATCTTGTGTGTGTGTTGTCTATTTTGTACATATACATTTATGTATACACTGTAGGAAAAAAATCTCTACTAAGTAAGATGAATGCAAAGAAGAACCTGCTATAATGTCATCACTACCGAATCACTACCTAATTTTAAATGATACGTATTCCAAGGCCATCATTTATTTGACTCATTGATGCTTGGGATTTCTCTCATTCAGTGGCTGGGGTCCTGTGTGTGTACTTTTAAGAAGCTCCTCAGCCAGGTTAGGAACTACTAATAAGGAGTCCTGTGTTCCACACAGATGCTTGATGCATGTATAGTATCACAGCCAAGAAAATAAGAATCATAGAGGCCAGGGGGAGGGGGAATGGAGAGGAACTGCTTAATGGTTTCCTTTTGGGGTGATGGAGTATTTTGGGGATAGATAGATATGGCGGTTGTACAAAATTGGAATGTACTAAGTGCCACTGCATTGTTTGCTAAAATGGTTTATTTTATTTTTGTTTGCTTGTTTGTTTGTTTTTGGCTGTACTGCACGGCTTGTGGGATCTTAGTTCCTCAACCAGGGGACCAGGGATTGAACCCTGGCCCGGTGAGTGAAAGCACCCAGTCCTAACCACTGGACCTTCAGGGAGTTCCCTGGTTTATATTGTAGTACGTGAATTTCACCTCAGTAAAAAACTGGGAAAAAATACGAATACTATCTTTGTATACTGTGTATTGGAAAAATTAATTATAACTGTTTAGATTGACTACCTTCTGAATATATATTTTTCTCTTAAGACTTTTCTCTTAAAGCACATTTTTCATTGTTTCTAAGGTACATCTTATCAGTTGTACCTTTTCCAAGGTGCTTGATAATATTAATTAATTAATTAATTAAAATGCCATCACTCCTTTTTGATCATGTAGAGCCTCAGGTGGTAACAGAAAGAACACTAAATTTGGGATCAAAGCATTTGGGGGTTGGAGGTCCACTTCTGCCCCATCAGCCATGTGGCCTTGGACAGGTTGCCTTCCTGAAACTGGGTTTCCTTGTTTCTTTCTGTCCTATCCCAAACTTGTGGGGGGATCCACTGAAATCATTTATGTTGAACACTTTTGTAACGCCAAGTTACAGTGCTTCCAGACTCCAACGTTATGTAGTTATTGTTTTGCTTTTTAACTTGGACTCGGCAAAACCCAAGAATGGGTTGAGGAGAGTAATGAATTATTGGATTTATTATTAATGTGTTTTTTAGTCTGTAACTTATAGTGTTAATCGTTCCCTTAGTTATGAATTTAGTAAGGCTAAGAATTAAGTACAGATATTAAACTTTTTCATGGCTAATAGTGAGATGAGTTTTGGGGAGCAGGACTTGTTCTTTGGTACTGAAATACATAAAACATGATTTTTTAAGTTCCATGCTCAGGGAACCTTCTACCTTAGTCATCTGTAACCATTCTGAATTTGGTTAATGTCTGTAGACGAGGAACAGATATCTGTATGTCTGTTAGGGTCCTTTTTGAGTTCCTTTGTTTTCTCTTGGTGTAAGGAAGCCCCTTGGCCATCTTGTGAAGTGACGTTCTTGGCAGTAGTGACTTGCGGTAGGTCTCCTGGAAAATACAGACTTGGGAACACTCCCTAAACGTGTGAAGTAAAAACATTGGGCATACTGCTTGCCAATGACTATAGTAAATTAGGATTTTATTTTAAACTGACAAGAATTAGAGTTGATAGTATATACAGAGAAGTGTGCTAATTTCCATGTGTCTCCTGTTAATTGGCTCAAGGCCAGCTTTGCCAACGGAAATTGCATAAAACTGCAGAACACGTAATGAATGTGCGGGGCCTGGCTGTGGCAGGTGCGTGCATATATGTCACAGTGAGTGAGGACCTATACAAGGAAAGGAGGATGGAAGGCAACATTTGTGTCTTTTTTTTTTTAATAGATCTTTATTGGAGTATAATTGCTTCACAATATTGTGTTAGTTTCTGTTGGACGACAAAGCCAATCAGCCGTATGTATACACATGTCCCCATATCCCCTCCCTCTTGAGCCTCCCTCCCACTCTCCCTATCCCACCCCTCTAGGTCCTCGCAAGTGTATATATGTCCATGCTACTCTCTCACTTCGTCCCAGCTTAACCTTCCCACTCCCCACGTCCTCAAGTCCATTCTCTACGTCTGTGTCTTTATTCCTGTCCTGCCCCTAGGTCCTTCAGAACCATTTTTTTTTAAATTTTTAGATTCCATATATATGTGTTAGCATATGGTATTTGTTTTTCTCTTTCTGACTTACTTCACTCTGTATGACAGACTCTAGGTCCATCCACCTCACTACAAATAACTCAATTTTGTTTCTTTTTATGGCTGAGTAACATTCCATTGTATATATGTGCCACATCTTCTTTATCCATTCATCTGTCGATGGACATTTAGGTTTGTTCCATGTCTTGGCTGTTGTAAATAGTGCTGCAATGAACTTTGTGGTACATGACTCTTTTTGAGTTATGGTTTTCTCAGGGTATATGCTGAGTGGTGGGATTGCTGGGTCATATGGTAATTCTATTTTTAGTTTTTTAAGGAACCTCTGCACTGTTTTCCAAAGTGGTTGTATCAATTTACATTCCCACCAACAGTGCACGAGGGTTCCCTTTTCACCACACTCTCCAGCATTTATTGTTTCTAGATTTTCTGATAATAGCCATTCCAACTGGTGTGAGGTGATACCTCATTGTAGTTTTGACTTGCATTTCTTTAATTATTAGTGATGTTGAGCATCTTTTCATGTGCCTCTTGGCCATCTGTATGCCTTCCATGGTGAAATGTCTATTTAGGTCTTCTGCCCATTTTTTAACTGGATTGTTTGTTTTTTTGATATTGAGCTCTATGAGCTGTTAGTATATTTTGGAGATTAATCCTTTGTTGTTTCATTTGCAAATATTTTCTCCCATTCTGAGGG
Source organism: Physeter macrocephalus (assembly GCF_002837175.3). Taxonomy (NCBI): domain Eukaryota; kingdom Metazoa; phylum Chordata; class Mammalia; order Artiodactyla; family Physeteridae; genus Physeter; species Physeter macrocephalus. Next base: position 22,212,687 of record NC_041226.1, on the reverse strand, counting down.
TTGTCTTTTTGTCTTGTTTATGGTTTCCTTTACTGTGCAAAAGCTTTTAAGTTTAATTAAGTCCCATTTGTTTATTTTTGTTTTTATTTCCGTTACTCTAGGAGGTGGGTCAAAAAAGATCTTGCTTTGGTTTATGTCAAAGAGTGTTTTTTCCTGTGTTTTACTCTTAAGAGTTTTATAGTGTCTGGTCTTACATTTAAGTCTTTAATCCATTTGGAGTTTATTTTTGTGTATGGTGTTAGGTAGTGTTCTAATTTCATTCTTTTACATGTAGCTGTCCAGTTTTCCCAGCACCACTTATTGAGGAGTCTGTCTTTTCTCCATTGTATGTTCCTGCCTACTTTGTTGTAAATTAGGTGCCCATATGTGCGTGGGTTTATCTCTGGGCATTCTATCTTGTACCATTGATCTATTTTTCTGTTTTTGTGCCATTACCATACTGTCTTGATTACTGTAGCTTTGTGGTATAGTTTGAAGTCGGCGAGACTGATTCCTCCAACTCCGTTTTTCTTTCTCAAGATTGCGCTGGCTGTTCGGGGTCTTTTGTGTTTCCATATGAATTGTAAAATTTTTTGTTCTAATTCTGTGAAGGATGCCATTGGTAGTTTGATAGGGATTGCAATGAATCTGTAGATTGCTTTGGGTAGTGTAGTCATTTTCATAATATTGATTCTTCCAATCCAAGAACATGGTATATTTCTCCATCTGTTTATGTCATCTTTGATTTCTTTCATCAGTGTTTTATAGTTTTCTGAGTACAACTCTTTCTCCTCCTTAGGCAGGTTTATTCTTAGGTATTTTATTCTTTTTGTTGCAGTGGTAAATGGGACTGTTTCCTTAATTTCTCTTCCTGATTTTTCGCTGAATAATAGTGGTGAGAGTGGACATCCTTGTCTTGTTCCTGATCTTAGTGGAAATGCTTTGTTTTTCACTATTGAGTATGATGCTTGCTGTGGATGTGTCATATATGGCCTTTATTATATTGAGGTAGGTTCTCTCTGCCCATTTTCTTGAGAGTATTTATCATAAATGTGTGTTGAATTTTGTCAAAAGCTTTTTCTGCATCTATTGAGATCATATGTTTTTATTCCTTAATTTGTTAACGTGGTGTATCACATTGATTTGCATATATTGGAGAATCCTTGAATCCCTGGGATAAATCCCACTTGATCATGGTGTATGATCCTTTTAATGTGCTGCTGGAATCTGTTTGCTAGTATTTTATTGAGGATTTTTGCATCTATGTTCATCGGTGATATTGGTCTGTAATTTTCTTTTTTTGTGTTATGTTTTTCTGGTTTTGGTATCAGGGTGATAGTGGCTTCGTAGAATGAATTTGGGAGTGTTTCTCCCTCTGCAATTTTTGGAGGACTTTGAGAAGCATCAGTGTTAGCTCTTCTCTAAATGTTTGATAGAATTCGCCTGTGAAGCCATCCGGTCCTGGACTTTTGTTTGTTGGAAGATTTTAAATTACGGTGTCAATTTAATTTCATTACTTGTGATAGGCCTGTTTATATTTTCTAATTCTTCCTGGTTCAGTCCTGGAAAATTGTACCTTACCAAGAATTTGTCCATTTCTTCGTGGTTGTCCATTTTATTGGTGTATAGTTGTTTGTAGTAGTCTCTTAAAATCCTTTGTATTTCTGCAGTGTCAGTTGTGATTTGTCCTTTTTCATTTCTAATTCTATTGATTTGAGTCTTCTCCCTTTTTTTCTTGATGAGTCTGGCTAATGGTTTATCAATTTTGTTTATCTT
>NC_041226.1:22204410-22210652 GCF_002837175.3 Physeter macrocephalus | reverse complement strand
TTTCATTTATTTCTGCTCTGATCTTTATGATTTCTTTCCTTCTACTGACTTAGGGTTTTCTTTGTTCTTTTTTTCTCTAGTTGTTTTAAGTGTAGGGTTATATTGTTTATTTGAGATTTTTCTTGTTTCTTGAGGTGAGATTGAATTGCTATAAACTTCCCTCTTAGAACTGCTTTTGCTGTGTCCCATAGGTTTTGGGTCGTCGTGTTTTCTTTGTCATTTGTTTCTATGTATTTTTTTATTTCTTTGATTTCTTCACTGATCTCTCGGTTATTTAGTAGCACACTGTTTAGCCTCCATGTATTTGTGGTTTTTACAGTTTTTTTTTTTTCCTGTAATTGATTTCCAGTCTCAGCGTTGTGGTCAGAAAAGATGCCTGATACAATTTCAGTTTTCTTAAATTTTCTGGGTCTTGTTTTTGTATCCATGCAGTCAGTTTGTGTCTTTTGGGACATTTAATCCATTTACATTCAAGGTTATTATTGATATGTTTGTTCCTATTACCATTTTCTTAATTGTTTTGGGTTTGCTTTTGTGGGTCTTTTTCTTCTCTTATATTTCCTGCTTAGAGAAGTTTCTTTAGCATTTGTTGTAAAGCTGGTTTGGTGGTGCTGAATTCTCTTAGCTTTTGCTTGTCTGAAAAGCTTTTGACTTCTCTATTGAATCTGAATGAGATCCTTGATGGGTAGAGTAATCTTGGTTGTAGGTTTTTCTCTTTCATCACTTTAAGTATATCCTGCCACTCCCTTCCGGCCTGCAGAGTTTCCTCTGAAAAATCAGCTGATAACCTTATGGGGATTCCTTTGTATGTTATTTTTTGTTTTTCCCTTGTTGCTTTTAATATTTTTTCTTTGAATTTAATTTTTGTTAGTTTGATTAATATGTGTCTTGCTGTGTTTTTCCTAGGGTTTATCCTGTATGGGACTCTCTGTGCTTCCTGGACTTGGGTGACTATTTCCTTGCCCATGTTAGGGAAGTTTTCTACGATAATCTCTTCAAATATTTTCTCAGATCCTTTCTTCTTCTTCTGGGACCCGTATATTCGAACTTTGGTGCGTTTAGTGTTGTCCCAGAGATCTCTGAGATTGTCTTCAGTTCTTTTCATCCTATTTTCTTTATTCTGCTCCTTGGCAGTTATTTCCACCGTTTTGTCTTCCAGCTCACTTATTCGTTCTGCCTCAGTTATTCTGTTATTGATTCCTTCTAATGTATTTTTCACTTCAGTCATTGTGTTGTTCATCTCTGTTTGTTCTTTAGTTTTTCTAGATCTTTGTTAAACATTTCTTGTATTTTCTCATCCATGCCTCCATTCTATTTCCGAGATTCTGGATCATCTTTACTATCATTACTCTGAATTCTTTTTCAGGTAGATTGCCTATTTCCTCTTCATTTATTTGGTCTTATAGGTTTTTACGTTGCTCCTTCATCTGTGATATATTTTTTGCTGTCTCTTTTTTTTTTTTTTTTTTTTTTTAATGGGGGGGATTGTGTTCCTGTCTTACTGGCCTGAGGCTTCCAACACTAGGGTTTGTAGGCTATTGGGTAGAGCTGGGTCTTGGTGCTGAGATGAGGAACTCCGTGAGACCTCACTCCGATGACTTCCCTGGGGTATGAGCTTCTCTGTTAGTCCAGTGGTTCAGACTTGGACCTCCCACCGCAGGAGCTTCGGCCCAACTCTGGGCTCGTGAACCAGGGTGCCGCAAGCCACCTGGGGTGGCAAAAAAAAAAAAAAAAGGTAAAAAATAAAATTAGACTAGGAAACTAACAGATATGTTGGGAAGAATATAAAAATAAAAATATAGATGAATCAACAACCGGAAGGTGCACCTTTACCACAATAATAAATATAGAGGAGGAGGGAAAAGAAAAAAAGCAAGTGTGGGGAAAGTCCTTAGCTGTGGAGGCGGGGCCTAAGCAAGGGTGAGGTTCGGGTGGTGGGCGGGGCCAATGCTCAGGACGCACAGGACTGGAAATGGGGGGGCTGTGGGGAACAGAAGGGGCCTAGGCGTGCCCCCCACCCCTGGTCTCAGAGGGCAGGGGACCTCACCTGGGAGCCCCGCAGGCTCCCCCGGGCCCGAGTGGCCGGGACAAGCGCCCTCCACTCCTCTCGCTTTTCTTGCGTGGCTCCTTCAGCCTGCCTCTTCTGATCTCCCCAGCCTCCCTCCTATGCCCCCAGGACCCATGTGGCCTGGATGGGGTTTGGAGCGGGGCATACCGGCCTGAGAGCTCAACAGGCTTCTGGGGCCTGAGTGGGCGGGGCAATCGCCCTCCACTCCTCTCCCCCCGCTCCCGGAGAGTCCCTCCCGCCTGCCTCTCCTGATCTGGCCTCAGGGGCGCTGATCCTGTCTGGCCTCCGCTCCTCCTCCCCCCCTCAGTCCCCCTACGTCCCCTACTGGTTCACTTTGGGGTTCCTCCTGTCTCCTTGAGCGTCAGAGTCTCCCACCAGTGCCCGGCAGGCACACTAGTTGTGGGGAGATGCTAACTCTGCGTCTTCTCACACCGCTATCTTGACTCCACCTCCCGTGAGCGTCTTTTTTGTATTTAATTTCCACAGTAGGCGTGAGTAAAGCTGTGGACTCTACCCCTAATTGGTTGTATTGGCTGCTATGATGATGATGATGATGGAGAATTTAAAAACCTAGAGGTTAACAGGAACTTTACTAAGAAGGAGGTGATGAGGCTCTGACCGCATAGTCTGCCTCGTTCCTTCATCCCAAGCTGCCTCACGGCTAGTAACATAACATGAGTAAGAGAAGAGAACTAACATTTATAAACTAGAGGTACATTTTGGTCATTTTAAGTAATTATCATTTTAGCTTGTGACAGTGGGTTGCAACATTTTTCTGCTTCTGTGTGTCTGAAAGACTCCAGTACCTCCTGGGAGGGACTCACTAAGACAGTGGCAAGCAAATAGCAAATATTTATTAAGTGAAGAACAGATTTAAGGTAACATGGACTACCCAGAAAATCATCTCCATTGTACTACACTAATCACATGCATATCAAGATATCAATATATCGGCTTTTTTAAGGCCTGGGTGAGAATTAAGGCAACTGATCAAGTGATTTGGGGTTTAGGAAATAGGGGTGCTTTGCTTTATAAGGTGAGGATCATCTTGGGAATGGTGCATGTGTGGGTGGGGACAGGGTTCAGGGGTAGCATCTGGTAGCGCTCACTCCAAGTGAAACACGAGCTTAAAGAAGAAACTGCCTGTGTGAGAAGTTACAGCATTGAAACACCTTACTTTTGTGTCCAGGAAAAACCCTGTTGAAGGCTATGCGTCTGTGAACAAAGGAGAAGGGACTGCGGTGAGCATGTCAGCCCTGAACTGGAAGCCCTTTGTGTACGGAGGCCTGGCCTCCATCACAGCGGAGTGCGGTAAGGAGCCCAGGGCAGAGGCCAGTCCGCTGCCTGCTGCCCGTGATGAGGCTGAAACTTATGTGATCATTGGATGTCATAAGACTTATGGTGTGAGTGTAGTTCAGGCACAGAATGTGAGATTATGAAACACTTAATCCCAGGATTCAAAATTTCTTTCTTCCTTTGGGATACTTTTAAGACAAAATAGTGACTTTGGGGCTTCCCTGGTGGCGCAGTGGTTGAGAGTCAGCCTGCCGATGCAGGGGACACAGGTTCGCGCCCTGGTCTGGGAAGATCCCACATGCCGAGGAGCGCATAGGCCCTTGAGCCATGGCCACTGGGTCTGCGCGTCCGGAGCCTGTGCTCCGCGACGGGAGAGGCCACAACAGTGAGAGGCCCGCGTACCGCAAAAAAAAAAAGTGACTTTGGCTGCTTATTAGCAGTTTAGGGTTCAAAGTTCAGTAGGGAGACGGTTGGACCTGTTGCTCAAACGGAAGTTTCATGAATCATTGTTGGATGCCATCTATCCCCGTTCTCCTTGTCCTTTTCCCCACTTCATCACTGTTAACACATTTGGCTTTAAGAGAGGTTTAGGGAGCCCCAAGGCCTTCCTGAGCCGGAGGCGAGTGACTGTCATCGTGCCATCATGTTCTAATCATGCCTGTTGTTCATGTCCTGCTGGTGACTTCCTCATCAGCTCGGTTCCAATCAGATCCTATTTGTTCCTTTGTTTATTCCCCGGATCATTCATTCAGCACATGTTGATTGACGGGAATTCCCGTCAATGGTTAGGACTCTGCACTTTCACTGCCTGAGGGCCCAGGTTCAATCCCTGGTTGGGGAATTACAGTCCCACAAGCTGTGTGTCGTGGCCAAAACCAAAACAAAACACATTTTGATTGAGATGCTGCCAGCTGCCAGCTGCCAGGTGCTGGGCTGAGTCGCTGCTGTCCTGGGACAGAGGCTGCCCCTGCGGAGCCAGTGGGGACCAGGGCTGAGGGGTTGACGCAGATTAACCACCGACCACTGGCTTAGGCTCCCCGTGTAGATTCATCCACACAGTGACTCAGGGTTACTGTGTATGGGTTTATATGTTTGGATGGACTATCTCTTAGGTACTACATTAAACATTTTTACCTACATTAACAGAGTCACTTTTAGGCTGTAACACACAGGTGAGAAACTCCTTTAGAAAATGCATTTATCTCCGTTCATGTTGAACCCCATATCAGCCTTCACATGTGTGAAAAACAGTAACTTACATTTTATTTTATTTATTATTTATTTATTTTTTTTTGCAGTACGCGGGCCTCTCACTGTTGTGGCCTCTCCCGTCGCAGAGCACAGGCTCTGGACGCGCAGGCTCAGCGGCCATGGCTCACGGGCCCAGCCGCTCCGCGGCATGTGGGATCTTCCCGGACCGGGGCACGAACCCGCGTCCCCTGCATCGGCAGGCGGACTCTCAACCACTGTGCCACCAGGGAAGCCCTACATTTTATCTTTATTATTGTTATTATTTCTTGGCCGCGCTGCGCGGCTTGCGGGATCTAAGTTCCCCGACAAGGGGTTGAACCTGGGCCCCGGCAGTGAAAGTGCTAAGTCCTAACCACTGGACTGCCAGGGAGTTCCCAGTAACTTATATTTTAAAGTGGATTTCGTGTTTGTGTAAATCATTCCATGTACCTACTTTTGACAGCAGTGCAGCCTCCTCAAATTCTAGGTAGAATAAGATGGGACATAAATAAAAATGTACAGAAAACACAGTTATGCATTTTTTAAAAGATTTTAAAAAATCTTTTGGTTCCTAATTTTTTTTTTTTAGATAGGAAGATTGCAAAGTACCTGCCATTTCTTAATTCTGTTTCTTAGTTTACGTTATAGTCAGAATGTTGCCTCAGTAATGTATCCCTGTGTATCCTTTGTTTAGTGAAATTTCTTTCTATTAAGTGAAACGTTTCCTTTTTAAAAATTTTAAGGTACTTTTCCAATTGATTTAACCAAGACCCGGCTCCAGATTCAAGGCCAGAAGAATGATGCAAACTTTAAAGAAATCAGGTATCGAGGAATGTTGCATGCGTTAGTGAGGATAGGCAGAGAGGAAGGCCTGAAAGCACTGTATTCAGGGTAAGTAGACCTTCGTGTGTTTATATTTCACTGTTGAGCTTTCAAATGAACAGACTTCACGCTAAGACTTCATAGAGAAAAAATACAAGTTTGGGGTGTATTCAAGAGCAAGTAGCAATGGTTAATTTTTTTTTTTTTTTTTTTTTTCATTTTTCATCTCAACTTTATTTTCTATGTATGTGTTTTAATGTAGCGAGTGTTGTGGTGAAACTATGTTTTTATTATATTCAAATACAGATAATAATACAAAAATTACATTTGTTTTAATAGCCCTTCCCCTTGGTTATTCTGACTTACTGAAGTTTTTGCTATAATGAAAATGATATGATATTCTCCATAGGTAAGATTTGCAGTGAACAGCTTTTCTTTAATCCGACATTTAACGACCAGTGTGCTGCAGGCACTGGTTAGGAAAGTGAGTAAGGTGGGGTCCTGCCTATGTCAGTCAGGCCCCGCAGGAAACAATTCGTTCGGGTGGTTTAAATGAAGGGAGATTAATGAGAGGGCTACTTAAGGGTTAAGGGAACAAATAAAGGATTTTGAGGTACCTAGAAACTAGCAAAGTGAGAAATTGTTACCAACCCTAGGACCAGAGGAATAAGGACAGGAATGATGTTAGCAGAGCCTGCTAGGGCTGGAGCCTTGAAGGAGCCAACAGGAGTTGTTGAGAGATGCCTTGCTAGTGCCCAGGGAGAGGAAGAAATACCTCCACTTCTCCTCCCTCCCTCCCTCCCTCCCTCCCTCCCTCCCTCCCTCC